>NC_143078.1:11620892-11936071 GCF_052426305.1 Pelodiscus sinensis | reverse complement strand
GCTTAGCTAGGATTCTTTCACTAAGCAATCAAGCCTCTTGTTTTGTATGCCCGGCACCTAAGGAATCTTTATTGATCTTGGAAATTTGGCTGCAGCATCCGGTTTCCTGGAGGCCTGGAAGGCAATCCCTGGGTGACCCATTAAGTGAGGGTTGCATCCTCGGAACGGAGGAGTGTGTGTGAGTGACAGGTGGGGCTTAGCATGGCGCGGAAGCCTTGTTTGTGTGGCTCCGGGGCACACGCCGCACGAATGGGGTTGTTGCTGCAGCTATATTTCATCTGAATTAAATTGTCTGTGAATTACGCTTGCGGCGGCTTCCGGGGATGAGCCAAAGCAGTCGGAGATAATTGCGGCGAGGCCCACGCTGGGCTTTCTCCATAAAGGCCCCTTCTGAGGCAGGCTGAGAATGGACGTGCCTGCACACAAGGCTGTATCAGGAATGTATCTTTGCACTCAGGGTTGAGCTACAGACCCACGGGTGGCTGTGGCTGACCCCAAACCAATCCTCCTGGCTTGGGCTGTGGGGCTATAGAAATGAGTCACACCTCCCGACCCCTTCCTCAGGGGCAAGCTAGTATCCGTATCCCCATTGTGCAGATAGGGACCCCAGGACCGACCTTCCGTCAAAGGTCCTGCTGCCCTTAATTGCTGACTTCACTGGGACTGCTCCGGTGAGCATGGAGCTGTTGCACCAAGTCACACAGAGAATCTGTGTTGGAGGGGAACAGAGCAATGTTCCCTCCATTTCTTCCCATTCCCTGTGCAGAATAAATTTTGTGTTGTGCACCAAGGCATGTGTAGGTGTGCACCACCTGTCAAAAGACATGCATGCTGGAGGCTGTGGGCACTTGATCTCTCTCGGGTGGTTGCCCACGAGTTCAGCTTACAGGGAGCACTAGAACAGAGTCCCGGAGTCCTGCTCCCCTGACCTGGGCTTGCACGGGAATAACGGCCTTGCTGGTGGCCCTGACAGTCAAGGAGAAGTCAGGCAGGCCTCCCTTGCCCATGTGACAGGGCTGGATAGAGTCAGTCAGGTGCATTGTGGCAGCGGCTCCCCACTTTCTCAAGGAGCAGGGACAGGCTGCCCCTGGAGGCAGGATCCCAGGTGGGATAGATCAGTCGCTTCAATGTCCCTAATGCTGCCTCTGTTACAGCGAGGGGTGGGTGAGCCAGCTGGGGTGAAATAACGTGCCTGGCTAGGAGAGTTTAATTCCCTTTGGCATCATTTCCACCTGCTCTGCAGAATGAACCTAACAGATAGCAAGAAAGCACCAGTGAGCGCCTCTGGCTGGAAGATCCCTGTCCCCGTTCCGGGTGCCTGAGCGGTCCAGCAGTTCGGATCCAGCTTTGGGGTGTGTCAGTTCCCATCGCTAACCCTTGCCCGTTGCAGCGAGGTGTGTGATGGCAGCACTGGTGCACACAACCCAGCAGTGACAGATGAGCCACCCAAGTCATTAGCCAGGGCTCACGCTGACCCTGCCATAGCATCATTGCTAGCAATACCTTGGACAAAACCATGGTAGCTTTCCTGCAAGTGGCAGTCAGTGCTTCCCGGAGATACCTTATCCTGCCTTCCCAGTGCTAGAGCCAGCTCCTGTTTTGGGGCAGCCTGTTCAGCTGCTCCCAGGATGGGTGGGGGCAGGACTCAAGCCCTCAACTCTGTCCTTTCCAGGCAAATGTCCTATCCCCATGGCCACTCTGGAACCCAGCCCATGCTGTCTCCCTTCCTTCAGGAAGTACCTTATCCTGCCTTCTACTGAGTGCCCATGGTTCCAACCTCTCGCTGTAGTATTGCGCTGCGCTAGAATGCTCCCTCTGGCAAACTGTCTCAGAAGGCCGTGTTTGTGGCTTGGATCTTGGCCCAGCCTCACTCATCCTAGACCTGCCTGACAAACTCAACACCGTGGTGCCCATGGATCGTTATCAAAGGCTGGCTTTGGGCAGTGCTCGGCCCACCTGGTTGGCATTTAATGGGGGCTGGCACCAAGGAGAAAGGAACAGGCCTGCTCCTGACGTGTGGCGGGCTGTGCGATGCTCTCTCATGAGCCTAGTTGTGGTCTGCTCAGCGTCCTGCCCTGGGAACCAAACAGAAAAGTCTACGGATTCCAGGCAGAGTTGCCAGCTGGATTCAGGGCTGGGGGGGTGCACCCCCTCCCCCCAATGCACCCTTTGATTTGAAGGAAAGCACCTGTCCCCTGCAGCCCGTAGCACTTGCTTTCCTGTGCATCACTTCTAAGGAGCGGGGTGACATTGGCATGTTAATACACGACCTTGTCTTTCATCTCCTTCCTCGTTTCATTTAGAGGCACGGTAGCAAGCTCCTTTGATGGCAGAGCAAACCCTCTCTGGAGGTTACTCCAGGCATGTCTTTCCTTGTGGCCCATCTGTCCTGCTGTATGTTGTATTTCCATGGAGCGGAACAACTCCTGGCCCACCCCTGCTTTCCAATCGGATCTGAGTGTTGCTCCTTCCCGATGACCAGGGCCAAAGAACTGCCCTCAGGTGCTTTGCTGTCCCATGTGGCGACGAACCCTGTTCCCAAATCAATCACTGCTCCACTCTGCTTTCCTTTGGGACAGATCCCAGCTCAGCTGTTGTTCAAGATTTACTTCCTTCTAACTCAAGCAGAAGTCCTGCCAAAGCTAATAGGAGCTTGAATGAGTCAGGATGGAGTCGAATCTCAAAGGACGCCAGGATTTTGCCTCTCTGCCTGTGTATTCCCAGCTTCAAAAGGGTTTCCCTCTCTTTGCTCTGTGGGACGTGCTGGGTAATGAGAGTTACAAATCTGCTCCCAAACTGTATATCATAGAAACATGCCCTTTTGGGGTTGGATTTACTCCACTGACTTCCCCTACCCTGGGTTTACACCAATACTGTCTATGTGTCCTTTGACTTTTTTTTTAAAGGAAAAATAGTTTATTCATCAGAGCAGAGCACTAACCTGCCTGCAGAGGGTTGTTTCTTCAGCTAATGTTTTGGGGGTGCTTTTTGTTGAACCCCCCTCCCCCGAAACATTTTAGGTTTTCAGCAGTTGAAAATCTGGGACTGAAAACCTTTGGAACTGGATTCGGTTTGGCTAGTGCCCTGTATCTTGCTGCCGTTCCCTGCCGGAACCTGTCATGCGAATCTTGTGTTTTGTTTTTGCTGTAGAAGGAACCTTTCCAAACTTATTACAGTCAATGCCCATGGAGAGGTTCCCTCCTTGGCACTGTATCGACAGGGCAAAAGTGACTCCTTCAGTCTAGGGGGTCGTGCTAGGGGGAGAACTAGATACGCTAGAGGGCAGGGATAGGGTCCAGAGTGACCTAGACACATTGGAGGATTGGGCCAAAAGAAATCTGATGAGGTTCAACAAGGACAAGTGTAGAATCCTGCACTTGGGACGGAAGAATCCCAAGAATTGGTACAGGCTGGGGACCGAATGACTAAGTAGCAGTTCGGCAGAAAAGGACCTGGGGACTGCAGTGGATGAGAATCATAGAATACTAGGACTGGAAGGGACCTCGAGAGGTCATCGAATCCAGTCCCCTGCCCTCGTGGCAGGACCAAATACTGTCTAGACCATCCCTGATAGACATTTATCTAACCTACTCTTAAATATCTCCAGAGATGGGGATTCCACAACCTCCCTGGGCAATTTATTCCAGTGTTTAACCACCCTGACAGTTAGGAACTTTTTCCTGATGTCCAACCTAAACCTCCCTTGCTGCAGTTTAAGCCCATTGCTTCTTGTTCTATCCCCAGAAGCCAAGATGAACAAGTTTTCTCCCTCCTCCTTATGACACCCTTTTAGATATCTGGAAGCTGGATAGGAGTCAACAGTGTGCCCTTGTAGCCAAGAAGGCTAATGGCATATTAGATTGCATTAGTAGGAGTGTTGCCAGCAGATGTAGAGAAGCAATTATTCCCCTTTATTCAGCACTGGTGACGCCGCATCTGGAGTATTGCATCCAGTTCTGGGCCCACTGCTATAGAAAGGATGTGGATGCATTGGAGAGCGTCCAGTGGAGGGCGACCAAAATGATTAGGGGGTTAGAGCGCATGACCTATGAGTAGAGACTGAGGGATTTGGGTTTGTTTAGTCTGCAGAAGAGAAGAGTGAGGGGGGATTTGACAGCAGCCTTTAACTACCTGAAGGGAGGTTGCAAGGAGGACGGAGAGAGGCTGTTCTCAGTAGTGACAGATGCAGAACAAGGAGCAATGGGCTCAAGTTACAGTGGGGGAGGTCTAGGCTGGACATTAGGAAAATCTATTTCCCTAGGAGCGTGGGGAAGCACTGGGATGGGTTCCCTAGGGAGGGGGCGGAATCTCCATCCCTGGAGGTTTTTAAGTCCCAGCTTGACAAAGCCCTGGCTGGGTTGATTGAGTTGGGGTTGGTCCTGCTTTGGGCAGGGACTGGACTCGATGACTCCTGAGGTCTCTTCCAGCTCTAGGATTCTACGACGTACAATTCACAGCAGTAACCTAGCTGCAGTTGCCCCCTTCTTCCCGCTCCCAAAGCACACAGGCCCCTTGGTGAAAGCGGATGCAAACACTCTGTGAACGATTGCGGTGGAATCCTGCCATCCTCCACTGGCAAAACGCCCCCCGACACCCATGCATGCGTATCTTAGAGATGGGGCCCCAGACAACTCCCTGCATCCAAGCCACTCCCTGTCTGAGGGCCGGAGCTGAGACGGAGCACCCAGAAATGCACCAGCCCCTGGCCTGGAAGCAGAATTGTCCCTAAATGGGGACTTTGCAACGTGGTCGGCAAAGGCTCAGTTTTGTGCTGGGCCCAGTAAGGAAGGGCGACCTCCATTGCTCTGGATACATTTTGTTCTCACCCCATCCCTCTCCTGCTCCTTCTGCCAGTGGAGGACATCTGGGCTCTCTCCTCCATCAGAGCCCGGCACTGCCTCACTAGCTTGCACCAAAGCAATTGAAAAGGGAGACCTGCTTCCCCCTCCAAATGCACCTGCCGTCAACTCAACTTTCCTGAGAGTCAGGGCTTCTCGGACCCAAGCGGCAGGAAATGCAGGAGATGCTGAGAGCTTTTAGGACATGTTTGGGCTGCTAATGATGCTGAGCAGCAGCCTGATCTATTAGGCGGTGGAATCGGCTCCTAAGGGAGGCCCTTTTAGAGTCGGCCTGGAAGACGGACGGCGGGGAAGGATCCTGCACTCACAAGGGGAGAGCTCTTGCCCACTGCTAGCGAATTCAGCAGCCTTCACCCGGGCTGAACCACGCTGAGCTCAGCGGCTGTCCGTGCACAGGTTCTGTCCTGGCCCAGTGTCCAGTAGGGCAGCCTCGAGGCTGCTCTAAAGCACACGAGGAGGTAATAGCTCTTACGGGGCTCTGTGTGGGCTGGGGAATGCTGGCGCGCAGTCCTCTCTGGCCATGCCCTGTTGCAGTCCTTCTCCATGCCTGCAATGCACCCTGAGGGAGAGGATGGTGCCTCCCCCCCACTCCTTCACTGGAGAAAACCGTGTCCGGGTAGACGTGGCCAAGTTCTGACCTATGTTTTGCACCTGCAGCAGAGCCAAGGGACTTTATGGGGGCAGCCCATAGTGAAAAAGGGTGGTAGGGTCAGGTGGGACTTGGTGGAACAGCAGCTGGTCATTAGTGAGAGTAAGATGTATCCAGTGGGGCTTGGATGGGATCAGAGTTCCCGCTAAGGTGCATGCCTGTGCGGCCATGCACAATACATTCTTCCCCCGCCCACCTCCTCGGGAGAGTCGTACAGAAGCACTCGCATGCAGGCGGCTGCTCTGCTGAGATGCTGTGGGGAGGGAGCTGCTGGGGTGGGGGCTGGGACCTGCCATGGTCACGTGGCGTGTGGGGGGGAGGCCTGCTTCAGTGGCTGGGGCTGCCCCATGGCAGGGGGGGCCGGAGCCTGTTCTGGCGGCCAGGAACAGGACATGCTGCATGGGGTGGGGTGGGATGTTCTGCGCCAGGGGCTGGGAACGTGTGTGTGTGTTAATCAATTGGGTGCCACGGTGGCACACGTCCAAACCGGTGCACGTGACCTCAATACTGGTGCACAAGCCAAAATTCACTCCGCTTGTGGTTGGAAAATCGTAGTGGGAACGCTGGGGGGGGGGACGCTGTGGAAACATTACAACTCTGTCACGACGCCTACAGAAAACTTGACTTTGATGAGGTGGCGAGCATGTGGAGACCCCCAGCGAGCATGCTGCTCACTACAGTCTCACTGGTACCTTGTACCCCCTTGTTTCAAATTGGAAGCTCTTTGTAGCCAGAGCTGCCTTTTTGTTCTGTGTTTGTGCAGCACCTAGCACAGTGAGGCCTGGTGCATGACTGGAATGCCTAGACTAGGGGTGAGGAATATCTTTTGCCCGGGGACCACTTCAAAAATGTTTGAAGTAGCCCTGGGCCACCCCAAAAGGGGTGGGGCCTAAACAGGAAGGGCGGGGCCTAAATGGGAAGAGATGGGACTCTCCCACCCCCAGGCCATGACTGGTCTGGGGGTGGGGGAGCCCCTTTGCCCCCCTTCCCACTAAGCACCCATGCCCTGGAAGAGGCTTGGCACACTCCCCCACCCCCAGGACAATCAGGGCCTGGGGGCAGGGTAGCACGGAAAGCCTCCTGCCGACCTGTGAGGAGCCCGTGGGGCGGGGGCAGAGCAGAGAAGGCTTCAGGTGCTCCCCCACCCCCAGGTCCTAATTGGGGGCAGGGGAGCAGTAGGGCCTCCGCGGGGCAGATCCACCTGCTTGGTGGGCCGGATCCAGCCCATGGAGGCCCTTTTGCCCACCCCTGGCCTAGACTCTTCTGCAAGACTGAATAAGAATAATAAAGCCGCAGACTGAAGAACAAAGGAAGCCAAGTAGAAACAGGGCCATGAAAAACGAAAATAACCCTCTTCTCTAACCGATATGACCTGTTAAAGGATGAGGCCTGTGAATCAATTCCACCCTCCCCTTTCAGCGTGTTTCCTGGTTATGGCTGCCTGTTGAAGTTTCGCGGGTGGATGGGGGATTTGGAAGGAAGTGTGAAGTGTTAGGATATGTTAAGTGGCTTATAAGTACTTTGATTATTTTAAATGGCTTAAGTGCCTGTCTGAGATGGTCGTCGGGCAGCCCGAAAAGCGACACAGACACAAAATCAATTAAGAAGTACAACAAACTAATTTAAAGAAAATGAGATTCCCTTCCCCCACCTGCCAATATTATTTTGTTCTTTGGGAACCCTCCGCCAGAGGGGAGGGAGTCCTCTAGATTGCTGGAGCCAGTGTTCTTGAGGCTCATGGGGAATTTGCCCCCTTCCCATGACCACTAGGAACCAGGACAAATGGTCACGGTGCAAATGGTAGTTTTGTTTGTGTGTGGGATTTGCTGTTGGTGCAGCTATGAAACCCAGAAGGAGAGAGGCCCTAGCAAGCTAATCTAGCATCAAAGAATTGTCTTAGGCCATGTCTACACTAGGAGATTATTTTGAATTTACTAAATTCAACTTCTGGGCACCTGATTTTACAAATTCGAGCTTCTGTGTTCTCATGACGGGGAAGAATCGAATGTAGTTCGAGGCAGGCTCTGTTAATGTTGCTGTGCTACCTTGGACTCCGAGCTCCAGGAAGTACTCTGGGGAGCCCAATTAGTTCAAATTAGCAGCACAGGAGCATCCACGCTAACGTTATTTCAGACTTACAAGTTCGGGAATTAGCGTTACTCCTCATGCAAAGCAGGAGTAGAGTTGGAATTCCGCATATTACTGAAAACTGCTGGGATGACTCTCACAATCAGAATGTTAAATTCAATGCTTATAATTGACTTGGAAAGATTAAAGCTGTACTGGTAAATAATGTCGGAAATGGTTAATTTCACAGTGCAAACACAATCCCACAAAAATATTTCCATCAATAATAATAAAAATGTATGTGAAAAAGACCTGGCTGGCATGATTTAGTTGGGGCTGGCCTTGCTTTGAGCAGGGAGTTGGATTAGAAATGACTTCCTGAGGTTTCTTCCAACCCTAATCTTCTATGATGCAATGATCTTGGAAAAATAAGAAAAATGCTGTTTGCGAATTAAAGAGTTTGAGCAAAAAATAAACTTGGTATATTTTGGTATGTGATATTGACAGTAAAGTTCCAAAACTTTAAGGTTTAACATTTTTAATTTCAATATCTACTATTGTAAAATAAATATTAACTGATCCCCATATGGGGGTTACTCCTCCCACAATTCCCCACAACTGTGAAAAGAAATTGATAAATCATAATTTTGCACAATTGTGAAGATTTATAGTAATAAAAACAGAAAAGTTTAGGAATAAAGTTATTCTGCATGAAAAGCAGGATGACAGAGTTTGAATTTCATCATTCCGGAATAATGGGCTTGGTAGGGTGGACGCATCGCTTACAAATTCGACCTTGCCGGGAGGGGGTTTATTTTGGACTGAGATCCTACAGACGTTTATTCCAGATCCTCATCTGAGCCATTTTTGCTCCTGGATCAGCTGTGAGCCAAGCTACTTTCCCCTAGCGGAGATTAGGATAACAGGGGATTGCTGAGGTATGAGGAAACCTGAAACACACCTCATTTCCTATGGCCAGGCCTCTTCAAGAGACCCTAGGGAGGGGGTAAGGAGGCTGGAATTACTACACCACGTCTAGACCACTGTGAGGTTCTGTTGCTGGGATCTGGGTACAGACGGTTCTCTCATGCAGGGCTGGATTAAGGGGGGGGATAGCTGGGCAGCTGCCCGGGGCGCCAACCTATGGGGGGCGCCTGATTGAAGTGGTAAGGTGCGCTGTGCGCCCGGGAGTGGGGCTGTGCATACGCCACACGCCCGGGTGCATGGTGCCCCTTACCACTTCAATCAGGCGCCTGCCCATAGGTTGGCGCCTGGGGGCGGGGCTGCCATTCGCTGCGTGCCTGGGGGTACGGCCGCGCATGTGCCTCTCATCCGGGGGCACAGCGCCCCTTACCATGTCAATCAGGCGCCCACTGCCCGGGGTGCAGGTATGGCTCGGTCCAACACTGCTCTCATGGCTGTCTTGGTGCATCTCCTTCCCACCGGTGTTTCAGCTCTGAGCCCTCTCCTCGGCTTGTCACCCTGACTCTTCCCCTCACGCTTGGCTAATGCGCCTGGTACATGAAATACAAACCTCTCTGCTCCTTTCAATCTCTTCTCATTCCAGGCCTGCTAGCCCAGAAGGCCCGTGGCTCTGCCATGGACGGTCTGGCTTACCATAGCCTCAGCGGCACATCTGATCCTGCTGATCTAGGCACAATACCAACCCAGATGCGGGAGACTTTCCCATTAATGGTTCGTCATTCATAAAGCATGACCCCAGTGCTCTCCTAGCACTCTGCTCGTTGAGAACTGCCTCGCTGGCAAGTCGGTCTTGCCTCTTACTGAAATGGCCCTGCTCTGTCGCGGGCTCCGCTTGCGGGAGCAAACGCCCCCACCAGCTCTTTAAATGTTTGATGGGAGGGTTTTAGTGGCTGTTCAGAGTGCGTGTTGGCATTTTGTGTCTATGTGAATAAACAAAGGGCCCTTTATTAGCTGCCACGGACTGATTAAAGCTGTACATCAGCACAACCGCATACAGATGTGGAGCCTCTTCTGCGTGCTGGGTTGACCGGCCCCGGTGGTTTGGTGGGTGAGAAAGCGGCGTCGGAGGAGAGTGGACATCTCCCCTCTCCTCCGTTGCTCGCTGTCGTTTCCCCAGGGCGTGTTCCCCCTCCAGCTCATGCACACTCTCTTCCATGCTCATCTCCCGTAGCCCACAACCTCCTTCCCCTGCATCCTCTCGCGCCACACCCCTCAAATGCCCCCCCTCACAGCGCGAGCCCAGTCGCCACGGCGAGGCTGTCAAACAAAGACATCCTTGGCGAGGGCTCGCTTTGCATGGAGGCCCCTCTGCCACACATGGGAACAATCTAGGACCATAAGAACGGCCAGACTGGGTCAGACCAAAGATCCATTGAGTCGTGTCCTGTCTGCTGACAGTGGCCAAGGCCAAGTCCCTGGCTAAGGCAATATTAGCAGGCAAGACAAACCATCCTGCTCTAATGCCCCCTGCAGCACCGCTTCTCACTAGCAGCCGAGGGGGGCGCAGGCCCTCGGAAACAGTCGCAGCGAGGCTGTATCCCTTGTGTCAGGAGTCGCGCTGCTGCCTGTGGCACGTGCAAATGGGGTAGGGATGTGGGGCAGAAGTGGTGGAAGTGCTGCTGTTTGCAAACAGGGCCCTGTGGGTGAAAGGGGCTGGACAGCGAGCAGGGCCACCGAGCCTGCCTTCCAGAGAGCGCTGCCATCTGCATGCCGGGCCTCTGCATCCCAGCAGGGGTGAGGCCTCCACTGGGAACCCTCGGGGGCCTTTGATTGGTGTGATGACCTACGCTCGGCCAAAGAGAGGGAGGGCAGTGTGATATTTTTATGGAACTACTAGAAGATTTACCTGGTGTTGCCTGGCTCCTTCAGGGCAGGGGGCTGACCCAGGACTGACCCAGACCGCGAGGCTTTTGCTCCAAAGAGGAGACCTTCTACACCTTGCCCAAAGGATCAGACTACCATGACCCCGAGGGCCAGCAGCTGGTGTGGGGCCAGGTAGATGGGGAAGTTTAGGAAGTGGCCCAGGGAAGCTGATGACCGTCAGGCTGATCTCATAATGTTCTAGTGTGTGTCAGCGTGTTGTGGGCTGGATCCCTGCTGACTCCAGTAGCAGCCAGGGCTGCCATTGCTAGGGCCCTGGGCCAGGACGCGGTGGAGTAGGGAGGGGCCATGTCTCCCTTGCCCCCGCATATACCGGGTGGCAGTCTCACCCTCCCTGCTCATGCCTGGGGAACTGCGTTTGTTTGCTGCCCTGCCCTGCACCAGGGCCTGGGGTCTTATTGACTGGCGGACTGTGTTTGCATTGCTGCCTGCTCTGCCCGCAGGCCCCGGGGTTTGAAAAGGGCTGCTGGACTGTTACTTACAGGCCTGAGCATAGGTCAGGGGACCAGGACTAAGCCAGCTGGCTTATGATTCTATTTGTGTTCATGTATCATTTTTGCATGCCGAGTTAGAAAGATGAAGTGTAAACCTGCTTATTAATCTAGCATGTCTAGTGAGAGCCATTAGTGGTGCTTAGGGGCCTTAATGACCCAGTGCTCAAGGCAACAATCTGTAAAAGGCTTTGTTTTTGTTGGCATCTCAAACTAGGGTTGGTCTTACAAAAACATGTGACCATGCCATCTGGTGCAGGACTGCATCTGGAATTTGGTTGGGAGATGGATGAGGGTTAAATAAAGGGTTCCCACCCTGCAGAAATTCTATTTAAGGAATGAGACGCAAACAATGATCATCTTCAGCTGGCTTTTAAAACCGCCCTGCCCACCCTAAGAGGCTACACATGGAGACACTTGAAAGCAAAGAACTCTAAGGACACAAGAATCTGTTACGCCCAGGCCAAAGGAAAAATCAGCTCTGTATTGAAGGATTTTACCTGAACTAAGGATCAGGGTGAGAATTATGGTCTGTAACAATTTCTCTTAGGCTACGTCTACACTGCAGGCTTCTTGCAGAAGAACTGTTTTGCACAAGAGTTCTTGTGCAAAAGGTCTTGCGCAAGAGCGCGTCCACACTGCCTAGTGCTTTTGCGCAAGTGTGTCTATGGCAGTGTGGACTCTCTCTTGCGCAGAAAAGCTCTGATGGCCATTTTAGCCATAGGGGTTTCTTTCATAAGAAACCCCTGTTGCCTGTCTACACTGCCTTCTTGTGTAAGAGCTCTTGGGGGGGGAGAGCTCATGGGGAGAGGAATAACTCTTGTGCAAGAAGCCCTCTTTTCTGACGCTTTACTGTAAGTTTACTTGTGCAAGAACGCACATGCAGTGTAGATGTTCTGCATGTTTTTGTGCAAGAAGGACCGTTCTTGTGCAAAAAGCCTGCAGTGTAAACGTAGCCTTAGAGTATTAGACTTAATTGCACGTGGTGTTTATTTTGGCTAAGTAAAACCAAGTTTGCTCTGTTTTCACTTGCAATAATCTAAATCCTATTTTTTATACTTGTTAAAAACATTTTTGTTTATTAGCAAACTGGTGTAAATCATTGCTACCTGCAGGGAGAGGGAGCCACAGCGGTGCAGCTCTCTCTTTCATTGCTAAAGACAGCTAACCTTATAAGCTCTCTCCATAAAATTTTTAAAAGGAGTAATGTGTTGTAGTGTCAGTACCTTGCTGGTTACTGTGCGTGGGCTGTGGATGACCCCTACTGGCCTCTGTCTGTAAGCACTTCCCAGCGGGGGTGCCTTGTGGGCCCCCATGACAGTGACCAAACCGGTTCTACCGGTTAATAAAAGGGATGGAACAAAGGAAGTGAGTGTTAGGGGAAGGGTCAGTTTCTGGCTGGAATCCATGAAGGAGACAGACTAAGGAGGGGGGCTGGGAGTCTAAGGGCTGAGGCACCCCATCTCAAGGGGTCTGAGACATCCTGGGCCAGACTCCTGTAGCCATGTCATGTCTAGGCTGTGCTGTATCCTGGAAAAGCAATAAACCCTCTCTAGTCTACTGGCTGGGGGATTCTGCTCTTGCTGCGACGGGGCTGCATGATCAGGGGAACCTCAACTCGCCGTCACAAGTAAGATAGACTTATTTGGGGTGTTGGTCCCTTTTGAGGGCTCATAGATGCGATCAAGTCCCTATAACTCCCAGAGCTGAGCTGCTTCAGTGTCTGTGTTTCTCTGCTGGGGGGGCTGTTACCCCAACTCTGTGTTTTTGTTGGGGGAGACCAGAGTTTCTAGCCCAGCGGGACAAGGTGGAGGGGTGCCCCAGTAGGCAGGCTCAGTGATATGGTCAGCACACTGGTGACAGCCCCAAGGGGACCTCTGGGATCCAATCCAACCCATCACAGGCCCTAGATGCCTTCTAAAATGGTTCTGGTCCCAGCTGTTCTACTGATTTGCTTTGGGACCCTGCCAGGGTTACTAGGGGTAACTCTGCAGCAATAAAAGATTTGCAGCATGGCCATGACTGGTTACATGGATTTTCAGGTGCGGCCCCGAGTGCCTATTGATGTCAATGGGAGTTAGGCACCTAGTGGGATTTCGACAGCTTTGTCTCCTGGCCGTTAGTATCTAAACTTCAGTTCTTCTGCAGATAGCGAAACAGGGGGATGACGATTCTCTCTTGTGTATTGCAAGGCTAAGCTGTCTGGAGACGGGCATGTGTCTTACAGTGGATATGGACAGCACCTGGCACAACGGGGCCCTCATCTCAATTGGGGCTACTGTAATGTACGTAACACGGTCCTCTCCCCCTTATGCTTTTGAGAGTGTCAGAACAGGTGTGCAAGGGGCTTGGGACCAGTGCTTGCCCTTGTGTACCTGTGCCCATGGGTAACCTTCACGGATTCTTACTCAGGAGTGTGTTTATCCTTTGCTGCATGACGTGGATCAAGGCCGAGCGATGGTCTAGTGTCGGTTTGTAGCTTTCCTCTTGTCATTTTTTCATCGCTCAAGCTGTAATTTGCTGCTGACTGCAAAAAGTAGGAAGGCAAAGCCCGATTCCCCTTTTCCACCCGTGTCCACTACTGTGAATGTCACCCAGACCTGAATTAGAACAGCGGGGGGGTTGGTTGCAAACCCCCCTCTCATGTTGAGGAGGTGCTGTCCAGGGTCCTGAAAGAGCTGGCAGTCTCGCTGCCCTTGCCCCGAGGCACAGAGACACACAGGCAGGCTGGGAGCGGGGCTGGAAATGGGCACAGATCCCTTGGTGTCCAGAACCCTCTTGCAGGGGTAGAACATGCATCTGAGGAAAACTTGTTGGACAAATAGATGCTCTTGATGTTTTAATTGAAGCCTAGAGGGAGTTGCTATCTTTAGCATGCTAACAATATATGGACTAAATAATTCAGCTAATGGAGGATTTACTGCTGGCTGCTCTCCTGGGGGACGGGGCAGGAGCGGGGTACTCATGTACTTCTGCTGGAAGATTTTGTTCCAGGGGAGGAGGATAGCCTGAGATGCAGCATGGCCCAGGGGCAAGGATGCTGGCGACAGCCCCAGGAGGCTGGCGTTCAATTTGGAACTTGACTGCTGGGTGATTTTTGGGCAAGCCACTCCCCCACTCCGTGCCTCAGTTTCCCTTCCTAATCTTTGCCTGCCGTGTCTGTTTGGAGTGCAGACTCACTATGTGCCTGTGCAGCGCCTAGCACGATGGGGCCCTGACTGCCACTGGTGCTGCTCTAATTATCTCAAATAAGTGATGATCGTCATGCCAAGAGGCCAACCTTTGGGCTGGATGTAGATGCACGCTGGTTCATCCCATGTGGAGGGGGAAGGATGGGAGGGTTGGGGTTGCAAGGAGAAGCATCTTGGTTCTCTGTGCTGGCCAGCAGCTCTCCTGTATGTGTCCAGTTGTGGGCTATTCATGAAGCACAGGGATGAGCTGTGAACAGCGTTCTCTGCCTTTATAGTGACTCCTGCTGGCCAAGGCTGGGATGGACATATCTGGGAGCTCGCCAGTGCCTGTGCCCCACACCAGTGTTCCCTTGGAACTTTTCCATCCACAGCTGGATTCTTTCAACCCGTGTGTGGAATACATTTTATGTGCCCCAAGGCATGTGCAAATGTGCACCACCAGGAGAAACAAAACAACCTGGGAGGGTGGAGCTGGAAGCTCTCCAAGCCAGCATCCCTACTCCAGTTCCTGCGGACTCTCCAGCAGAGAGGGGCTCGGACTGGCACAGCTTCCAGTTAGCTGGTGTCTTGCCCTGCATGTGTGCACAAAGGTGGTGAGTCCAAGTGCCAAGGTGCAGGGGTCAGGCATGATCCCTGTTCCTGTGCTACCAGCTTGCCAGGAGGGTCTCTGTGTGTGGAGTCTAATGGTGAAAGTGGTGCTGGGAATCCCGTGGAGGATTCTGGGGTACTGGGAGGAGTGCACCCTTTTGCATAGATTCCAAGGCCCAAAGGGACCATTGGGATCATCCAGCAGTTCTCAGACTGTGGGCCCAGAGTTGGCGTAAGACTTGCTGGTACCTGGTGCGGCAGCCTCCCCTGCTGGGGCTGACGCCAAAACCTGAAGGCTTCAACCCTGATGAGTGGTGGGGCTCCGATTACAGGTCCCCCCCAGTCCGAGGCTGAAGCCTTTGGGTTTGGCGCCCCTGCCAGGGGAAGTGGGACTTGAATGGGCTCAGAAGGAGGTCCTGGGGCAATGAAGTTTGAGACCCCTGATCTCTCTAATGCAGGCCACAGAACTGCCCCCAATACTCCGTGATAAAAGGGTGTAAAGTCCTGTGCACAGTCCTTCTAGCCGATTGCCTGCCTCTCGATTAGGTACGTGCGTGCAGCCCCTCGCCTCCCTGCACCCTCTCCCCCTCCAGCCTTGTAATCTGGCTCCGCTGCAGGGGCCTGGAGAAGCCAGCAAAGGAACCATCAGGCTTCCACTTTAATTAGTGGCCGGCAGTTCTGTTTTCGGCAGGCCTCGTGCGGCGAGCGCAAGCCGCGGGAGCAAACCGCCCGCCCCTCCACTGAACGTGCTCCGAGGCAGCATTTTAATAATCCTCCCATCCCCATCCTGCTCCCCTCAGATTCTGCATGGAGAGGGAATCCAGCCAGATGTTTAGCCTCACTGAGAAGAAGGGAGGGAGGAGAAATAATGTAATTCAATTCCACGTGTTTTCACTTAGTGGATAAATAACCTTCATTAAGATGGGAAGGTGGAAATCGGACAGGGAAAATTTTGATTAATCTCCAGCTCGCTTTGTGCTTGTTAATTTCCCTGCTCTTCACTGGGATTATTAAAACAAATGGCAGCTGCATTTCTCCCCCCAGGCTGCTCCAGCAAGTCGGCCTCCGCATGCAGCCTGCCCAAACGCTGCATCTTTCGTCTTACTTTTGTTTCCCCTTCTTCCTCCCAGCCAGTTGGTTGGCAAGCAAAATCAGCCTGCACGGCCCTGAGAAGTCCCCATTCTTTGTGGGGAGCCTTCCATGCTCCAGCCCACCTGGAGATCCTGGGGTGTATAATCAAACAAAGGAGAAGAAGGGCCTGATTAGCAGGGAAACAAAGCAGAAGGCAGCCAGCTCCATACACTATTCCAGCGCGGAGGCCGTGTGCTTACCGTCTCCATTGCTGCTTGGTGAGCAGGTGTCCTGCCGCTGTGGAACAGAGCTGCCTGGCTACGCTGCAATCGGAGGTTCTGGTTCTGGTGTGGCGCGGGGAACCCGTCCCATTGTGCCACTTGGCCAGTGCCATGAGGCTGGAAAGCAGCCAGATCTCTCCAGCTGGTTGAGAGAGAAAGTAACCAGCTTCTGTGCTCTCTCCCGAAGAGGCCTGGATATGGGGCTTGGGAGGGGCCCTGGCTGGTGTAGTTTAAAGCAGCCCCGAGGCTGCTCTAATCTATGTAGGAGCCATCAGAGCATCTGCAAGAAGTCACAGCCCTTTCCTTGGGGGCTACTCCTTTCGGCCGCTGCCAGGCGGCTGTGAGAATTTATCCGGCTCTATTTGCCCAGCCATCAGTGTATCTAGTTGGATACCTTACTTGTTGCTCATGTGTCATCAGAAGACCTTCCCTTGCTCCAGAAGGGGGCCTGCTGATTATTATCGGGGTGCTCAGAACTAGCTGCCTCCTCTGGCTGGTACCTCCTGAATCCTGAGGTGTAATAGCCCTTCGCTTAGCTCCAATAGCTGTGTGTGTTAGAACCGGCCATAACATGATGCATGGCGGTCTGGCCGGGCAGGGTAATCGGACTGACGTCCCTTCTAATGGAGCTTCAGGGAGTATCCGAGTTAGTCCGTTACAGAAAAAAACAACAAATGGTCTGGTAGCACTTTATAGACTAACCAAACATGGAGATGGGATCATGAGCTTTTGTGATGATCGGAGTTATGAGTTGGGGATATGAAAACTTGAAATAAATAGGAGAGGGGTAGGGGAGGGGGGAGAAAAAGAAAAAAGGAAGGGAGATTCTTTTTAGCGCATTCATGAAATATGGATTGGTCTGAGGCATGGGGAAGTCGTTCTTTTGTTCAGAGCTGTTCCTTTTACCTAGCTGGCTTGCTAATCCAGCTTTTCCTCGGCTATGTCTACACTGCAATGCTATTTCGGGCTACTGGAGTATCCCCTTGCCCCCGTTATCCCTCCCCCCCACAGTTCCATGGTCCCCTTGCCCCGCACCCGGCCCAGACCTCTTACCCAGAGGCTGAACAGCAAACCCCCAGCATGTGCCAAACAGTTCTGGGAGCTACGTCTCCACTTCTCCTGCAAGCACTTAAAAGCTCAGTCCTCCCATTCTCCTGGAGGTTCCTAGTCTGCTGCTCTTCAGGGCCTGGGGGTGCCCTGTGCCCATTGGTGCTGGAAGGATGGCAAAGGTTGAGGTGGGCAGGCAGGTGTGCAGGGTCACCGTGCCACTCACATTTGGTCCAGTTTCCCCTCTGTCTTGTCAGCTGGGAAGAGGGTCTGCCCTTCTGCCACCCAGTTGTGCCCGCCGGCTCCGAGGATCTATGGCAATACAAATACGCAGCAGAGATGCTGGGAACATCTCCTGTCCCTGCTAGGTTCCATGAATCATTCTCTTCATTGTGTTCTGTTCACGTTCTTATCCCACCTTCATCCCCTCCTCGTATCTGAGCCCTCTCCAGTCGTGCATTCAGCACCGTGACTAATATGTGTCATGTCTCTCTCCCTCTCCCTTGGCTCCTCAGTGGGAAAATCACGGGAGGGGGGTGTGGGGTTTTGGATATTAGTCGTGTGTTTGTTCTATGGCTTTTGCGCTGTTGAAGGTGGGCTGAAGAAGGAGGCTGTGAGGAAATTACAGGCCTCTGAGGCAAGCCAAATTGGTTTTTGTGTAGGGGACCCAGACCATGCCATATTTAGCTCGTGATCCACTATGAGTGAACCATGTGAAGCTGTTGCAACCCTCTCCCCTCCAATATTAGTCTGGGATGTACTAGGAGTGCCATAAGCAAGACATGAGAAGTCATTCTTCCACTCTACTCCATGCTGCTTAGGCCTCAACTGAAGTATTGTGTCCTGTCTTGGGTGCCACCTTTCAGGAAAGATGTGGAGAAATTGGAGAAGGTGCAACAAGAATGATTAAAGGTCCCACATGAGCTATGAGGGAAGGCTGAAAGAATTGGGTTTGTTTAGTTTGGAAAAGAGAAGACTGAGAGGGGACATGATAGCCGTTTTCAAGTATCTAAAAGGGAGGTCACAAGGAGGAGGGAGAAATTGCTCTCTTTGGCCTCTGAGAATAGGACAAGAAGCAATGGGCTTACACTGCAGCAAGGGAGGTTGAGGTTGGACATTGGGGAAAACTTCCTAACTGTCTGGATGGTTAAACACTGGAATAAGTTGCCTGGAGAGTTTGTGGACTCTCCGAAAATGGGAGCCTTCTAGGCCTATGAGTCTGTGATTCTATGCACAAAATGATGGCACCTCCCCCGCAGAGCTGGCAAACTCAACGGCATGAACCAATCCTACAAACGGGGCGGCAGGATTTGTTGGTGGAGCTGGAATGAGCTCTTGAGAGTACCCGGCTGCCAGTCCTATGCTCAGGATCCCATGTTATGTCACCTCCCTTTGTGCTTGATTGGCAAGTGTGGGCTTTAAATACCCGGGTGATTCTTATACTCCTCACAGCACTGCCCGGCTTTCACCTCTTAGCTTCATGGCATCCTCCGAGATTAACTCTCTTCACTTTACATTGGAGCAGCAATGCTCAGCTCTTGCTACACAGCGGCTTTAGTTGCTCTGCTCCTTGGGTACTGTGGGCAGAAGTCACTGGTGTGGTGTCCTGACAGCTATCTTGCTTTTTTCAATTATGAGAACCGGTCGGCGGCATGTGTGCTCCTCCTGTATGTTGCACTGGCTCTGTGCCAGTAGCCGACACTGCAGACTCTGAGAGCCCCCAAAGATCACACAATTATCAGGTCCCGGGCTGGGTAGCTCTCCCTGGATCTGATGTCTGCCAGTAGGCTAAGAATGTGCCCGTGACAATGGACTCAGCTTAGTCAACAGTACATTCTCCATTCCCCCACTAGGCTGGACAAAGACAACCCCCTTAGGGTGCGTTTTTATACATAGCTACGAATTACGTGTCACTCCTGATCTATCAAGTTGCCACCTTCTGATGTTACTTAGATAACATCTAGGAGCGGCCCGAGGCCGGCTGTAGCAGCTGGCGCCCCAGGCGGAAGGCGTGATCGGCGCCCCCGCCTGCACGGCTGACTACGGTTATCCAGCCAATTGTGCACCCACCTTATCGTGGCCCTATCTAAGTTATATTTGCCTAGTTTATCAATAAGAATATCATGCGAGACCGTATCAAATGCCTTACTAAAGTCTAGGTATATGACATCCACCGCTTCTCCCTTATCCACAAGGCTCGTTATCCTATCAAAGAAAGCTATCAGATTAGTTTGGCATGACTTGTTCTTCACAAACCCATGCTGGCTATTCCCTATCACTTTATTACCTTCCAAGTGTTTGCATATGATTTCCTTAATTACCTGCTCCATTATCTTCCCTGGGACAGACGTTAAACTGACCGGTCTGTAGTTTCCTGGGTTGTTCTTATTCCCCTTTTTATAGATGGGCACAATATTTGCCCTTTTCCAGTCTTCTGGAATCTCCCCTGTCTTCCATGATTTTTCAAAGATCATAGCTAAAGGCTCAGATACCTCCTCTATCAGCTCCTTGAGTATCCTGGGATGCATTTCATCAGGACCTGGTGACTTGCTGACATCTAACTTTCCTAAGTGATTTTTAACTTGTTCTTTGTGTTTCCTATCTTCTAAACTTACCCTCTCTCTGCTTGTATTCACTGTGTTAGGCACACCTCCAGACTTCTCGGTGAAGACCGAAACAAAGAAGTCATTGAGCATCTCCGCCATTTCCAAGTTTCCTGTTACTGCTTCTCCCTCCTCCCTCCTCATGTTAAGCCCTGTCCTGATCCTGGGTCACTATTGTCTGTGGGGAGTGTGCTGGTACCGAGATGTGCCCTAACAGGATGTTTTGTTAGGACCGCTCTGGAATTAGGGTTGCCAGGTGTCCGGTTTTGAACCGGACAGTCCAGTATTTGAGCTTTCTGTTCGGGAAACAAATTGAGAAAATAGAAATGTCCGGTATTTTCTAAATCAGATGTAATGTAGATGGTGAGGTCATGTCAAGTGTGTCTGGTATTTTTGTTGAAACCATCTAGCAACTCTATCTGGAATGTGCTTACAACCGTACCTCTTAGGTCGGCGTGTTTCTGTATATCAGCCCTGTTCATGCTGGAGGGCCTGCCTCTTGCTCACAGCTTCACTCTGCTTCATATTCGCAAAGTCTTGAGCATTGTTACCTGGGCCTCAGGCCTCATACCGGGCCTGTGATATGTGGGCTTGTTTTAAGCCCTCCTCTTACTACAGCTCCAGCAAGCCTGGCTTCTCCTCTCAAGCTGGGCTCCCAGCCTGGTTCAGGTTCAATCACACACCTTTCTCCTCCCGATGTGTGCACAGAAAAGAACAAAACCCCATTTTCTGGCTTTTTGCTGCTATGTGCCATAACCAGAGTCTGTTCCAGAGGGAGACATCCAGTCCATGTCTTCCTTCTAAGGAGCCCACTCAGGAATTCTTCACCTCTACAGTTCTGCCTCTGGATTTGGGGCCTGCAGCCTTGTGGAAAGGAGGAAGGAAGGGAACTGGATTTCTTTGGCCACCTGGAATGGACAACAGCAGCTGTTCCCCAGAGCTCCTTTGGCTCGCTGCTCTTTCAAGGGTGGGGAAGGAGTGGGCAGAGGGCAGCTGCCTCGTCTCCATCTTCCATATTTATATAGTTCCCATAGCCACAGTATTAAGGTGCTAGAATTTGAGCCAGAAAAAATAAAAGGAAGTGTTTTGAAAGGGGGTGGAGATGAACAGAAAGCAGAGGAGAAGTCGGAGCCTTTTCCGGCATGTGTACAGCATTATCGACAAAATAATAGCTTGGCTGCAATATCCAATTACCTTAGCTCTTAATTATTGATTGCACTACAGCGAAAGCATGTCTCCATGCACTAAAACACAGGCTAAGCACTGGTGCATGGCGGCTGATGGGGAAACTGACAGGCCTTATTGGAAGGCAAAGCGATCAGCATATGTACAGAGAGACTGGAGACTTGAGAGAGAGAGGGGTGTGTGTGTGTGTGTGTGTGTGTGTGTGTGTGTGTGTGTGTGTGTGTGTGTGTGTGTGTGTGTGCGCGCGCTCACGCGCACGCGCGCTTCTTGATCTGTACTTCTCTCAGAGCTCGGGGATCTACCTTGTTCCCACCAGTCAGTCGCCTTTTGCACCAAGATGAGAGGTAGTCCTGGCCTTGAACATAATCCAGCTTCTCCTGCGCTTTCTGGAAGGCTGAACAGAGCAATGATGAGCCACGGGTCAGCCTCTTGTTGCACAAAGGCTGCCTTCAATAGGGGCTAGTAGCTGATCCTTTGGAGGAAGACGCAAAAGTTCCATGGACACTGGATGGAAACTTCAAGTCTTGCTGCTAGTCTACAGGTGCTCCCGCCGGTGGGAAAGTCGCATGTTCCTGCCCGCCTGAGCACTTCTGGCTGTAAAGGAAAGTTTGTGTTATTAGCACAGATTTGATGTCTACATCAGACACCCACTGATGGGCTGTTTCTACAGTCGATGCCATGAGCTGAAGCCAGGGCAAGCAGATGGCCACATACCCTGCGGCAGGTGCGCGGGTGGCTCGGGAGATCGTCTCACAACTGCTACAGTTGTTTGTTTTATTTCATTAATAGGGCCCATATAATTCAATGATGCGGTGCAGCCTTTCCAGGCCAGGACCCCAGCTGGTGCAAATCAGCGCTGGAAACACGCCGATTGCCATGGGCTGAGTGTTCGGCCCTGGAATTTTCCCTGGGAGGGAGGAAGCTAACACAAGCTGCAGTCTCTGGGGCATATTTAAAAGAACTGGATCGATCAACGGTGTGGAAAAGATTATTTTTGTTGTTGCTTGTTCATCTACTCACCCACCCTCGCGCAAGGCGCTCCAGGGTTGAACTGAGCCACTAACTGGTTAAACCCCCCTGAATTTGTTAATGAATTAATCCAAAGGCACAACTGATTACAGTAGGATATAGGGCTCTTCAGTGCTTTCTCCCCATACTGTGTATGCGTTACAGAGGTGGCATGGGCCACGTCAGAAGTGGCTGCTTTTCACTCCTCAGTAGAGCTGGGTGAGTTAATTATCTGTGATATTTGTGACTCCGTCCTTACCACAGTGCCCGGGCATCTCGCTGTCTTAACTTATTTATCCTCGCAAGCCCTCTGTGAGGTGGGGCACAGCTATTGTCCCCATTGTGCAGATGGGGAACTGAGGCACTGGGAGGCTAAGTGACTTGCCAAAGGTCCCACAGCCTGTCTATGGCAGAACTGGGAACTGACCTCCACTCTTGGTCTGCCCTAACCACTCGCCATACTCCTTGCCTTCAAAACTACCAGCAGGGGCCTGATTCTTTCGGAGGTGTGTAAGTCTGTGGTGTTGCAGAACGCTTGGCTTCCTTGCAGGTCAGGCCCCTGGTAGCTCCCATTGTGCAGCGTGGCTGATGTGATGCACAGGGGAGCCAGGCCTAGTGGTTAGCCATTTCCCTTTGCTCATGGGGGAAGATAAAAATGAAACCGGGTCTGGAAAGAGCTGTTGGGTAGGAGAGAGATTAAGCCGCCTGACACTTGCCCTGGAGAATGGGAAGGATGGAATTAGCGGCCGTCTTACCTTGCCTTATGCCCTGCCCAAGTGTTTCTTCTCTGGCTCGGCTCCCTTCCTTGGCTTGGAAGCTGGCACCCCCCTTTGCCAGGCTGATGTATCACGCTTGACAAGGTTACGGAGTCAGCATGTTAAACCTCGCAAAGTGAGTGTAATTTATTGATCTACAATTCGCTTATGAAATAGGACAAGTGCTGATTTGAGAATCTTGTTTCCTCTTTCTCTCTCTCTGCTTCTCTTATCTTCAGTAATTCCTCTGAGCTTGCCTCAAAACTCCCTGATCCTTTTGTGAGCCCTGCCGAGTCCGCGGCAGAGTCTGAGCGGTCTGTTCGACACCCGCCTCCTTGCTTTATCTCCCGTCCTCTCTGCCCCCTCCTTTTTCCTTTTGCGCCTAAGAAATCCCATAGGGCCAGCGCCATCCCCTCTGTAACTTCATTGATTGCGGTGGCATTTGCACCAGGCGTAATGCTCAAGTGAATTAAGTGGAATTAAGGCCTGATCCTGCAAGGACTGACTCTTGTCCGCATCCCTCGCTCGCAAGAGCAGCCTCATTGAGGGCCACAGGACTAATCTGGGGGAGTAAAGGCTGCTTGGTCGAGGAAGGGGTGGCAGGAGCAGGCCCATATTCATTTCAAAGCCCATCCCTGAGAACATCTGGACTCCCTGGCAGCAGATACAGTTTCACCTTAATTCAGGGCCAGGCTCGAGTGTTGGCTACACTGGAGTCAATCGGGATCGACTCCGCTGCCGTTAGTCTGCGGGCTTCAGCGTATATGTTGGGCTATTCTCCTTCGGGGGTGGCTCAAGGGCCTGTCCAGATTTAGGAGGCCAGCTTCTGACCCCCCAACCGCATCCACAGTGGAGTGACTCTACCAAAGTCAATGGAGTCACTCTGGATTTACACTGGTGTCTCTGAGCTCTTCCGGCGCAGCAGAGATCCTGCCTTTCTCCAAAGGCCAAGGGCATAGAACTGCTCTCCTCCCTTCTCAGGCTAGACTCCACGGCTTGGGCAGTGTTCCCTCTAATCTTCTCCAGCCATGTGCAGAATAAATGTGTATGTGCGCCAAAGCATGGGTGAATGCGCACCACCGCGAGAAACCAAACTTAGCTGTGGGCGCTCTGCTAATCAGCCGGGGACATCGGCATCTCCCCTGAGCGGCTGCACAAGTCCCTAGTTTACAGGGAACACCCCTTCTGAAAGCAGATTGACAGCTCCGCTCCCTGCTTTGGGGATGATCCTGCTCGGGCAGGTGAAGTGTCAGAAGCAATGCAAGGGAGACTTTGTGACAGGCTGCTTTCTGACTCCAGCAAGGGCGGGGAACCTTTTTTGGGTGGGGGGGCTGCTGATCCACAGAAAAATCAGTCGGGGCCGTGCACAAGTGAGAAACAAACAAACAGTTCTCATTGAGGTGGCCCCGGGCCGGGAAGCAGAAAGACTCTCCCCACATTTCCCTCACACACCAGAGCCAAGGGATGCCCAGGCTGGTAGATTTTGTGCATTCCAGGCCCCTGGTGGGGTGGCAGAGGGGGTGGAGCACCATCGTGGGCTCCTTAATGCCAGGGTGGGCTGAGTCTTGGGGGCCAGATCCAGCCAAACCGGGGGCCACATCCAGCCCCTGGATCTGAGGTTCCCGGCCCCTGGACTAGAGCGATGTGCCCGGGTTCCGTAGGTCCAGCCAGGCCTGGGATGGCTGCAGGACGGTTGTAACTGTGGCCTGGCAGAAGCTCTGGCAGGGATACCCAGGTCCAACAGGAGATGGGGGTGTTTCATCTGAGTGTTCCCTAGCCCTGCTGCCACGAGATCCTTCAGCCCAATGGACTAGCTCATCCCGGGGCGGGTTTAGAAGGGCGCTGTTGGGAATCGTACCCTTCCTGGCATGTTGCGGGGTGGCTCTGGGGAGTGAGGGCTTGGAGGAGCAATTCAATGGACAGATTTTGCCTGGCGCTGCAGGGCCACTCTCCCTGGCCACCCGTAGTAGTGCCCTAAGGGCTGGCTGCTGGGAGATTCCCCTTAGGCGAGGCACATAGCGGGGTGCAGCTCACTCCAATCTTGAGGCTCAGCCAGTGCTCCGGGACCTGCAGGGTGGAGATGCCCAGTGCTGGAGGTCATGGGCCTGTCCCCAGTGGCTACAGGACAGTGGCTTTAGCAGCGAGGCTGGCGGAGAGAGCAAATGAGGCTTGTACCACATGGCATCAGGACTAACTTGCCCCCCACCAGCTGTTCCCCAGGCACTGAGCAAGGAGGTCCCTTCTCTCATGCCTTTCTCAGACCCGCCTGGCAAGGGGACAGGCATCTGGGGCACAAATGTTCACTGGTTTTTTGGGTGCCTTTTGATTTTGGAAGCTCCACTGCAGACAGCGAGGGGGGCTGATCTGGGCACCCACATCTCTGTGCGAAGGCAACGGGAGACACGGCGCCTATGCAAAATGGCCTCCTAAATGTGGTCCAAGCTCTGTCCCCCAAGATCATTGGGCACGCCTGAAAACATCGACCGGGCTGGACTCCTTTGCTCCTCCACAGCATTGCCCAGGTCACGGGACCTAAGGTGGCCCCATCTGAACGCGCTCGGATGCGTGGGTGGTGATATCCTTCGGCAGATGGCTCCTATGGGTGTGCAGCCGGCGGTCAGATCCCATCTGGCTGCAACACAGGTACTGTTATTCGGAGGGTTCTGCTGGTCACTGGAACAGCCATTGCAATGTGTCTGCGGTGAGACATCCACATGGGGATTCTCCAAAGGCGGCCCAAAAGAGTCGGGCCCATAGTGCTTCATGAGGCCAGATTTACTACCTATCCTGTGGGGTGGTGGGGGTAGCAGGCTGTACTAGGAGAATGTCTTACCTCCCATCACTGATTAAAAAGGCCAGCAGGCGCCAATTAGAAACCCTTGTTCCAACAGCCCCTGTGGTTTATTAGGCTACCCTAATTAAAAGCTCCGATCCAAGTGGCTTGATGATGGAAATTCTAATTAAATCAATTCCATCTTCTCTGTGAACCAGAGGTTAGTATAAGATAAGCATGAAATTAATAATTATGTTTAGGAATTAGCTGCTCCTAAAACCATATCTGGTACATATCCTCCTCCCGCCTCCCCCTATGCGTCTGAGGGGTGAGGATAATTGTATGACGTCTGGTAACGAAGGAGGAGCAGAGGGTTAATTGAACAGAAGAGAAGAGTCACCTCGGAGGAAGGCAGGGGAGAGGGGATAGAGAAGGGGCCTTATTTTAACCTGCACCAGTCTCATTTTAACGGCTGGGCCCTGGGAAAGGGGGTGACTCCCATCTTCTAAGGGCTGGAGGTAGCTGCCTGAGGTCACTGCAGACTTTGCTGCCCCTCACTTCCCTGGATGCTACCTAGGCCCACCCACCACTCTGGGTCCAGGCCCAGGGATCCTCTAGATGGCAACCCTATGCTATGTCTCCTTCAGTCCTCTCCTTCTGTTTCCCTGGGCCACTGCCCCATAGCCCCTGCCCCTTCCTGGCCCTCTGTATCAGGGGCCTAAGTCTGGCAACCTGTCAGGCTGGAGCGCCTTCTTCCTCCCTTGACAGCGCAGCTCTCTCCATGATTCTTTCCCTCAGGGTACATCTAGACTACAGATACTGTCGACAAAGCTTCTGTCGATAAAGAGCGTCTAGACTACATCCAGTTCTGTCGACAAAGCAAGCTGCTTTGTTGACATGACCGTGTAGACGAAAGGACAGTGTAGATGCAATAATGCCTTCTGTTGACAGAACTCTGTTGACAAAGGGCGTTATTCCTCGTAGAATGAGGTTTACAGCCGTCAACAAAACCGCTGCGTTCTGTCGATGTTATGTCAACAGAACTCAGCGGCAGTGTAGACGCAGGTATAGTTTTTTTTGACAAACGTGGACTTTTGTCGACAAAACCCTGTAGTCTAGACACATCCTAAGGCAGCCAGTCCTTCTCTCTTGCCCTCTATGATGAGAATGCCTTCTGGTCTGCTGAGCAGACCTTTATATATGACCTTCGCTGACCCTGATTGGCTACTCCAACAAGCCTTTCTTTGATTGGTTCTTTCAATAAGCCCTTTCCTGATTACCTGGGTTCGGCATGGCTTCTCCAAGGCTGCCTTAACCCTTTTTCTGCCCCACCACAGCATCCCAGAATTATATTAGCTTTTCTTTACAGCTCCATCACATTGTTCATTTGTGATCCACTGTTGCCCTAGATCCTTTTCAGCAGGACTGCCACAGAGCCAGTTATTCTCCGTTTTGTAATTGTGCATTTGATTTTTCCTTCCAAAGTGAAGCACGGTGTATGTGTGTTTTATTGAATTTCATCTTGTTCAATTCAGACCCGTTGGTTTTTAATTCTGCTCCTGTCCTCAGAGTGCTAGCAACCCTCCCAGCTTGGAGTCATCTGCAGATTCTATAAGCATACTTTCCACTCCATTATCCAAGTCATTAATGAAAATATTGACTAGTACTGGACCCAGGACTGACCCCTGTGGGATCTCACTACTTACAAACTGCCAGCTGGACAACAAACCATTGAAAACTGCTCTTTTTGAGTTTGATCTTCCAATTGGTTGTGTACCCACCTCAGCGTAAATTACTCTAGACCACATTTCCCTAGTTTGTTTATGAAAATTGTATGTGGCACTGTGTCAAAAGCCTTCTTAAAATAAAGATCTCTCACCTACTACATCTCTCCACCCCTCTAGGCCAGTAACTCAGTCAAAGAAGGAAATCAGCTGGTTTGGCATAATTTGTTCTTGACAAATCTATTCCTTTTAGCCCTATTGTCATCTGGGTGCTTACAAATTGATATTTTGAATAATTTGTTCCAGTATCTATCCAGCATAGAAGTTAGGCTGATGGTCCATAAGTCTCTTGGCCATTTTGTTCCCTTTTTTACAGACTGGCTCTGTTTTTTCCTTCTCCCATCTTTTGGGACCTCACCCACCTTCTAGGCATTCTCAGAGATAATTTCTAACCTTTCCAAGATGGGCTCAGCTAGTTTCTTAAGAATCTAGGATGAGTTTAATCAGCCTCTGGGAATATATCTAACTAATTTCAATATTGACAGGTTTCAGAGGTAGCCACGTCCGTCCGTGTCAGTAAAAACAATAAGGAGTCTGGCGGCACTTTAAAGACTAAAAGTTTTATTATGGCGGAAACTTTGCGAGTTGCAACTCGCTGAGGAAGTAGCTGAGGAAGTGAGTTGCCACTCACACAAGCTTATGCCATAATAAAATTGTTAGTCTTTAAGTTAAGGTGCTTCTGGACTCTTGTTATTTAAATAATAAATTTAACCTGTTCTTCCCTATTTCAGCTTGTCTTTCTTCCCCCTTGTTACTATTACTTGTGTTGAGTATCTGGCCACTGTTAACCTTTTTAGTGAAGGCTGAAGCAAAAATAGACATTTCAAAAAATCAGCTTTCTTCACGTCATCAGTTATTATCTCTCATTTGCTGCTCTGAGGTCCTTCACTTTACTTTGTCCCTCTTTTGCTCCTAATGCATTTAAATCACTTCTGATAGGCTTTTAGGTTCCTTGCTAAGTATAGCTCAGTTTGTGCCTTTGCCTTTCTGATTTTGTTCTTACACAGGGGTGACAGGTGAGGAAGGACTTGGGGGGGCCCACCAGCCATGTGACCTCCACGTGCTTCTCTCCATGCCACCCCTAGCCTGGTGGAGGGCTGGGATCACACCCCATCAGCTCCAGGTCCTGCCCCCTCCCCATCTCTTCCCACTTCTTCCCTACCTCTTCCATCTGCCAGTGAGTGGTGGTGGGGGAGTTATCTCCCCCCCCCCCCCGAGTGATCAGCCCGTTGCTGGGGGAGAAGAGTCGCATTGCTCCACTTTCACTGCTCGTGGTAAGTGCCAGGCCCCCGCTGCTTGTTCTCCGGGCCTCCCAGAAGCTCTGGTCTCTTCCTTCTCCCACCCAAGAATTTGGGGGGAGGGTCACATGACCTCTCACTGTCCGCATGCATTGCTCCTGTTCCTGCACGCTTAGGCTGTTTGTTGGTACCCGCCCCTCAGCAATTTGTCCATATTTCCATTTTTTTGCAGGATTTCCATTTGAGTTTCAGGTAATTAAATGCTCCCGAGGGAGCCACATTGGCCCCTTGCTACAGTTTGTGTCTTTCCTTCACATGGAGATAGTTTGCCGTTAGGCCTTTCATGTTGTTTCCTTGAGAAAACGCCTGCTTTCCTGATCTGCCTTTCTACCCTTCGGACGTTCCTTACCAGTTCTCTGCATTTGTGAAATCCGTAGCCCTTGTTTGGCTGCTCTCACGTCTTCCTTTCCTTAGACTTGTGCAATCTATCATTGGATAATCAGTTTCACTAGAGTTGCCTGCCACCTCCAGATATGCTCCCAATTGATCCCTGTTGGTCAGAATCACATCTAAAGCTTTGGGTCCTTATTCCATCTCCTGGAAAAAAAAAAAGGTTGCTCCCAGTACATTCCAAGAACGTACTGGAAATTTTGTGGTTTGCATACACAACAGTTTAACACTATGATAAAGATATAACACCATGAGCTGGTGGAGGTGTTGTCTACACAAATTATTACACTGTTTTGCGAGCTGCTCTTAAGGAACCAATGAGCAGTTCTGTGGCACTTTAGAGATCAACAAATATATTAGATTGTGAGCTTTTGAGGGTAAAACCTATTTCATCAGATGAGTTGGAGTGGAAATTACAGAATTACAGTGTTGGAGTGGAATTATAGGGCATATGTAACAGCAAAAGCAATTACCTGTCATTTGTGGGGCCAGTGTTAATGAAACTAATTACGTCGGGAAGGATGTGGCCCAGTCATAGCTTTTGATGTGGAAATGCGAATATCAAAGGCGGGGAAAATTGTCTTTGTAGTGCATTAACCAGTTAATACCTTTATTCAAGCCCAAGTTAAGGAAACTATACTTTCTTGGGATGTTCTGGCTACATTATTTAGGAGTTGCGATGTCTTGATAAGATGCAATAAGGCTTCCAAAAAAATCCTTCAAAGGAATCATGGAAATAAGACAGGTCACTTGACCACTGTTCATAGTCGGGATGACAACCCTCAGGATTTCCATGGCTCCAGGGGGATTTTCCCCTCGCTTCTGTGACAGCTGGTCCTGAAATTCCCCCTTGGGACTCTCTTTGAAGCTATTACCACTCTGGCTAATTGTGCGGGGCTCAAATTGCTAGTTTAAGTTCAAGAATTCCATTCCCACGAACCTCAGCTGGTGAGAATAACACAAAATTGCTGTCTTTGTCTAATTTTCTGCAATCTGAAATTGATTCAGTTAAATTGGTGCCTTCCACTGTTATTAAATAAAGAACGTTCTATTAGCTCATAAACTGGCAGTAATGAAATACATAAGAAATAAAGGCACCTTTGCAGTTTGTATGTCAGGTGGGAGAGGCAGCTTTTAATGAGCCGTTGATAGGAAATTTTACCTGCCACTTCCCGCCCGAAGATGACTCGCAGCCCCCGGGGCGTCCCACATGCTACTTCACTCTGCAGGTGAATCTGATGCCATTCCCAAGGCGAAGGGTTTTCTGTAATGATCTTTGGTCTGTTTTGATTAAACTAAGAAGGGTTTGATTCTCTGTTCCATTGTCCCCAGAGTAAATCAATGTATTTCAGCGCATACTGATCACATATGGGGGCTGATACTTCTCACGCTATGAGGCCTGGTTCTCAGCTACTCCACTCATGTGCTTGGGAAAGGGGAAGATGGGAGGGGAAAAGGGGGTTTTTGTGCTCTGTCTTTTGGGGATGGCCAGCATACTGTCTTAGGGTGCTCTGCTTTGCATGGCTCCACGTGTCTAGTCAAGAATGATGCTCTCTGTCCCAGACTAACCCCCACCCTTCCTCCTCCTACCCTGACACGCTGTCTATGCTAGGAGCTGGAATTGGGGCAACCTTCAGTCTCTTATGTCTTGGAGGCCCCCTGCTGCCAGCCAAAAGGGGCCTTAGAATTATGGAACATTCGCCCTGTTGTCTTTAGTGGAATTCCTCGCACCCCAGCTGGATAGTTAGTGGATGGCATTGGGAGCATCAGTGGCTATTTAAACCAACACATTTGTCCATAGACAGTCAGGTGTGGGCAACGGGGGGAGAGAGGATCTGGGATTTTCCTCATGGAACTCTCCCATCAAGATATTTAATGACGATAAGGTGCGGGTGGGGGGGGAGGATGCTGACAGCTGTATGATCTCCTTTATTGCAGCCTGGGAACTGAGTGGGGGGTTAAGCCCCCCATCTCCCCTCTGGCTTCCTGGGGAATAGGGAATCCTGTGGCTGCTGAGAAACAGGCAGAGGACAGGCTGCCAGCCCTCTCCAAAAAGGAGTTGACAGGATTGCCGTTCTTGGAGCCTGATGCCGGGAGAGTTCCGAGGGATCAGCATTTGGTCGTGTTGTAAGAGGCGGGTGTATTTCAGGGGTTTTTTGGGGGGGGGGGTGTCTCTGAGGTGCTGCCTGTATTTGCAGTAGAATTGTCTTTCCCTCTTCATTCTTTTTCTTTTAAAAACCTTAAATTCCCTGCCTGCGGTTGCTTTCATGTATCTAAAAGCACTTTTGTCTTTCATCTGAGAAAATAGCGGATGTTGGGAGTTAGGCTATTGTAGAACAAGAGATCAAAAAGAAGGGGAAAGAAAAAACTCCAGGCAGGAGGATTGTTATGAAACAGTCATTTGGGAACTGGCATTTTATTCCCCTTTCAGTCCCCCTTCCAAAGCAGGCTACACAGGAAAAGTCCCTCGGTTTGTTTGTTCTGTTATTTGAACTAGAGCTTAGAGTTTGTAGCGGGCAAACCGTAGGCCAGGTTGTATAACTGGCTAGAACAAAATCCTCAGATGAAATTCTGCAAAGGAGGGACTTGACTCACCGCTTTGCCTATCTCTGCACACTCCCATGCAGTCCTTCTGTACACATCAATTCTAGCCCCGAGGGCCTCTGCTGTTCCAGTTTTGAGCACCCCCCCAACTCTGCCAATGCACCTTCATCTGGACCAACAGCACCCTCTGCTATTGCAGACATGGGCCACTCCCACAGAGAACACCAGCTGCATGGAGCAAGTCCTGTTTGGTTTGAGATGTGAGCAAGAGACACCTCGGAGCCAGGTGGCAGCCAATTTGTGCTCAAAGTCGGGTTTAAATCCAGCTGTGTTGAGGTAAAAGGTTATCTTTGACCTTTTGACCTAAATGCAACTGGGGAGGGTTAGATTGAACATTAGGAAGAATGATGAAACACTGGAAAAAATTGCCTAGGGGGGTTGTGGAATCTCCATCCCTGGAAATATTTAAGAGCAGGTTAGACAGACGCCTGTCAGGGATGATCTATGGTACTTGATGACCTCTCGAGGTTCCTTCCAGTTCTAGTGTTCTATGAGTCTATGATCTTGGCATATACACACTAATCTTTCCTCTGCCCATCCATACTCCATATGGGAACTGCGTGTAGATTGAGTGTTTCTACCTTGTGTATGTACCAACCTATGTGCATTTGGCCTGTCAGAGGCTGTAATACTGGTTCTGCTTGTGTCATCATCTTGCCTGGCCCCTCTGACAATGAGAATCTTCTATCTACTCACAACTAGGGAAATCACTACTCTGACTCCTTTTGTGCTTCAGTGGTAGGGACTTCGCGTGTCATGATGCAAGATTCAATCCCCAGCGATACCGTGGTGTGTCTGTAAATAGCTGTGGTTCGTTTGGGGTGCAGGCAGCCGTATCTCGCATGGGAAATGCAGGGGTATGAATGCCATGGCTGTATATGCATCTATGACATGACTTGCCATTGAGAAGAGACAAGTCTGGGTGCTAATGAATATAAAGGGGATTGTTTAATGGGGCTGCTGGACACAGAGAGACTCAGATGCTCTACCTCCTAGCTTTGGCTGTCCTGTGTCTCTACACAGGAGCTCCCTAAGTCCTGGGCTGGATGAGGCAATCCTGGAATGGACTGGTGTGAATGGTGCTGTTTTGCAATAACACGGCTGCATCTCTATCACTATTCCATTGTGAAACAGGGCATTTCTAGCTTCCCAGATGGCCTGAGGCTATAAACTGGAAGCAACAGCACAAGCTCATTCAGGGCCTTTTCTTTCTTTCCTCACCCCTGCTTCTGCAGCCTCCCTCCTCAGAAGGGGGATACTTTTGTCTCTGTCTTGCTGGGTTTTGATCAGAAGAGACAAAAGCACAGAGGTGCATCTCTTTGGGTGCCGGGTCTTGTGCATGATGTTGGAGACTCCAGCTTCTGGGATCCGGAGCGAGGCTTCTAGTTGATGGAGAGAAGAGGAAGCTGATGCTGAGAAGCAGATGCTGGAGGGTGGGGGGAAAGTTGGGAGCCCAGATTCCATGCTCAGAAACTTACCCAGATCCTTTGACTTGGGGTGCATGAGATAGGATGGGCCTACTGGGAACATACGTGAGTCTGAGCAGCCCACAGCCATGAAGGGCCCATAGCATACTGAAGTCTATGGATGAGGGGAAGGGTGGTTGGGTGGTTAGCACTGGCCTAAGATGCTTGGGTTCGCTTCCTTACTTCCCCACAGACTCCTTGTGTGACCTAGAGCAGAAGTCCCCTAGTCGCTTGCTCCAGTGGTAGGTAATAGATCTCACAGAGATAGTGGCAGACACTCTGATCTGATAGTGATGAGGACAGGTAGATACTTCAGAGGCTGGAGATACTGACAGACACGATGTTGGGTCTTGGTGGGGCGGGATGAAACTTTTCCTCTGAAACATTTTTGGCCAAAAAAGAGGGGGACATTTGGCACCCCAGAAGCATTTTGCCTGCTGGTGCTGTTTTTGTGGAATTGTTTATTTCCGGAGAAACCTGCAACATTTCTAAGGAGCTGAAATGCTCCATTTTTGACATTATCCAAATGGAAACATTTGGATTTTTCAGCTTCAGAATGACTTTTGGTCTTGACTTTTCCTTCCGTTTTATTAAACGCCCTAAAAAAAGTTCATTTTGGCCCCAAACTATTTTTCCAGCTGTATAATTTTGTGCATTTTTCTTTTAAAAAATTGGGGTTTGACCTTACATGACCCCTCCCACACCACCTGTTTGTGCAGACTTGGATACTAGCATGGAGCTCCGTTGATTCCTGGCCGGCTACCCAACTGCGTGTCTCTTTAGTGTCAGGGAATGTTAAAACGAGGCCCTTTTACAAAGCCAAGGCTCAGGATGGGTCTCAGTGGAGCTGGGAAGCTTATGATGCATTTCAGAAGGCAGGAGCTGGACTCCATCAAGCAGCTGCGGGTCTGGTAAATTGCTGCGTAGAAGAGAGCTGGCCGGGGGACTGGAGATTGCAGTGCCTTTCCATGATTTCCCTGCGCTAGGGGGGTGATCTGGCAGCAGGGACTTGAAAGTTACCAACCCCAGTCTGCATCTGACCAGCCCACGCACTTGGACACACTCTGCACAGTCTTTGGCACTCACACGGGCATGTGTTCTCACAACCACACTGCTGCTAGCCCACATGCCCTAAGTCATCTTCACAGTCCTCGTTCCTCATTCACCCTGCACCCATGCAGACTCACACGTGTTCACACATGCTCGCCTGGACACACAGGCCTGATCCTTCGCTGTCTCTCTCCCCCTTTCCCCATCTTCTTGCAAAGCACCCGATGCCTCTTTTCTGTCTGTGTCTTTTTTTGACTACCCAACTCCCACCATCTCAGGCTCCACGAGAAAGGAAGGAAGAAGAAATGGAGCCAAATCCCCTTCCCTTCCCCCCACCCGCAACCGAAAAACAGTTAGGAGATGAGCACTTCATTCGCTGAGCAGAATTTTAATGATGCGTCTCACACAGACACACACGCTCTCTTGGTCGCAGATATCCAATAAGCAGATCACAGCCTCTTGGAATGGAGCACAAAGCAGATTGTCACACAGAATAATCCTATTTGTGCCCTGATAAAGATTCTGTCCCTCTCCTTTCTGCTGTATTTATTTATTTTGCAGGTAGTTAAAAGAGAAGTCTCCACTTTACAAGGGCCTTTTAACATTCTGGTGGAGTCGTGGGTTTACAACACTGGCATTACATTTAATAGAGAGAGAGAGAGACTAGAGGGACAGAGAAAAGCAAATAAATAAGAGAAGCGGAGAGATGCCGCAGGGAAGCAGCGAGGGGGAAAAGAGCAAGCCAGAGCGAGAGAGAGAAGGAGGAAGAGGAGAAAAGAGGGGGCGGTGTCTGCCGGGAATGCTGTGGACCAGTGGTGCATTGGCTGTGGGCTTTGGTAGAAATAGGGGTTTGCCACCTGGGGTTTTTTGCTGGGGAGCTTTTGTTGTGTGCTGCCCCCTTCCAGGCAAAGGCAAGAATGCAGGATGCTAGGGTGTTCCTTCGCAGGTGGAGTGTGTCTGGAAGGAGGTTATCCACTGGGCTTAACCCCGTCCTGGGGGTGCACTCCAAGCGGATTTCAGTGGGAAGCTGTTCCCTGCTGTCTCTGCTCGGCTGTTCTAACAGGTGGCAGCTCCCCTCCAATGGCTCCATGGGTGCCTTGGGTCTTTGTTTTCATTTGCTGGTGATGCAGCCAACAAGTAATTTCTATTCATCTATCAAGGCCAGCATCAATACATGAAAATATTAGGCTTGTGCGCGTTTGTTTCGGGGAAGGAAAGGGGCCTCCTTCTCTGCAGGTTCACGCTGCCCTTGAGCATCAAGGAAAGGATCAGAGAGCAGGTTTTGCATCTCCTAAGACGGTCTGGCAGTACAGTGCCCTTTAACACCATTCCAGAGGTATGGTGTGTTACCCACTCCCATCTTTCCCTTCTGGAAACCAGGATGCTTCTCAGGGCCAGGGTTTTCAGGTGCCTTCCCTATAACTCAGCCAGGCTGCCCCCGAGCAATTGCCCCAGCTGGAAGGCATCTATCAATTCCTGGTTTTCTAACACGGGCAAGGTTGGCTTGCGGGTGATCCCCCCCAAAGAGTGCTGGGTTCCATCTCTCGTTAAGCAAGAGCAAACCGCTTCTGGTGCACCAATAATCAGAACACTGCCGTTGCCAGTTTGCCTGCGTTCAGCATATCTCCAAGCAGCCTGTGCTGGTTGCAACATAGATGTGACTTCTAGCAGGAGTGTTGGGCTGTTCCAGGCTTCAGAGGGGAAGCAGAGTGAGTCTGTAACTGGAAAAACTTAAAAAACAACCAATAGTCTAGCGACTAACAAAAGATGTAGATTGGACCATGAGCTTTCATGGGCACAACCCACTTCTCCAGGGTTAGGGTTCCCTGGGTTTGAACTATTAGGGTGGGGGAGAAAGTAGGACAAATGATGAGGTTGTAGCTTCTGAACTGACGGAGTTGGTAACCCCAGTCAGATTTGATTCCTGGTTTCCAGAAGGGAAAGATGGGAGTGGGTAACACACTATACCTCTGGAATAGTGTTAAAGGCACTGTACTGCCAGACCATCTTAGGAGATGCAAAACCTGCTCTCTGATCCTTTGTAGACACTGAAGACTCCCCAACAATTTGGCTTTTGGGCTACAATAGGGTTGATTTCCCTTGGATCCTGGCAGCACTCCAACTTCACTAACTACATTTGTCCTGGTCATAAAAAAAACAAAAAAAAAAAACCCTGAAGTTTTATGTGGGCTCCACTGTTTTTCACTTCCTGCCCACGAGGGCTGCGGGAGAGTGTTGTGTGCTGTTAGACTGGTGTTGAGTTCCACACCAGAGGTGGCTGCATTTAAGTGGCGGAGCGAGTGATTCTTGAACGCTTTGTTTGCAAAGCGTGTTAAGAAACGAGCTGGGGTGGCAACATACGCCTGAAGCCATCAACCCTATAGCTGGGAACGTGCCCTGCCAGTTTGATATTGGATGCAGCTTCCATAAGGGAACCGCGGTGTGGTGAGGGGAGCATGGACTTGATGATTTAATAGGCTTTTTCCATCTCTAAGATTAATTAACATCTGCAGAGCATTTTGAAGATGTAAAGTGCTATCTAAGTGCTAAGCGGCTCAAGATCGTAAATCATTCGGAGGCTCCATTCAATGCAAAGCAGCTCTGATTAATTTAAAAGGTATATTTATGGCTTTGTTTGGGGAGAATCTCAGAACCCGCACCTTGCAAAGGGTGAAGTCCGGGCCTTGTCTGGACTGCGCCACAACGAGATCTTGGCGACACTCCCTCAGGTGGTGGAGGGTTGATACCATGTTTGGCAGGTGGAGTCCTGGGCATTGTCTGGGATTCTCTGTGTGGGCTGCCTTATTCGCTGTCTCTCATCTTCACCCTTATTGGTCGTCCCAAGTAATCAGTTGATTTCTGGGCTCTGTGGTGCCTCCCTGAACTGAGGGGCGAGCCTTTTGTCCTGGTGGTCTCGGTCCGCCTGCTCCAGAATTCAAATAGTCGGCCTCCACTCCTATCCCTTGGCCCTTTCCTTGGTTGTCCCTCCATATTTAGTTAATCTTCATGGTTCCTCCCCTCTCCTGAGGTGAAGCTGCTGCTCTTGTGATGGAGATCTGTCCCAGCGGCCTACTGGATGGATCTCTTCCCATTCTTCTCACCCTGGAGTTGTCCCAAGTTACCAGTTCCCCCACTTGTCCCTTTGTGGCTCCTCCTTTCCTTTGAGAGGGGCTGATGTCACCTCAGTGGGCTTTTCCTGCCACCGTGGAGCGGTGGTGGGATGATAGACTGTGCTAGCACTGAGCCTCTGCTCTCTGGGTTTGCTCTCTGGGTTTGCGCTCTGGCTACCAAGCCTCGTTGGACGACAGGGAGTGCACAGGGGAGATCAAAGTGGCCCAACAGGCGGATGTCAGGGCATACTGTACACGGAAAGTTGTGCAGGGAGGGTTGTAGGAGGTGTTAACCTCCCTGTATCAGCCAGCCAGGCACAGCGCTCCCCTGGTACTCCACGGGCAATCAAAGAGACTTGTTGATAGCTCAGTGTCTCTGTGATTTCCTCCCCCACCTTCTGGGAGTCCAGGGCTGCCCCCTTTGAAGATCGACATAATTAGGCTCAGCGCGTGGGAGGAGGAGAGGCTGGCAGATGGTGGGTGGAAAAGCTGCCAAGGGAACAAACATCGGGAGATAAAAAGAGGGCGAAATTAAAGCATCACAGAAGCGTTTTGCCGGCCATTTAGGCAGCTTCGAACCCAGCTCACACAAACCCTTGAGTTCCCCTTTTAGCAGCGGTGCCTGAGAGGAGGGTTTAGAATTGATCTAGATTGCTTGTGTTTGCTTCTTTTTCCTCTTGCGTTTTTCAGAAGGGAGTTGGTTTATTTTCTTTTTGGGGAGCCTGGTGAGTCTCTCTCACTCGCTCGGCTCTGTTGCAAAGACAAAAACTTTTGTGGGTTGAAAATACAACTGTTCCGCCCCACCCCTAGCTCTTTGTTTGGTTGTGAGGTCAGTCTGACTCTCTTATCCAGGGACTGGAGGAAGAAAAAGTCCCCAATTCTTTTGTTTTCTCTCCCAGACTCCCCAGTGCAAGGAGTTTGCCAGATCTCAGGTCTTTGGCAAGGACCGAAGCCCTGGCGTGTCAAAAAGACAAGGCAATTGGAACCAATATCCTTTCATCTTTTCATCTTCCCTCACTCTGTTTTCTGCTCACGTTGTTGGCCTTTGGCTGCCGTGTTTACAGAGCACAGAAGCATGGAAATGACAAGCTGGAAAGGGCCTAGAGAAATCATCAAGTCCGGCCCCTTTTGCGGAGGGAGGACCAAGTCAAACCTAAACCATCCCTGACAAGCGATGGTCTCATGCGTTCTCAAAAACCTCCAGTGGTGGTGTTCCACAACCTCCCCGGGAGCCTATTCCAGAACTTTCTGATCATAAAGTTTTTCCTGAGAGCTAACCTAAATCTGGGTTGCTGTAGATTAAACCCATCACTTCTTGCCCTACCCTCAGGAGGCATGAAGAACAATTGATCACCCTGTCATCAACAGGCTCTATAGAACAGCCTTTCATTTATTTGAAGACTATTGTCAGGTTCCTGTCCTGCTTCAGTCACCTTTTCTCAAGGTGAAACATGCCTGGTTTTTTTAAGCTCTCGGTTGGTCCACAGCTTTCCTAAAACACAACACCCAGAATTGGAAATTGTGCTCCAGATGAGGCCCCACCAGGGAGCCGAGAATTTGGGTGGTGACCTGGGACAGGGAGTCAGAGAGAGGGAGGGGCTGGGGTGCCAGAGGCAGGTTTCCCTAGGTGGCTCCTGGCCAGCAGCCCTGCAGGACTCCGAAGCATGCTCCCTTCTTGCCTCAGTCTCAGGTTGCTCAAAATGGCTGACTGCTCTCTGTGGCTGTCTGCTCTGGGTGCTGGGGAAGGAGGGATGCGGGGGCAGGGGTGAAATGCTTTGTGCTCCGCCCCGTCCCCAGCAAAATCTCTCAGTTTCTATTGGCCGGTTTCCAAGCTGAGAGATTTTGCTGGGGGGCCAGGACAGCGTGCAAAGCCTCCTCTCCACCCAGCATCCAGAGCAGAGAGCCAAAAGGAGCAGCCAGCCACTTAAAGTGGCATGGGCCTGCTCTCAAGTGACTGGCTGTTCTGTGCCTGAGGGTCCTGGCGGGGTGGCCCGTAGGCTGGCTGAAGGGGCTGGGCAGGCCAGTTCTGGCCTGTGTGCTGTATCTTGCCTGCCCCTGTGCTGGGGGGAAAAAAGAAGTGGAGCAGCCCAGCAACCTGTTGAAGTTGGCACTCCGGCAATCCAGCCTGCTTGCCCAGCCATGGAGCCTAGGCTCTGCTCTTTGGCTCAGTCCATCCCCCTATCCAACTTCCTTTTAGACCCTGGTTCATATGGCGAAACTTGATTCCTACTTAGCCCTCCCCATACCAATTATATTACTAACATTTTACTAACCAGCCCTACGCACTGTGAGAGAGTTATCTAACCAATCACACCCTGCCACCTCATGTGCTTTACACCTAGCAAAATTAATTACATAGCAGACAGAAACAATTCAAAACCAGACCGAGATCACACAGGCAAACAAGAGAAAAGTGGAAACCATAATGATAGAACAATAAAGAAATGAAGATTTCACGACCTCAGCTATTGTTAAGTAGTTTCTTGCCAGACAAAATGCTATCAAACGAACGTTTATTTTTAAAGAGATCTTTCTCTAGCTGGTGATATTGGGCATCCTTAGGACAGGGTCTCCTTAACAGTCTGCTATTACACTAGTTTAATGTAATTTATAGGGATTGTGAGGATGTGACTTCCTGTGATTTAGCTAATGGCTGCTGCGCTTTCAATCTAGTTGCAGATGAAGGTCGTAAACATTTGGCCTTCCAGTGTGGCTACAGGCCTTCCAATATGGCTACAGCAAAAGGCCTTATTCCAGTCTGTGTAAGGCAACTGCAGTTTGCTCTTCAGATGCTCTTTCTTTGGGTGACCTCTCTTCCTTTGTTCCTGCAGATACCCCAGATAAGCTACGCTTCCACTGCCCCCGACCTGAGCGACAACAGCCGGTACGACTTCTTCTCTCGCGTCGTGCCCTCTGACACCTACCAGGCCCAAGCCATGGTGGACATTGTCAAGGAGCTCAAGTGGAATTACGTCTCCACCTTAGCCTCTGAAGGAAGCTACGGCGAGAGCGGGGTGGAGGCCTTCATCCAGAAGTGCAGAGAGGACGGTGAGTGCACTTCCCTGCTGAGATAGGGGACTGCGGGGGTGACATGGTGTCTGGGAGCGAAAGACCCGCTGGCTCTCTTTGGGCGAGGTGCATTATGGGTCATGGTTCCTGGAGCTGCATGGGTATAGCTGAATCAGTGAGGTCTTAAGCTTAGATGGCAGAGTCTTCCACTTGGAAGCTGAAGGCCACAGGTTCTATGGCCCACCTCTAGTATCTCTCCCTCGCCGATCCGGCCCCACTGCTCCTTGCATCGAGCAGGCGAGGAAGGGCCCCTCTCTGACTAGCTAGCATCGAAAGTGGTGATGACTAGAGAGGAAAGGGCCGGTCTGATGAAGCATCTTGGGTGTTATTCGCACTTGTCCTCCATTGGGATGTGCTACATGAGCCAGCACCCTGCTTCGTGCTGTGTTGCCAGCAGGGCTGAACTGGGAAGCCCCCGTCGGCATGCGGGAGATGGTGATGGCTCCGGGAGCGTTGCAGATTCCCAGGGCTCACTGGTGACAGTGGAGGTGAGGCGGTTCCCCTATTCAAAAGCCGCCTTTGGGGGACATGTGGGGGAACTCTGACCACAAGGGCAGTAACGCGGTTAAGCTGATACAATTCAGCCTCAGTCTTGATCCACCCTGGGGGGCCCTAAGGCATGGTGCATGCCCCAGATGTGATGGACAGATACTAGTGCTTGGCACAGCGTGTGTGAAGGCTGAAGGGAGCAACCAGCATGGAAAGGGACTAGAACCTCTAGCTGAGATGAGGTCTGCAATGGGGTGAGGAAATGTATGTAGAAGGGGGCGGGTCCTGATGCCTTTGCTTGTTCTGATTTTGGTCCACTTGGAGTTTCACCTCAACAAGTGTTTGGGGATTTGGCCTCTTTGTTTCTACCTCTTCCTCTTTCCCTGTGCCAAATCCTCACATAGTCTCATTGCAGCGCAGCAAAAATGGTTATAGGTCAAAAATGCATGACCTCTCAAGGAAGACTGGAAAACTGGGCTTGTTTAATTTAGAAAAGAGAAGACTGAGAGGAGACATGATGATTAGGGGGCTGGAGCATATGACTTATGAGGTGAGGCAGAGGGAGTTAGGTCTGTTCAGTCTGCAGAAGTGAAGAGTGAGGGGAGATTTGATAGCAGCCTTCAACTTCCTGAAGGGGAGTTCCAGAGAGGATGGAGAGAGGCTGTTCTCAGCAGTGACAGATGGCAGAACAAGGAGCAATGGTCTCAAGTTGTGGTGGGAGAGGTCCAGGTTGGATATTAGGAAAAACTATTTCCCTAGAAGGGTGGTGAAGCACTGGGATGGGTTCCTTAGGGAAGTAGTGGAGTCTCCATCCCTAGAGGTGTTTAAGTCTCAGCTTGACAAAGCCCTGGCTGGGTTGATTTAGTTGGGATTGGTCCTGCCTAGAGCAGGGGGCTGGACTTGATGGCCTTCTGAGGTCTCTTCCAGCTCTATGATTCTATGACATGATAGCGGTTTTCAGGCATCTAAACGGATTTTACGATGAGGAGGGAGAAAAATTGTTCTCCTTGGCCTCTGATGGTAGGACAGGAAGCAAGGGGCTTAAATCGCAGCAAGAGAGGTTTAGGTTGGACATTATGAGAAGCTTCCTAACTGTCAGGGTGGTCAAACACTGGAATAAATTGCCTAGGGGGGTTGTGGAATTGCCATCCCTGGAGATATTTAAGAGCAGGTTAAGTAAACATCTGTCAGGGATGATCTAGATGGTGCTTGGTCCTGCTGTGAGGGCAGGGGACTGGACTTGATGACTTTGTCAATCATCTAAGATTCACAAGAAATTCAGTTTAATAAAAACTGTTATATGCCTCTAGTTCAGTCTCTGGGAAATCTTTTCCTACCCTCTTGCTAGTGCTGCTGATGTTCTGGCAACCCTTTCCCCCTCAAAAAAACACAGATGTGCTTGAGCATCAATCCAAAGGTGGAGACTGCCTTACTGACCACCTTCCAGAGAATAGGGCAATAATGTTTGATGGCATGGCTATTGGCCAAGTACAACGTGCTGCACTTTCAACATTGGATGAGCTTATAGAGGCCATTTGAATGTTCATAATTAAGTTTGCAAGAAAATGCAAGTGTGTTTTCTTTGGACTTTGTCACAGATCAGTAACTCAAACCGGTAACCTGTCAAGGTCCCTTCCAGTTCTAGTGTGCTAGGATTCTATGACTCCTGAGGCTCCCACCGTGGCCATGGGTAACACTCTGCAGGTAGGCTCCTGTGACAAATCTCACCTCAGCACTTGGAGTGGCACAGCTTGTGGTCACTACGGTCTGAGGAGGAGCGGCAGTTTGTGGGGAATCCCTGGTGATCGGGATTCGATGTCTGGGCTGCACCTGGGCAGTCCCGGTGGGATGAAGAAGACCCTAGGGCTGTGTCTAGACTGCATCCCTTTTCCGTAAAAGGGATGCAAATTAGACACATCGCAATTGCAAATGAAGCGGGGATTTAAATCCCCCCCGCTTCATTTGCATAAACATGGCTGCCGCTTTTTTCCAGCTCGGAGCTTTGCTGGAAAAAAAGTGCCAGTCTAGATGGGGATCTTTTGGAAAATAAAGCCTTTTCCGAAAGATCCCTTATTCCTTTTTTTTAAGAGGAATAAGGGATCTGTCGGAAAAGGCTTTATTTTCCGAAAGATCCCCGTCTAGACTGGTGCTTTTTTTAAGAGGAATAAGGGATCTTTCGGAAAAGGCTTTATTTTCCAAAAGATCCTCTATTAGACTGGTGCTTTTTTCTGGCAAAGCTCCGAGACGGAAAAAGCGTCAGCCATCTTTATGCAAATGAAGCAGGGGGGATTTAAATCCCCGCTTCCTTTGCAATTGCGATGTGTCTAATTTGCATCCCTTTTACGGAAAAGGGATGCAGTCTAGACACAGCCTAGAAGTCCAAGGAGGAAGAAACAGTGTGGTTGGCATGAAGGGAGAGCCCTCTCCCCTACTTCCTCTCCCCATGCAAGGAAAGGAGGGGTCACCCTTTGCTAGGATGGAGTGACATTAGATTATTTAGACCCTAAGGCCAGCACCCTGCCCTGGCTCAGAGGGGAACCACACTCCTAGGAAGAGAGAAGGATTTAGTCAATCCTGGTCCTTGTTTCCACTGTGCAGGGTAAAACCTACACTACAGAGAACCTGGCTCGGAGGCTCTGCAGCCTTGCAGGGTGATGGGTCAATTCAGTCCCTGTTTGTTCATTTCCACTGTGAGCGTCTCTTCTCCAGGCAGGTAGATAAGCCCAGCTCATCCGTGGGCACATGCGGAGACCAGTGGGGGTGGCAATGTCCCTCTCTGTCACAAAGCAGAGCAGTGACTAGGAATGCTATTGCAGTGTGTAGGAATCACTTGTCCTCACACCCCTCCTGCTCAGGGTGGCCCTAGACTAGCTGCCAGCAACTGGCGCCTTAGGCGAACCATGCAATCGGCGCCCCCACCTCCAAGCCCCTCAATGATATTGCGCCACCATTTGGTGCCCCATTTAACTTGGCACTCTAAGCGACCGCCTAGTTCGCCTATATGGACGGGCCGCCCCTGCTCCTGCTCCAGGGTGGTTTCTAAGGGCCCGTCTGCACAGCAGGGCTAAAGTCGAATTAAGCTGCACAGCTTCAGCTACGGCAATTGCGGAGCTGAAGTCGAAGTAGCTTAACTCGGCTTTTGGTGCTGGCTACCAAGCAAGAAGTCGAAGGCCGAACGCTCTGCCTTTAGCTTCCCTTACTCCCCTTGAAAGCAGGGTTACAGGAGACGGAGGAAGAAGTCCTCCAACTCGCCACTATTTCCATATAAAGGCTTGCAGTGCAGACGCACATGTTATTTCGAAATAGCGCTGTTGTGTAGATGTACCCTGAGTGGCCTTTATGCTGGGGCGGGAGGGTATTCCCACAGGGGGTGTTGCAAGCAAGCCATATGGCAGCCTGCACCCCTGATACAAATGGACCCACAGTGTGGGTGGAATACTTCCCAATATTGCATTGCATCTCCCCCGTTAACGCTTAACTCTCCTTCCAATGGAGGGCAGCCCAAAGCCAGCCCCTGTCACTAGCTCAGAACTAATAGCCAGTTACAGCAGCACCCGCCTGCTAAATGAAATGTGATGTTTCCACCATCAGCAGCCGCAGCGAAAGAAAAGAAAGGAGGAAGGCGAGGGGGAGCGGGCAGGGGAGGGGAGAAAGAGGCGCCCGTCTCCAAATTGAAATCTGATCGGAACGGCCGTGGGCTGCTGCTGCCGTCCCCCTCTGCGGCCTAATCCTTCTGCGAGATTAAAGATGTCTTCGGCCACAGACTGCATTGATTCATTCTCTGAAATATAAATCATCCCTTTGCAGACTAGCAACGAGTGGCTACAGCTGGGGGATTTAAAAAGAAATGATTCTGGGCCCACGATGAACCAGGCAGGACATAAATTTCAAAGCCCTGATGAAGAGTCTCTGTGTGTGTGCCTGTTCCTCATGAAGGCCAGTGAGACGGGGTGGGGGGAACGTTAGGGGTGCAGGGAGAAATTGCCTGCTGGAGCACTGCAGCCCCTCGTAGTTTATCCTCCTCGGGTACCGAGTGATCCCAGCCAGGACCCAGAAGAGGCCTGGCATGAAGTAGTACAGGCAGCCTTCTCTGAATTCAGATGCAGCACATGTCAGAGAATTCCACCCGCCGTTTCCTGCTCCCAGCCAAATAATGGGTGATTGACCCAGAGATTTCATGTGACAGATTTCACTGTAAAACAGCCCTTTCTACCCAGCTTAAATATCCAGAGGAAGCGCCTTTGAACCCCTTTATAACAAAAAAAGTTTTAAAAATGGGGTTTAATAATCAGCAGTTGCTTCCTGTGACTGTCTTTTATTGCTGTTTTACACATGGGGAAACTGAGGCATGGAGCAACGACTCAATGTGTGTCAGAAGCAGAGTAAGGTACAGCTCTAGGGGTATGTCTAGACTGCAGCCTTCTGTCCGCAGAGGGATGCAGATTAGGCCGGTCGACATAGCAAATGAGGCAGGGATTTAGATATCCCGTGCCTAATTTGCATAAAAATGGCCACCGCGTTTTGCCGACTCAGCACTTTTTCAGCAAAAAGTGGCAGTCTAGAGGGGGATTACAGGATCTGTCGAAAAAGGCTTTCTTTCTTGACAGATCCCCCTCTAGACTGCTGCTTTTTGCCAACAAAGTGCTAAGTCAGCAAAAAGGGGTGACCATTTTTATGCAAATTAAGCATGGGATATTTAAATCCCTGCCTCATTTGCAATGTCGACCTGCCTAATCTGCATCCCTCTGCCGACAGAGGGATGCAGTCTAGACACACCCTAGATCTCTTGCTGGGCCCAAAGAATGGACCATGCTACCCCCCTCCCCCCAATGACACAAGCTCTATGGAGCATATGGCCATAATTTCTTTCTACATAAGAACGGCCGTACTGGGTCAGACCCAAGGTCCATCTAGCCCAGTAGCCTGTCTGCCGACAGTGGCCAATGCCAGATGCCTGAGAGAGAGGGAACAGAATCAATTATCATAAAGCGATCCCTCCCGTCACCTAATTCCGAGACTCTGTCAAACAGATGCTAGGGACACCCACCATTCCTACCCATCCTGGCTAAGACGTATTGATGGACCCAACCTCCATGAATTGATCCTGCTCTTTTTTGAACCCTGTTAAAATCCTAATCTTCACAACATCCTCTGGCAAGGAGTTCCACAGGTTGACTGTGATGATATAGCACCTAGCACAGCGGGGATCTTGGCCCATGAGGCAGGCTCTTAGGTGCTCCCCCTGGGCAAAGGCTACTAACAACGGGAGTCACTTTTTAACTCTGTAGGGCATATTGTGCTCTGATTTATGCCCCATACAACCCAACTAAGGTGGGGACAGTCAGCAATATTTTATCCCCATGTCGTGAGGTGAACTGTTGTGTTGTGTGCATGGGATCGCCAGCTTGAGAACAGCTGGGGCATCTGTGCTGGTGACTAAGCACCAGCGATCCGACTGTAACCATGAGACTAATTAGCGACTGGAACAATTTACCAAGTTTCATGGTGGACGCTACATCCCTGGTGACTTTAGAATCACAACCAGATGTTTTTTGGTAAGATCTGCTGTTGAAATTCTTCTGGGGGCAGCTCTATGGCCTTTGCGAAGCCCGAGGTCAGATTGGAAGTCCACAATATTCTCTTCTGGTCTTGCTATGGGAGACAATCCACAGCGGTTTCTAGACCGTAATGTCTGCTGGCTAATGTTTTGTGTGCATGGTGAGGAAATCTATTTGCCACGTGCACAGACTTGGAGTAACTTGGGGCTTTGCTGTGCACCGGCCTATGCAAACACTCCCTGCCTTCCCAGATCAGAATTTTTATAAACGCTGCCAGCTTCTAACAGAAAATAAAGGTGGCCCCATTCCTCGGTGCACCCAGTGCAGTGGAATTATCCCTGCAGGCAGGTACTTTAGCTTGTCTACAGACTTTGGACAGCTTGAAATTCTGTGCTCAGCAGAACTCCTTGTAAGGATTTGTCAGGAATCGGAAAGCATTCGGCTGACGGGTGCCGCGGGATGCTTAGAAAGGATTATCACCCGTGGGAGCAGGGGGGAGAGAGCCGGAGCATGCAGCTGCCGCCGATTCGGCCTCCCCCAGGAGAGGCTGCTGTGGAAAAAAAAAAGTGAGACTCCTGGATAAGGAGGGGAACTTTGAGCTACTTTAGTGCTAGCCTCTCCCCACAGGAGTCTCTAAAGGACTGGGAGGGGAGCCCTTGCCGGGGGTGGGAATTAGGTCTTAGCCCCGTGGCGTCCAAGCAGTTCTGAAGCAGTAGCCACACTCAACCAGCCAAATAGCCACATGCTAGTGGCAAGCGTGTTGGATGCCATGGGGCTTAGCCTTTCCCAGAAGGAGGCGGCAGAGGGAAATCTTCAGGAGCTGTGAGAGCGGGTGGGAAGGGGAGAACAGAGGGTTACTTCAGCCCTCCTGGCCTCTGCCAGTAGGAGCTGCTGTTAAGAGCTGACCTGGCACCTTGGGTCCTCACTCAATTTTTGTTTTTCTTCCTTTGAATCATTGCTCTGGGGTGGGGCTGGGGAGGAGGGGGTCAGGATGCAGGCAGCCCTGGGAGAGAGGACAACCCCAGTCCTCTCTGAGCACAGCAGCTTGGGGCCAGGTGAGAAGGGCCTCTCCATGGCTGCTGCAGTTCCAGCGGGCACAGCGTACAAATTAGAGGGGGGGAGCCTCTCTAAAGGGCACCGGGGGGAGGGAGGAGGCTTGGGGCTGGGGCAGTCCCAGATCGGGAGGGGGCACCCCTAGCCAGCCGCTTTTACCTTCCTGTCTTTTTTCTGTATGGTTTTATGCATCCCCATACAAATCGGGGGGAGGGGGGAGGGGGGAAGCTTCAACTCTCCCCTCACCCCCCCGCACAACCAAGCCCTTACCTTGCGTTAACTGCAGATAAGACAAGTCTGCCTACTGAATTTGGTGATCTTAGCTCTTACCGATTAGGAGGAGTGAGTTCTTGAACAGACCGACACACACCTGCTCACATCCAAACTCACTGGCATGCCTCGTAGACACAGGGCACTTCTGTACCACTGGCTGTCTGCAAGCTCACAGCTACGCCACACCCAGGCTCTCCCACCAGGAGGCGCCAGAGGAAATGGCGTAAAGAGCCACCCAAGCATGGGGAGTTCCAGCGTCTCCCAGCAGGTGGCGCTGGGGGGTAGCGGGGTGTGAATGCTGTCTGCTCAAAGTGCGACTGTAGCCTTTCCTAGCAGGAGTATGCTATAGGGAATGGTGTAGGACTGGCGGGGGCAGGGAGAGAGATCAGTTTGCCCTGTCCCTGTTCTGCGTGCTTCGCCTATCTGCTGCATAATAATCCACGCCGAGACGAGAACTAAAGAGTGTTTTTGGAGGCAGTTAAATTCCTGCTGTGCACAGACTGCTGCCTATTACTAATTTAACTGTATCCGAATGGCACATTAAGTTCTGGCAAGATCGGTGGGACACCAGGCCATCTAGCGCAAGTCAAACTGTGTTACGGCCTTATAAATAGATGAAGAGAATAAAAACTTCTAGGTGATGAGCTTCTAATCAAAGCCCTATAAATAGGAACTGCGTCCAATGCCTCTCTGAGGTAGAGGCTCTGAGAGCCGGCTGTGCTTTTCCTATGCGGAAGAGTCCGTCTAGGGATTCGACCCGCAATCTCTGCTCTTCAGGATTTTAACTTGAAAAGCAGAATGCGTTTGGAGGTGTGCAGTCTGATGTGAGTGCGGGTGTGCTTCAGAGCAGGTGTGGCTGTGCCTGGATGCATTTGTCCTTGTGATCACAGGGGTGTACTTGGTGTGCATACAGCTGCATCTGTGCTTGTGTAAATGGGTCTACGAGTATTACTGTGTGCAACTGTGTCCACCCTAGCACTATGTGTATGTGTTGATTGTCTACAGGTGTCAAAGACATAGCTGTGTTAGTCTGTTTCAGCAAACCAACCAGGAGTCCGATGGTACCTTAAAATTGTTTGCACATGTATGCATGTACCTGGGGATGTATGCACGTACCTGGGGATGTATGCACGTACCTGGGGATGTATGAGCCTGTGTGTGGGTGTGCATAGGATGTGTGTGTGTGTAGAGTGTGTGCATGGAGGGATGCATCTCTGTAGACACTGAGTGTGCATATGTGTGTTCACAAATATGTGCCACACACCACTGGGAAAATGGGACTAGCTGTACCTGTGACTCCACAGATGTACATGGGATTGTGCTTGTGGTGTGTGTGTGTGTCTGTGCCTGTCTGATTGTAGGCTGTGTGCATGGAAACTGGGGAGGGAGGCAAGCAGTGTGGTGGCAACATAGAAATGTGTTTTTATTGCTCTCCATTAACAGCTTAGCTGCTAACCCGACTGGGGTTTGTCTGTGCTAAGCAGCAGCCCCACCGGAACTCTGACGATAATGATTCACCTGATAAGGAGAAGAATGAAGGGACAAGTTGTCACTTTGCATTTGCTCTTGCACAGATTTGCCATCCAAAAGAAGAGCTCTTTTCAGCCTGGTTTGTGCAGGTGTGTGTGTGTGTGTGTATTCTGCTCCCGTAGTGCTGTGTGAATGCTAACCCTTGGGCTAGACACTCGGTCAGGCTGGTGGTGGGGGCAGCGGCAGAGGAGGCGGGAAGAATATTAGATTTGCAGTTCTGCGTCAGAGCACTGATCTGTCAAGTCTAGCATCCGGCCTCTGCTAGTGGCCATGGACAGCGGCTTCCGCTCCTGATTGATGTGCCTGGTGCAAGGACATGGTTTGAAAGGCCAATGGTACCTGCATGCTACCCCAACAGGATAACTTGGCCAGACAGTGGCTCAGGCATATTCCCTGGGCTAGCCCTTTCTCAGAGATCTGCCTCCTCTACAGAATCAGGAGGCTGTCTGCTTTGGCAATCAGAGGTGCATGGCAGGCTCGTGCCAGCTGATTGGGGCTCAGCCCAGAGCTAAGGGGCTGTTTAATTGCCGTTCAAACATTACAACATAAGTTTCAGGACCTGTCCCTCCCACCTAGAGGCTGAGTGTCCAGTACAGGCCCGAATATCTACACTGCAATTAGCCAGCTCCTTAGCCCAAGCCCTACGAGACTGTCAGCCGGCACAGGCCAGCCGAGGGTTTTTAATGGCAGTGTAGATTTACCCCGGGTGAGTGGCATTTGCTGCGGATAGCTTTGAAGGCCAGAGAGGAGGCGTCGCTTGATTGTCTAGCCCGCTCTCCAGCATAATGCAGAGCAGAGAATTTCACCCGGTGACTCCTGTACCGAGCCAGGATGAGGTGTTTGACTAACACATGCCTCCCAGACAAGCCGTCCAACCTTGTTCTGAAGCCTTCAAGAGCTGGCAGATCCACCGCCTCCCTTAGTAATTAGTGCCAATGATTAATCAGTGTCAGAGTTACAATTGTGTGCTGTGTTTCTAATCTGAATTTGTCTGGCATTCACCGCCAGCCATGGCGTCTTGCTAGGTTGAAGAGCCCTCTAGTACCTGGTGTTTTCTCCCCCTTCCCCCCGCCATGTACTTATACCCGGGAACTGAGTCATCGCTCCATCTCCAATTTGACACACTGAACTTAACGCAGCTCTTCAGTCTCACTCGGGAGGTGTGTGTTTGTTTCTAGCCCTCCAGTTGTTTTTGTGGTTTTATTCTGCACCCTCTCTCGGCAGTTTTTCAATTGCTCATTAAAACCATGCCCAGCAGAACTGTCTGCAGCATTCCAGCATTGGCCTTGTAGGGGCCATCCCCGGAGCAAAAATCAACTCCTCGCCCCTGCTTGACATTGCTCCGTTCGTACATCCGAAGATCGCATTAGCCCTTTTGGCCACTACATTTCCTGGGAGCTTAGGTTGAGTTGCTTCCTCATTTTTACTCCAGAATCGCTGCTTTCTGGGGTACACCTTTGCCCCCATAAGTGTGGCCTGCATTCCTTGCTCCTAGATGTGTTTGGCTGTGTTAAAATGTAGTTTGTGTTCTACCTGCCATGTGCAGGTTAAATTTTGTTTTGTGCACCAAGGTATGTGCAGATGTGCACCACCAGTAGAAACACATGCTGTGGGAGGCGCTGCTATTCAGCTGGGTGGCATTTGAACCTCTCCTGAGTGGCCACCCAAGCACTTAGCTTACAGGGAGCACTGGTTGCAGGTGTTCGGCAGCTTGGCAAGGCAGGTCAGATGGATTTTGGACCCAAGGCAGACCCTGACTGGGTCAGTTGGAATACTCGAGGGGCTTAGAAACTTCACACGGTGCCGTGGGGAAATTCCTTGGTTGCCCTTACGGACACTCTAATGCAAGAGTTCTAGAAACTGAACCTCGCTGTGTCTGTTAGGGTCGGGGAAGATGGGTGTGTTGCTGGGACAAGCTGCACTTCCACTTGAGATGGACGGAGGCTACATGTAGCTCCAACAGATTTACAGGCATGGACCCTACATTGTTCTCAGTGGGAGCTGGTGCTGCAGGAGGGTGGAGGAAGGGGATAGAGGGGAGGAAACGCTGCTGGATAAGAACATAGTTGGAAGTTTCTCATTGGGAGTTGTGGCCTCCGAATTGGTCCTCCCCAACGGCTTGAGGTGAAGCCTGCAGAAAGACACCCATAGACTGCAACAGGTTTTGGATCAGACCCTTCATCTGGCATTTTCCAACTGAAGCATGTGGACTCCCAATCGATCTATAGCTGCCTCACAAAGGAGGAACCCACGGTTACAGTTCTGCTTCACCGGGGAGGTCGGTGTTCAGCCCCTCACCTGCCTCCTCCATCCATCAGCTTCATCCTCAGCCACTGAGAAATCTGTACAGCCTTTCAGCACCACCGGTCCTTGCTACGCCCCGTTGGCATGGCCACAAGAGCTGTCAGCCCTTGTGCAAATTCAGCACAGCGAGGACGGCCCTGAGGAAAGGTGGACCAGAATTCCAGGGGCTTCTGGGCTGGGAGAGAGGCTGAGGGAACCCAGGAGTGCGGCCAGGTCATGACTGCCTACTGACGGGTTTCTTTTACCTTCTTCTGAAGCCGTTATTACTGGCCACCATCAGAGACAGGATTCTGGACATGCCAGGAGCTGGATGGACCATGGAGCTGATCCAGTCTGGCAAGTTCGGGGCTGTCCCTAGGCATTCGCAAAATTCTCGGCTACGTAGGGCACCTGAAAATTTGGGGCACCAAATTTTCGAGTGCCCCTACACAGCCTTGTGTGCTGGTCGGCCTGAGGAGGGCACCAACCAACTCTGCTGGCTCCTTTCTGGTCTCTCCCCACAGCTGCTGCAGGGCTTCTTCCTGCCCCCTCCCTCACATGCTTCTCTCAGCCAGCAGCAGCCAACTAGTGAGGGATCCTTGCTGACAGACTGGGGGGAAGAGGGGAGCCCTCTGCAGCTCTGCTTTAGCCTCAGAGCTCTGTGTGTGTGTGTGGGGGGGGGGGAAGCACCTGGACCCTGGTAGAAGCTGCCCAGGGAGGCCCTCAATTGTGCCTGGCCCCATCTTTTGTAAGGACAGTGCCGAGGCCAGTTGTCTGTTTTCACTGCTGTCCCCGTGGAAGGGCTCTGGGGCCAAACTACTTGCCACCTGTTGGTTCTCTGCAATGTCCCTGAGTCCAAGAAGGTCTCACGACCCCACAGACGCTTTGCTCCTGCAGCAACCCAGGTGGACGGGAGAGTTCAACTTGATGCAGGTGCCCCCACGATAAGCTGAAACAGCATGGTGACTAGCCCTGGCGAAGCTCACTTCTGTGCAGAGGAGCCCTGTTGATTAGCCCTGGCAGTGCCTAGGCCTCAGGCCTGGTCCCCTGTGCTGGGGAGAGTTTTCACGTGGTGGCATAAGCGGATGTCACTCCACTCAAGTCAGGGATGTTCCACCCACACACTCCACGGGTACGTCTATACGACACGCCTTTAGTTGGAAATAACGGTGAGCTGGAGGACTTCTTACTCTGACTCGCGAGAACCCTCATTTCACGAGAGTTCTTCCCACTTCCTGCTGTGTGGACAGCACCAAAAGCCAAGTTAAGCGATTTCGACTTCCGCAACCAATTGACGTGGCTGAATTTGCCTTTCGCCCTGCTGTGTAGACATCCCCCAAGAGGGAATCCAGCCAGATGCTGAGGGGGGAGACTTGCGGGGGGCTGTGTTGAGAGAGGAGGTGATGGGAGTCACAGCAGTGGAAGTCTCTTTGCTGAACAGCCCAGCTGCAATGCTCTTTCTATTGGTCTCATTTCCCCATTGGGGAACCGAGTGACGGAAAGGCTCCAGATTGTGAAGAGAGCCAATCGGGATTGGAACCCAGGAAGCCTGACTCCCCATTTGACAGCTCAGTACAAGGATGACAATGACTTAGAGTCATCCTCCCGAGCCAGAGTGGCTGTAGTTTAATGCAAATGAATTTGCAATAATTCCAGGTAACCGGGCAGTTCACTGTATGACTTAACAATTATGCTGTAAATTACTGCACTCGGAGTCTAGGCACACATGTATTAGCCCAATACTGAGCACCGTAATTCATATATACAGTTAACCTTAATGTGATGTGAATGAGTGTTAATTTGGTTATTGGAGAATAATTACACTGTAATTACAGCATAACTGCAGTGTAATTAGTCACTGTATTATTAGAGTAACCCTGCTCCCATGCTGTAACTACTGGCACATGCTTATTTACAGAGCAACAGAAACCCTACGACGGGCCAGGTTGTGTGTCACTCACCACGGGGAGCAGGCCCACTGAAGTGGCCACAGCCTGGCCCATAGCTCCTGGTGGAGTACCGTGGCCATGTATGAGATATGCATGCCTCAAGGGGCCCCAATGCTTGGGTCAGCAAGGAATGTCTGAAGAAGAGCTCCATATATTGGGTGCGTGTGAAGCTCTTGAAAACCTGCCTGGCCAGGGAAGAATCTGGCCCTTATTTAGAGGCATAAATAGGAGCTGAGCATATCTGCACAACCGTCCCCTCCCCACCCCGCCGATATAGGACTGGGATTTTCAGGAGGATTCAGTATGGGCCCATCTCTGGAATCCAGGGTATGTCTAGACTCTCTGTCGACAGAGAGATGTAGATTAGGCACATCAAAATTGCTAATGAAGAAGGGATTTAAATATTCTGCGCGTCATTAGCATAAACATGGCCACCACTTTTTTTTGAAATGGCGTTTAAAAAAACAACAACAAACCAACACCCTGCAGTCTAGATGCGGATCTGTCGAAAATAAACCCTTTTTCGACAGATCCTGTAAAGCTCATTTTTTGAGGACTACAGGATCTGTCAAAAAAAGGGTTTATTTTCGACAGATCCGTGTCTAGACTGCCATTTTTTTCGAAAAAACTCCATTTCGAAAAAAAGCGGTGGCCATGTTTAGATATTTAAATCCCTGCTTCATTAGCAATTTTGATGTGCCTAATCTACATCTCTCTGTCGACAGCGGGGTGCAGTCTAGACATAGACCCAATGACTGAGAAACTCCCATTGAGTTCAGCGGGGGCAGATTTTCGAGAGCCCAGTGGAGGGGGAGCAGATGTCCCAATTTTATAGGGACACTCCCAATGATTCAAGATTTTGTCTCATAGAGGCACCTTTTACTCCACCCTAAGCCCGATCTTTTCCCCTTGCTATGCAGTCACTGGGGTAGGGAGCCTTTTTTCTGTCAGGGTCCACTGACCCACAGAAAAATCAGCCAGGGGCCACATGCAAGCCAAAAAACCTTCACTCCACTCACCTGTGATCAGGATCAGGGCTGACTCTTCTGGCGGCCCAAGGCCATTAGATTTTGTGGGGCCACCTAGGCTGGGATGGGGGTTGGAATGGTGGGTGCTTACCTGGGGCTGCTCCCCTTTGATGAGGAGGGAAGCAGGTGGCTCATTGTGGGCCATGCTACCCTGCGTTCACCTGCAGGCACTGCACCCTGCAGCTCCTATTGGCTGAGATTCTCAGCCAATAGGAGCTGTGGGGGAGGGCGGCGGCAGTGCAAGGATGGAGCCAGATGTGGCTCCAGCTCAGCAGGGAAGAGACAGTGTATGGAGCCGCCTCTCTTGTCCCCCGATCAGGCAGGGCCAGATAACATGCAGGGGCTTTAGTGCTTCCAGCCCAGGGCCCCAGGCTAACGTGGCCTCACAAAAAGATCAGGATTTTCGGAGGCCCAGAGCGATTTTTGTGGGGCCTCCCTTAAAGCCCTGACAGACCCTTTCTCAATCTGACCCTGCTGGTAGTGGGAACAGGCACAAGGCTTCTGCCCTACGAGTCCGGCTTGCATCATGGAGACTTGTCATAGGCTGGATCAAATGAAGCAGGGAGCCAGCTCTGTCCCATAGGCTGAAAATTCCCCACCCCTTCCCTAGCCCAATGTGCAGCCTACACGCTGAGCTTCTACAAGGAAAATAGACTCAGCCTGATTCTTCTTTCTCTGACATTGGTGTAAATAGGGAGGGAAGCCAGTGGCGTTACAGTGGTGTCCAATCAGAGTCAGTGGATGAAGACAGTATACAGAAAAAGTTGGCCCACGTGTATAGTTGTAAGGCTCCTTTGCACCACTTTAATAATTGAAAGGGGGCTGTAATTTAGCCCTGTTTCAAAGCCCCTTTCCACTGCCCGAGAGGTGTGAATGAGACTCTGGCCCATATCTATTTATTAACAGTTTGTCAAGACACACAGGTATCCTGAACTCAGCTAGTATCACTATTTTGTGCCTCAGCCAAGAGCCAGCCTGCGTTCCTTGGAAAAATCAAAGCTATGGTGCTGCCCAGGCGATGCTGACTTTCCCTGGCATCTTTCGAAGCAAACTATTGAACATAAAGATCCCAAATTTCCTGGTGCACCTTTAAACTTTCTCTGCATGTGTGTCTTCTCCATAACACAGCTGTGCTTCAATTCTTGATGCCCGTCTTGAGGCTTTGGAGTACATTTGTATGTTTATGATGTGGAAATGTTCATTATAATGTGGAACTGGTTACCAGTAAGCAGACAAGCTGTTTTCTTTCCAGTGAGTTATCTACTTGACCTTCCGTTAGAGAATTTACCAAAGTCTCCTAGTCATGCTGTTGCATGTACATTCCTTCTTAGGGCGTAAACTAACCTTTAGCTACTAAAGAGCTGAGAAGAAACTGATTGTCTCATCAGTGGAGGATTTTTCTGCACCCACTTCTGGTGCAGGTCACTTTCGGAGACCAGGGCACTGGACCAGATGCAGCAGTGGTACAAGGCAAGATGAACTTTGACACAGAACTGGCCATTTAAAAAGTCAATATTTACCAGTAGCTACCAGCCAGTTGTATGGTTTATCCCCCATAATTATTTCCTATATTGAGAAAGCAGCTTTGGAATATGTGTCTACAGATGAGCATTTAAAGAGCCCATCTTGTCATGGAGGCATTGGGTAATTTGTGTTGTCCATACATCTGTCGGCTCCATACAATGGTTGTACAGCTATGGCTTGGGCACGGTTTTTACGAGCTGCCGCTTGATCCTAGTGCATCTTGAGTGCTTTCCAAAGGCAACTGTTATTCCTATTTTACAGGCTGAGGAAGTGAGGCACGGGGGGGGGGGGGAGGTGTGAAGGAATCCACTCAAGGCTGCTGAGGAAATTAGTGGCGGAGCAAGTAGCAGAGCCATGGGCAATGGGCGGAGCATCTACTGGGCTAGTTCATTGTCGTGCCTCTTCTGCCTGGGGTCCTGCCCCAACTCTGCCTCTGCTCCCCCCTATGCCCTGCCCTGCAGGTCCCCCCCACTGCTGCTCCCCATATCCCTCCTTTCCTCCATCCCCCTCCCTAGCTCAACTGTCACCACCCACTGCCCCCTGCATCCCTCCTCCCCCCTTGCCATGAAGCCCCTACTGCCTGCAGGGGCGTGGCAGATGGGCAGTGTGTTCGGGGGGGGGGGGTGAGAGGAGGAGGAGAGAAGATGAGGGGGTGGCAGGTGGAGTAGAAGAGAGGGAGTCACCAGGTAGCAGAAGGGGGAGAGCAAGGACAGGAGGAGGCAGAGTGCAGGCAGGGTTATCATGGCCCAGGTATCCAGTAGTGGCATCAAAGTGGCCTATTCTGCATGCCACCTGTTGGCAGAGCTAGACATTGGACGGCCTGTTCTAGTGGTATCTAAGTCCATCTCTGATCCCAAGATAATTGGCACCCTTTCAAATGCTCAGGGCTGGGGAAGAGCAGTCCTCCTTGCACTACGCTCGGATATGCAGGCATCTAGACACTCCGGCATCTCCTCGCCCTGTCACCAAACACATTGCGATGAAATATTAGGTTTATATTTGTGTAATTTAACCAGTGTGCAACACATGTTATGCAATGCGTCATAATGTGCAGCTCTCTATTTGGCGAAGAGAGTAATATTTCTAGCCAACCGCGAGATTCCTTAGTCATCCGTCTGGATCAATTTCACATTGTCATTTTTCTCCCTCCATCTGGTTTTATCCTTCACTGGGTTTTCTATATTTTTCTTCGAGAGGCCAATATATATTTATGATGCATTTGTTCATTACTATGTGATATTCATGTCTGTCTATTTCCAGTGTAGCTGGGTTCATTACTTGTGCTTGGTGCGTCGGCGTGTCACCTTAAAAAAAAAAGTGACTCCGCTAGCAAGAATGCAAAGGTCTGGGTAATATTAAGTGGAGGCGTTTACTGTTCTAGAATCTCAGAGTATAAACAAGTTAAAAGAGCAGTTGCAGGTCAGACTTGTGTGTGCACTTGCCACAGGTGTGCGTGCAAACTGGAAGCTGGCCAATGAGCTACTTCTACAAACCACCATTGTGACAATGCATGCAAATGTTCCCTTTTCAACATGTGGTTGCTCCGGCGGATGTAAAGATGCTAGCACTTAAACTGTCATCATCGGAAAAGGTGACTAGATACCAATGATTCCTCCCTACTGTTGGTATTATTGTAGCTCAGCCAAGGTCAGGTCGTCATTGTGCTCGGAGCTGTACATACAGCTAGTAAGAGAGCAGACTTGCCCTAAAGGGCTTGCAGTGTAAGTAGACAAGGGTGGGAGGTGAAACAGTCATGAAGAAGAATGGAAGTGACTTATGCAAGGGCACTCAGCTTGTCAGGATGAGAATGCTGGTTGCAGCAATGCTAATTGAATTCCCCACCCACTAGACCATGCTGCCTTTTTATCATGGCAACGATCAGTCCAAGCTTCTCCTTTTTCCACATGAAGACTCCTCTTCAATCCACCGCTCATCATTCTGTAACTTGCACCTGGATGTTACAAGGATTGGAAACGCATCTGTAGATAGTCAATGGTGGCACCTAAGACAAAAAGAACACAGTGATGATCAGATCACAGGCTGAATTTATGGCACTGGTGGTTAGAGTCCAAAGATGATATTTTTAAGCAAATTAAATATGAGGATCATTGAAAGAGAATAGATTTAGGACCATCCAATGCCACTCTTTTTTCAGTGTCTCTTGTCAGAGAGTATAAATTCCAAAGTGAGCAAATACTGGAAATGTATTTCCTATGCATACTCATTTGGATTTTCAAATGAACTCAGTTTCCACATATTCACGGTCCTCTTATATTTGCTCCCTAAAAATGCTTGTGCAATATGTGTGATGGAAAGTGAATTCACCAGTATGAATGCTTAATGGAAAGTGAATGATCGTTTCACAGATGGGGGAAACTGAGGCATGCACTAGTGAGTGTTTTTGCTGAAAGTCAAAAACCCAGTTCTCCTGGCTCCAGTCCAATACCTTGTCTGTTAGACCACCCCGCTGCCTTTACTAGTATTAAAACCAACCTATTCTCCTCGCATCCGGCAATTTGTCACAACATTGTTCTTACCATGCTTAAGCAGGGCTGCTCAGGTGTTCAATGGCAGTACAAATCCATGAGGCTGGTCGCAACAAAAGAAAATGAAGAAGCCCCAAACAACTTTTTGTTTTAATTGCACTCCATTGGCTTTTAGAGGGCTCAGATAAGTTTGTTGCATTGATGGTCACTCAGGAATTCATTATCAAGTTGACTTTTAAGGGTACTTTTGTTTTGCAGTGCACAGCTGTGAAATTTCCCTCTATTTAATCGCAGATGTATGGAGGGTTGCTTCGGCAGATAAGTCTTGTTGAGATTAAAAAATAAAACCCCACGCACTTGACCTTGGCAAACTGTCTCCTGTAACCCTGGCACAATGCTAATAAAAATAACTGCAATTATAGATCGGGCAGATATGACAGCTGGGATGAATGGAGAAGAGGAGAGATCACCTTGCCCCGGTAGCTTTCTAAAGACATGCACGTGGTGCTAGCCTTTGTCAGCACAACATTTTCTGGCTCACCAGCAATGAAAGTAGGAATTGGCGTACATGGCCTACAGCCCTGTGATGAAAGAGGGGTGCTGTTAGCAGTACTGCACAGTGTAGGTTGGGGGAGCAGCTGGCTCCCTTGCTGGAAGCCTCTCATTGGCTGCAGATGCTGCAGCTTGCCAGCTGAATTCAGCACCTTGGACAGCGCTGTAATTTCTGGCATAATACTCCAGGAGGTGAGCATGCTCAGTTGCTAGGGCCTGATCCACAGATGACCTGGGGGCTCCTGCTGACTTCCTTGGGCTTTGGATCAAGCCCCCAGGTGAGCATAGGGGGCACTGGGATTGGACTCATAAATCTGTCCCTTGGAGGCTAGGCAACCTGTCCAAGAGGGGCCATCCTGCCATTAGCCGGACTGGAACCAGGTTGAGAGCTGACCAGGTCAGCTGGGGATTTCAATAATCTCTCTGTAGGAATGTCCCATTTCCAGGGCTTGGAAGAACATTGCCTGGGGTTTGTACGATGTCCCCTTTCTCATTGCCAGTGTAGCCTGGGGTTTGTGGCTCCCTCCATCTCTAGCTCGCCCAGCACTACCACTGCAGAGCGCCCCGATGGGAGAAAGGCTTAGAGAGAGATCTGAGCACAGTGTAGCATCTCCAGCTCTCCTGTGTTTGTCCCCTGGTCTTTGTCGTGCTGCTGCCTTGCTCATAAATTAGCACAGCTCTCGCTGGAATGGGGCACTGGCTCGTTCTTGTTAATGGCTCGGTGCGAAAAGGCGACTTTACCTGGACTTGTGCATGGTGAAGGCTGGTATATAACAAGCAAATGGAAAATTCCCTTAATATGCCCACATGAGAGCTTCTGAGAGACAGCCTCAGCCTCCTAATGTGGTAGATTCACTGGGGTGAAAAGTCCTTATTTATTTTGGTCCCGAGCCAAACCCACTGATGTCCAGGGAAACACTCCCATGGTCTGGGAATCAGGCCCTTTGCAACCAAGGAGCTCTGAGCAGCTGCACCTCCCGTTGCTGTCTGTGGCATAGTGGGGGGCTGTCTGCTCTGTAACCCAGTGTCCCCCTGCGCTGTGATGGGAGATTCTCACGGACTCTCCCAAATGTGTATTAACCCAGACACCCAGGCTCAGCCTCCCAGGGAGAGAGACAAAGGGAGAAAGGCGGAGACCAGCACCTGGCTGGGGGACAGAGCCTGGGAGGGAGGGCAGTTGCAGTCTGGGAAGCACGGAGAGAAGAGGCTAAGCTGAGGCCTGGGGGTGATGGACCCAGGAGCGGCTCGAGGCGAGCTGCCGGCAACTGATGCCCTAGGCGAAATGCTTGATGGGCGCCCCCGCCTCCATAGCCCTCAATGGTGTGACGTCATCATTGGTGTGACTGCCAAGGTTGCCTACGTGAGACCTACGTGCCGACGTGGCTTCGGTGAGACCTTTCCCTGTGTGTGAGTCTTGGGATCTGGCTCTAGCATTAGCCCACAGGTCTCACCGCAGTGTCCAGTGGATCTGCGCTGGCTGGAGATGACCCAGTCTTTCTTACATGCTCCCCGGGGACTAGCTCAGCATGGACAGGCCTGTGGATGGACCCTTCGTGGGGATGGGTGCTACTCCGGCGGCTCCCAGGCCCCCGTGAGGAAGCCAGAATGAGGTCCTCGCAGGATGTTCGGTGGCCTTTCAGAAATCACATTGATTCGGGGAGAATGTTCTTGCGCTGCGTTGGCTGAAGGCCCGGATGCTCAGCTGCGCATCTGAACAGTGCCCCTGCAAACCCAACCCGCTCCCCACCGCTCACAGCAGGAAGCATGGCCCAGTGTGACAACTGGACATCAGGACTCCTGGGTGCTGTTAACCCCTTCCTTGCTGTGTTGAAAGCTACTGATGCTGAGCACATGTGGAAATCGGGCTCTTATTTAAGCTCCTACAAAGGAACTGAGCTCTTCTGGCAATCAGGGTTGAGTGGTGGGGGCCAAGCACCTGAAAACCTGGCCCCATGTGTTTCTGGGTTCACTCCCTCCCTCCCGTGAAATGGGGAACACTTTCCAAACTTGCAAGGCTGGAGCTCACCGAGGGAGTGTCTACACAGCCGTGTTATTTTGGAATAACAGCTGTTATTCCGAAATAACTATGCGAGCGTCTACACAGCAATTCTGTTAGTTCAGAATAACGGAGGGCTTATTGCGACTTCTGTAAACCTCCTTCCACGAGGAATAACGCCTCTTCCCAAATAGCTATTTCAAAATAACCGTTGTGTGGACGCTCCACTGTTGCTATTTCGAAATAGCTTTTCCCCAGCTCCCTAGTGCTTCCTGAGATTCTAAATTGAGGTAGCACGGCCACATTAGGGGGGCCTGCCTTGGACTCATTTTAAGGCTTCCCTGTAGTGTAGACGGGCTATTTCAAAATCAGCTATTTTGGACTATTTCTTCCAGAATAGCTTATTTTGAAATAAGTGTGCAGTGTAGATGTACCCCGAGTGAGGATGAGCATGGGCTTGGAGATGTGTGGATGAAAGATGCCGGCAAAGGGCTGCAATCCCTTGATCTGTCTCAGCAGAGAAATCTGTCTTTAATTCCCCCATGTGTTCGGAGGCAGCTGTCCTCAGTCCTTCTGCGTCTGTTCTGGAGGGGCTGTAACCTTCCAGTGAGCCATCTCAGGGAAAAACTGTCCTCTTGGTTCCCTCTTCCCTTCCCCCCATCTGTCGCTTTCCTGCTGGGCATGAGTATGCATCAGCGGGGCATTGTGACTGTAGTGCCTGCAGGCATACCCAGCTAGCTGTGACCCCACTAGGATCTCCTGGCTCTGCACTGGAGCTCAGAGGCCCGCTTTGCAAAATTAACTTCTGTCCGGGCAGACGTTCCTTTGGCAGCGCCCGCCCTTCCTGGAGCCAGCCAGCAGGCCCGTGTCTCCTGTCCAGGCTCTGTGGCGGCCAAGGGGCCGTCCACGAGAGTGGCTGGCAGGATGTGCCAAGCCATCAGCCCCGTTCCTTGTGGCCGCCAAGGGGGCGTGATGCTTCGTCGTGTCTCGCTGAAGCCAGGCCAGCGTGCGCCAGCAGATAAAGGCGAGGCGGGGGTGCAGTGGAGCCAGTGTGCTCCAGCGGCAAAGGGCGTGCGGCTGAGAGAGGAAGATTATGCTAGCCGAGCATGGCTGGCGGAGCAGAGCGGCCGTGAGAGTCCTTTGTTCCAGCCGCTTTCTCAGACAGGTGCCAGCTGGGGGACTGATAGCCTAGTGGGCGGGGAAGCTAGGCCGGGCCTCTGCCTGGAGGTAGCTCGTTTCACCCCGTGCTTTGGTGATGCTTAGGGAAGTCACACATTGAAGGACAGCAGCATGCACCAAGGTGGGCTGGGACTCTGCTGGCTTGCAAGCTGGCCCCATCTCCGCCTCCATCAGAGGACTAGGGAGAGAGGCAGCCTGTCACCCCAGTGTCCTCTCCAGCAGTAGGACCAGAGCAGGAGAGGCAATAGGGAGAGCTCAGTTTGCCTTCCCTTCCTCCCCCTGGTATCTTGAAGCCCAGCTCTGGCTGCAGCTCCCATACTGGCCTTGGCTAGTGAGCACACATGTGTGCCCTTGATCACTGTCGAGTGTGTGCTCTGAGATGTGTCACTGCACGTCCCACAGCCATGGTGTCCATGCACGAGGATGGCATAAGGCCATCCATGCCCTAGAAATGCTAGAGGTATTTATGCTAGAGGTGCTCTCTCCAAGTCGCCACAGGCTGTATGAGCTGTGTGTAGCAGGAGACCCAATTTGTTACTGGGTCCAGTCTTGGACACGGACCCTCTTGTGCTCGTGCTGGGTGTGTGTGGCCACGTGCATGTCAAACTGAGGTTTGCAAAAGGGACCAGTGCTTTTTGCGGTGTCCCAAGATGGAGACCAAAAGGCCTTCCCCTCCCCCAGCACTTTCTGAAAACCAGGCTGCTTGGAGTTGGGCTCCTCTCACAGGGCCTCTGGCGCCTTCTCGCCGCAGCCCCAATTACGACATACAGAGCTGCTCTCCCCAGGTGGAGAACTGAGCAAAGTCACCTGAACAGGTGGGTCATGTGGCTAAAGCAGGCCTGGGGCAGGAGGGGAGGGATAGAGACAGGATAAGACAGAAGCTGGAAAGGTGAGAGACCAGACAGAGCGCAGGGAGAAACTCAGAGTGTGTTCGAAGAGTGTCTGGGGTTTGAGGGGCCGAAGAGTGTCTGGGGTTTGAGGCTGACAGACCCTCAGGAAGGAGGGGCTATGCACAGCTTGAGGCGGGGGTACAAGACTGCTTTTGGGTTCCTCTTGGACTTGTGGCCCCAGCAAGGGTGGATCTGAATGACTTAGAGGGCCTCACAGCAGCAACCAACCCCGGCTGGAAGGTTGGGAGATGCAACCTGGTGGAGGGGAAACTGAGGCACCAGCTAGCTCAGGTCGGCGAGGTGGTGTCATGCGGGCTCTCTACATCACTAGTCAATGCAGCACATCGTGGCCGTGGGTGTAGGCATGGTGCAGTGATGCATTCCCCTGGGACGGTGTGTAAGTGCAGGTACAGTATGCAGACAGATCATTTGCTGTTGTTGTGTTCAGATTGCGGCAGGCTCCCACCCCGTAGTGTATGGCTCTTTAAGAGCCGGTTATTTCCCATTAACAGGTATTGCAGAAGCTCCTGCCTCTCTCCAGCACTTGCTTGTGCCTTATTAATTCATTCATTTCTATTAGAAATGACCTTGCTTTACTCTTAGGAGCTTGTTGGTCTCCTGTGGAGATGCAGCGGTGGGGGGAGAAAGGGAGTGGGCGTACACAACTGACCTTGAGGTGTGGATTGGTGTGAAATACACGGCTTTACTCAGGCTGGCAGAGCCGAGGTTTCCCAGCATCCTTAACGATGGCAATTGAGCAATAAGTAAATACCTCGTTACATCCAGGCTGGTGGCTAATAATACAAATGGTTTTTATTACAGTAACACGGATGGGCCCCGTGGTAGTTGGTGCTGTACAGGCACACTGAGATGAGCCTCTCCCGAAGAACTTAAACTCAAAGGTCGGAGAGAAATAAGGGAAGGTTTTAGCCCCATTTTACAGAAGGGGAAACTGAGGCACAGAGCCATGCCAAGAGAAGAGATTCTGAGCGAGAAGAATTAAGCCCCACCTCTGAGCCCCATGCTGGCGTCATAACTCTCCGGCCAGCTTTTCTCCTGGGCTAGTATCTTTCCTTTCTACTTCGTTTTTTGCCCCCTATTTTTTGGTGAAGCTAGCTCTTCAAGGCTGCTGCGATGTAAGCTTCCTCTGCCCAGCTCAGCCAGTGCTGAATCTGGATCTGCCCTCCCTGCCTCTTCCCTGTTAATGCAATTCCAGGCAGTTGTGCTAGTGCACTTCTAGTCCAGACTGAACTTCCTTCTCCAGACCCTCCTTGAGAGAATGTCACTTGCTCTGGGTGGAGTAGGTGGACACGTGTCACTAACTTGAGCCACTGGCAAGTTCCAGCGTAAGCGAAACTTGATCAAAGGTTCCCTAGGTTAGTTCATGATGTCCCTTGTCTTGCTAAATTCTCCCTAATGCCGCTCTCTCCTGCGGGACACTTGCTTTGAACCAGCATGTAATCAGCTTTTAAATACTCTTTTAAATGCCGACAGAAATAAACCCTAAGATGTAGGGCAGCCTGTGCAGGAAAATTAAGCATACAGAGCAGTTATAAAACCAGGGCAGTGTTAGGAAAATGCTGACTTTGCAGCCTGCCACAGAGACACATGGGAAGCACTGGGGTTGGAGAGTAGCAGTCCAGTCAGAGAAGGGATTGGTCAGGACTGTACCAATGGCGCGCTGTGGGTTGTTGGGCAACTCGCTTATCCCTCTGTGCCTCGGTTTCCCTATCTGTAGGACTGGGTGGTGCTGACCTGAGGATGACTCTTCTGTTCTACAGCAACTCCCAAGGGTCTGGGATCTTTTTCCGTTCCACCCAGGAATGAAAATCAAGCCTTTTGGATGCTTTGGGGGAAACGAATTGCATTGAGGAGGTCTGTGTTTGATTGCGCTGTTACAGTACGTCTACACAGCAGTGTTATTTTGGAATAACATCTGTTATTTCAAACATCTGTCTTTAAGTCTCAGCTTGACAAAGCCCGGGCTGGGTTGATTTAGTTGGTGTTGGTCCTGGCTACAGCAGGGGGCTGGACTTGATGACTCCTGAGGTCTCTTCCAGCTCTATGGTTCTATGATCTGTCACAATTTCAAAATAACGGGGGGCTTATTTCAGTGTTTGTAAACCTCGTTCCATGAGGAATAACGCCTCTTCCAAATAGCTATTTCGGAATGGCAGTCGTGTGGATGCTTCACCGCTGCTTTTTCAAAATAGCTCCTCCCCTAGGGCCATTCAAAGTAATTCCTCCCCAGTGCTTCCTGGGGCTCTAAATCGAGGTAGCATATCCACGTCAGGGAGCCTGCCTCGGGCTGATTTCCAGGCTTCCCTGTAGTGTAGATGCACTATTTTGAAATTATCTATTTCGGAGCATTTCTTCCAGAATAGCGTATTCCGAAATAATCATGCAGTGTAGACGGAGCCTTAGCATACTCATGTGGTGGGAAGAGGGGCAATTAGGCACAGAGCTAGGACATAGGAGACAGCTTCAAGGCCGTGCTCAGCCCAATTCCAAACAGGGTTTTCCTTCCTAGAGCACTTTGATTCAGTCAGAGCAGGGACTTGACCCACGGGTTTCCACATCCCAGGGCAGGGCCCCAACGACCCAGCTAACAGGGTGTTAAACAGAGACTCTCTCCCCAGTTCCAGACCCCAAACTTAATTGTGCTAAAGTCTGCATTGTAGCCAACACCTTTTGGTTTCAGTGACATCTTCCTTGTGCCAGAAACATTCCCACTAACTCTAGCTCGGGGACAATAGACCTTCCTTCTGAAGAGTTAGAGTCATAGAGTCATAGAGCTGGAAGAGAGGTCATCAAGAGAGGTCCACCTCGGGAGGTCACCAAATCCAGCTCCCTGCCCAAGGCAGGACCAGTCCCAACTAAATCAACCCAGCCAGGGCTTTGTCAAGCCAAGACTTAAACACCTCTAGGGATGGAGATTCCACCCCCTCCCTAGGGAACCCATCCCAGTGCTTCCCCACCCTCCTAGGGAAATAGTTTTTCCTAATATCCAGCCTAGACCTCTCTATGAGGTTTCATGTATTAATGTGCACAAAGCGCCCTGAGATCCTCTGAGGGACGGGGCTTGGTGACGGGGCTGGCACAATGGTTGCAGTACAGCTCTGTGCTCCTTCGCTATTTTCGTTCCTGGGTCCCACCATGTCTCCGGGAAGGGGAGCTATCAGGATCGCTGGCTGAGATCTGCAAATTGCCTCCAGTGCGCAAATTCAGTGCTTTAAACAGCACAGAGGTTTCCCGTTAACTCAGCTGTTTAGTATCGGCCCTTAAAACAATTATTTTGTGTGTTAGAATTAGGAAAAAAAGAGGGTCAAGGATGTAATTCTAGAGCTTGCCTGAGGCTGGTGCATTGGCCTTAGCTAGGAGGAATCCAGAGGAGGGTTTGGGTTCAAATCCAGGTGCACTAAAATCCTACAGCTGATCAGATGGTCGTATCTAGTGGCCCATCAAGAACAGAGCCCCTTTTGTTAGGTGTTGTAAAATCAGTGTGATCGTCTGGGCTCTGAAGAACTAGCAACCCAAATCTAAGCTGCCCTGTAGGTTTTTCAGACACATTAGAGCCAGCGATTCTGACCCAGATTCAAAAGTGGGGGCGGGGCGCGGAGATGATCTGTTTGTTTTTTTAAAATCTTCTCAATATCTCACAATTTCAGCTGGATTTTTAAACACCTCTTTAGCTAGAAAATGTACAGCTTGCATAAATAGCCCCAAAGAAATGCATCATACAAGAGTGGCCACAATAGCCCAAGTGTCCATGAACAGGTGCAGGAAAAAAGAAATAGAACCTTTGCCTTGGATGGTGTTTGGGTGTCTAGTGGGAGGTCTCAGCCTGGGTGCTAATAGATTGGTGCCCCCATCACAGAAACCCCCCACCCCAGCTGGCACTAATTGACTTTTTGTTGCGAATACGGAGAACAAATGCCCTTGACAGTCCCTTAGGAATAAGCTCCAGGTGCAGTGGAAAAGCAGCAGGTGGGAAGATGTGATACACCCCCTCTTCCCCACCTGTGACCCATCTTGTCAGTATTCGAACCTTCTCAGCAGCCTTGGGAAATTCAGATGTATTTCTTCTATTTTATAGTACAGGCAGTCCCCGGGTTACGTACAAGATAGGGACTGTAGGTTTGTTCTTAAGTTGAATTTGTATGTAAGTCGGAACTGGTACATACTGTAGGGGAAACTCTAGCCAAACATTTCTCCAGAGCTCAGTTTTATTCTCCCACACCTCACTTCCCTCAGTCCTTTATTCTCAAGCTGAGGTGTCTGCTGAGAACAGCTGCTCCACATCTCCCTGGTCTGCTGGGGCGGGGGGGTGCTAGCTTCGCGTCTCCCTGGTCTGCTGGGGGGAAGCAGCTAGTGCGGGGTTGCCTCACCCCATTTGTAAGTAGGGATCCGATGTAAGTCGGATCCATGTAACCCGGGGGCTGCCTGTACTGTGTTATGGTAGCACCCAGAGGCTTTGACCCAGATGAGGACCCGCTAGGCCAAGGATCACACAAAACATTCCCTGAGAGAGAATTCCTGCCCCAGAGTAATCGAAACAAGGCAGACAAAGGCAGAGTGGAAGAAAGCAGGAATATCCCAATTTAACAGGCAGGGAACAGAGCCTCAGAGAGGTTAAGTGGTTCTGGTGCAACCTAGGGAACAATCGTGAACAGCCCTGTTGTGCAAGCACAGGGTAGCACACAGTCCCGGCCTGTCTGAATAGACAAGACATGAGGAACTGGATACATACATTGAGGGAAGGCTATGGAGGCAGCAAGTGACTTTCTAGAGGAACAGTTCGGCTTTGCTTTTCTTCTTGGGTGAGGTTTAGGTTTAGGGCCTTGTCTACAAGTGATGTTCGGAGCAGTGTTCCCTGTAAGCGGGGCACTTGTACTGCCACTCCGGAGAGATTCCAGTGATTAGTAAAGTGATTAACCAGCTGATTAGCAGAGTGCCCACAGCTAGGTTTTTGTTGCTACTGGTGGTGCACATCCGCACGGCTTGGTGCACATAAAATTTATTCTGCACACAGACGGGAAAAAGTCCGCACATGGATGGAAAAGATTAGAAATAATATCAGCATGGGGTATGTGCAGCGACATGCCTTAATTAAGAGCAGGCTTTGTCCACACCAGAGTAGCTATCTGCAGAAACAGATGTCTGGTCGGGGGAAGCAGCAGGACATGACGCTGTTAAAAACAGCAGCGTAGACTGGGGAGGCCCTGGATGGGCCAGCAGAGAGATGCTTAGGCGATATTGCAGGAAGCTGGCGTGTCCATGTTCCCCTCGTCTAAGCAGTGTCTGTGCTGGTAGATACAGCTGCGCCAGCAGGGCCTGTAGCCTTTACTCTGCCCACTGCCGCCGTGAGCGTGATGCGAGGAGGAGATCAGCTAAATGGAAAGAGGGAAAGGGCAGTGTTCCTGCCCTGCTTCATTTTTTCCACAAGACTTGAAGGGGACCATTGGCAGGTTGCCCCTGTGGAGTCAGAGCAGGGACCTCATTTTCTGGGCCGCTGCAACCTTCTGGTCCGGTTCTCGGGTGTGGGGGACAGCCCCTTTCATCTACTATATATTTGAGAGAGTCTGTCTGTTCAAGAACTCCTGCTAAATGGTAAGAGCGAAGACCAACACATTTAGTACATAGCATCCTCTGATCATAACTTTAAAACCAGGCCAGGGTTTGGCTGTGCCAGGACAATGGGATGTGCCCGGAATGGGAATGCTTCTCATAAAACCATGCAGGAAAGAGACAGAATCACCAAGCAGGTGAAAGGGGCTGGCTGGGGGTGCAGCTCCGACCCCCAACCTCCCACCCCCATGGTACTCTTTAGGGAGGGTGGGGGGGCTGAAACTCCCCCCACCCCGATTCCTACAGGAACATTGCTGGCTGTTCCCCTTTTTGAATGTGTGGGGTTGGCAGCACTGGAGAGGAGCAGGATGAGTGGGACGTAGCAGGAAAGGGATGTATGGTTCTGATGAAGTTGTTTGGAGCAGGGTGTGTCTGACACATCCAGGACCTGAATGCAGGACTCCTGGTGAAGCTTAGCCATATGACCATTCTTCCTCCCAATCCAAATCTATGGCATTATCTATGTGCGAAATCTGAATTTTGCACGGGAGTCCCATCTCCCCGGATTGGCACAGTAACCTCCATTTAGCCTTTGAGCCGTGTGCCTCCTTCCAGTTCCCAGCTTTCCACGGAGGGGTTTTACATTTCACCCGCCTCCCTTTGATTTTTTTTTGCAAATTCATTAATTACTGATTTAGCCGAGCGAGGCAGGCAGTTGAAAAGCCGGCGAAATTGCCCAGATTCATAACATCTGATGAGATTTCAAAACACAGAAAGAGCAGCAATTGAACAGGTTCCAGAGAGAGGCAGGCATGAGATGCCAGCAATCTGTCTGTAACCAGCGAGGAGAGGAGTGCGGCTAGCTCAGCACGGCCATAGTGCTCCCAATATTTAGCCTTCGTCCCCCAGTTCTGTCACTCTCTTGCCTTACTGAATCTGTGGCTGAATTTTTCCTTGCAGAAAGGCACTAAGGGAAAGGCTCTGGGTATGTCTACTCTGCATTGTAAACCGTGGTCTGTGGCACTTGGTAATTTATTCTTTCCAAGCCCGCATTTCAGCATCCACACTGCAGTGTATGGCTGGGTTTACAGTTGCTGGACTGGGGTCTCTCAACAGCGCTACCGTGTCCATACTGCACTAGGCAGATCAACTTGTGGCTGCTGCTTCACCTGCATCCGTGCTGCAAAGTGACGGGGCTTGGCCTCTGACTCACCCCCTAAATGGACCATGGAGGCTGACTCCCAGCTAGAGATGGTCCTAGGACAGCGGTGGACCCCCTGCGGCCCATCAGGGTTCTATGAGTGGTCCATGTGACACTTTGCTTACAGTTGCCCACACACAGGAGCGCCAGGTTCTGCTGTTTTCCAGTCATGTACTTTTCTCCTGCCGGTGTTACTCAAGTGACACACCAGGGCACGTGAAGTGAGGCGGGTGCTGATTGCACACCACACTGACTGGGAGAGGCGTGCGCTCCCTCTGCAGCCAATCACAGCGCTGTTACGGTTCAGTCGGCGCCCCCGCAAATCCTAGGGACGCCAGCGCAGTGAGCAACACGGCCCTCTCCCGGGAGAGCGTCTCCGTTAGGACAATCTCGCAGCCCCATTGAGGTGAAGGAGGTTCGTTGTGCTGCCTGCTCACTCACCTAGGTTGCTCCTCACTGTCCAAGGACCCGCATCCTGAGTTCCGGCTGACCCAAGTCCGACTGAGTTGTGTGTGGATGGAAGCAGGGCTTGGGCTGGAACCTGAGCCAGAATCCGGGTTTAGTGTCTAATGTAGACATGCCCTGGAGAGCTAGATTGGGAGAGACATTTAAGGCCTGACTCTGTCCCCACTCGGAAGTCAGGAGTTAGCGGAGAGGAGCTAATATCCTAGTGAAGACAAGTTTCCTCATATGTTATCAGGTCACAGTAAAGGAGGGGCTGGAGGAACAGCATTTACTGACTGGCACATGTCAACACTACCACTCCCTTGTCCTCGCTGAGAACACATGGTGAGAACCCACCTTCATGCCTTGGTGGCAGGGAGATGGAGATCCGCAGGGCAGCCAGACCCACCCTTCAATGTCCAGGCTTGCAGACGTTTGCAGATCCTGTTGCCTGGATCGTCTGTGCAAGTGGGCAGCCTCCTGGAAAAGCCCTGCAAGCGACCCCAACGTGTGCCATGCTGATTGCCAAAACGGGTTTATCGGGGAAGCCAAACAAGAGCTCAGGTCTCCACTTGTTTCAAGGCGGAGAGTGAGTGGGATGCACAAGCTCTGCTTGGTCACAAGACCATGATCTCTGAGATTTGCACCTTGAGCAGCTTTGAATGGGCCACGGACACTGACTTGAGAACTGGCAGTGGGGTCAGTGGGGTCAACCCCCAAAATCCTTACTTGGGTTTTTCCGCACAGGCCCAGCTCCTGACAAAAGCCGCTAAATATTAGAATGGGGTGGGGCTGACCAGCCCAGCGCTGTAACAGATCATAAGAGCTGTTGAGCCTCTAAGTTAAATTCCAATGCAGTTCCTGAGGTAGTTCCTTGTATTTCTCTTGGTCCGTCTCCATCTTCTTGTATATGTGGCTTGCCGGCTCTTTTCTTTGTCCTGTGTTTGTCCAGCACGCTGAGATGCTAGTGCAATACGCATGAGCAATAGCCATAATAAGGAAGCAGTGGCTGAAAGTCATTCCCATCCCGGGTCTGCTTGGAGGCCTATGCTATCGCAGGCTTGTCCCAGTCCTCGTGGAGGGATGCCTGGATGATCATCGCATGAACCAACACCACGTCAGCCCCCTTGCTGGGTGTCTCAGCTTTCAGTGGGCCACGGAGACTGACTTGCAGCTAGAGATGGTTCCCCCAAAACCATTTATAGACAAACCTATAAAGACCCGCCTGTGTTGTGCTTAAACAGCGGGGAGTCCAGTGGCACCTTATAGACTAACCGATTTATTTGGGCATAAGCTTCCGTGGGTAAAAACCACTTGGTCAGAGGTATGTTGTGCTTGCAGCTCTGGTCCTATGATGCTTTTTTCTGTTCTATGGCCGGTGCATTTCTAAGGATGGTCCCTGGCTGCGGAGTCCGGCAGCCGTTGTGTTCCTAGAGCGGTTAAAGTAGGTTCGGTCAGTCCTCCCTGCAGTAGCTGCTGGTATAATTTGTCTTTTGACCCCCTGTCCACCCTCAAAAGTCTTGAGCTAGAGTTACGTGCTGTTGCAGGCTTGGGCTATGTAATGGACAGGAGTGCTGACCAGCACCCAGTGACTAAGGGGTTAAGCAAGGGTAGCTAGCAAAGGTTTTGACCAGGGGGCCCGGAGAACCAATCAAGATAGAGGGTTGAAATCTGAATTGGATATAGCTTCCTTGCCTGCTTTCTTTGTGTGGGAGAGAGAAACCAGGAGTTGAGAGACACCAAATGATTTAAACCCAGGCAGGACTGCCATGTCTTCAAGGAATCTAAGGCATGGGAATGGAGTGAACAAAGGGAAAATCAGAAGTAAGTAAAAAGGGAAAAGTGAATCCAGCTGTGTACCGGGTAATTTTTCTTTATTTTGTGGTTTGGTTTGAACAGCTCTGTGTGATTCTATGCCTCCACTCCCCAACTGCCATCTAAGTATTGTTCCTAGAGATTTTCTCTGTTTTTAATTTGTTTTCCTTAGTTGCTCTGTACCATCTAGCAACCAAGAATGCTTTCTCAAGTTTATCTTTTGTTTGGTATTAAACATGATTTTTTAAGGCGATGATTTGATTCTTGTGTCCTGGAAGGTCTGTCTGTGTGTATCTGCAGGCCTCTGACTGAGGGGTCAGCTACCACAGACTGCAGCTTGGTTTTCTCTTGTCTTTTTTCGAACTCTTTTGGGGCAGAAGAGCTTGGGGTACCCCTGGGGATGGTTTCAAGTGTTCACCCTGGTTTTTAGGAAAAAGCACTTGATGGTGACAGCGATTTCCCCAAAATCTGTGTATTATGATTCTGTGGGGAAGTTTATTGTAACCAGTGCTGTAGAGGCAAGGTCTCTTGTGGGCCTCTGCACTTGGAGCGCCAGAGTGGGGAACAGCCTTGACAGGCTAATTAAGCTAATTGACTGTGGCCGAGCCAGGCCTGCAGTGGGATTACAGGCAATAGAGTGACTCGTCTCATCAGCTGCTCATCCAGTCGCTCTCTGCCAATGCCATCGCTAACCAGACCAGCATGTCCAGGGTGGTTACTCTCAGGTGTGTCTGTACTTCAGATGCTACAGTGCATGAGGGTGGATGCTCGCTACAGCAGTGGGAGGACCCCTTCCTCGAGAGGCGGTAGCTAGGCTGACACGGTCATGTCTCTCGGGTGTTGTTTTTTCACGCTACCGGGGGACAGTGGAGGGATGCCGCCGTCTGTGTTCAGTGTACACCAGCTGTAACAGGTTGGGACTCTCTTCTGTGGCGCCTCCTGCTGGTCAGTCCTAGATTTAGCTCTCCCAGCTCCAGAACACTCTCTTCTGGCCTGTGCCACACCTGCTGCTACCCGTCTCTTCCTTTATTCTCCACCACATCGTGTCGGGCCCTGCATCCCTCACAGGCTGTGATGCTCTTTCCCCTTGGTACTGCTCTGTGGCAACACCCATGCTGTGGGGTCCTCCCTGTTGCCCCTAGGCCACCACTTGCCTCAGTCATCTAGTCCTTTCCCTCAGGGGCAAACTGCAGTGTGGTTGGGCCACTTTACCAATGGCAGGCCTTCTGCCTCGTCCTCCTTCTGGCTGCTCCTCTGGTACCACCTTAGGCTCCTGTCACTGGGCCTCAGTCTGGGGTTTATCAAGCCTCTCCTCCCCTGGCTCTCTTGCCCTGTCTTCCCCAGCATTGCTCTGTCCAAGGTTCCCCTGCTGGCAGGCCCCTAGGTCCCTCTCCCTCCAGAGATGGCGTGAGAGTGAGCTCCTCCTGTCCGGTAACCCTTCTTATAGGGCCCAGCCGAGCCCTGATTGGCTGCCTCAAGCCCACTTGTGATAGGCTCCCAGCCCCAGCCCTCTCCCTGCAGTGTTTTAACCGTGCGGGACAACTGGCCCCTCACAACAGCCTTTGCTTTAGCTTGGCTGGATCGAGTGGAGCAACTCGAGTATGAGTGAAAACTCGGTTGCCACAGCAACGGCTTGCATCGGCTAGCCTCGGGCCTGTCGACACAATAGGGCTAGGTCAATATCAGCTGCCTTGTGTCTACCTAGCTGTGGAAGCGTCTTCACTTAAATTTGGCTCCCGCTGATGTAAATGCCTCTCCAGGCGGATTTAGTAATTCTGCCTCCCCGAGCAGCGTAGAGTCGCGGTGGATGTCATTAGGTTGACGCAGTGCCACTACAGATGCTGTGCTGCTTGCGGCAACTCTTGCTAACTTTCAGAAACCATCCCCTGAAGCCCCGCGCTGACAAGCCAGTCGCTCCTGGCGAGGGGACACACCCTGCCGCGGCCAGGAGTCAAGGGTGCACCCACAAGCTGATCACTGCCATGGCTGTAGGCTGATGTGTGTAAGCTGATGTCACTCTGTAGCAGGGATGTGGCCTGTCTGAGCTGGCTGGCGGGCAATGCAGCCTGCCTGTCACACCGCCGGCTCGGGTTTGCACTCTCTCGCCTCAGGGGCTTGTCCGTCCGGCTTTGCAGAGGCGTGCGTTGGCTGGCCACTGCCGGCATTGGGAGGTGTGGACGTATCCTAGCGTGTGGCAGCAGTGTCAGTCCTTGGGCCTTGGAGAGGTGAGGAGAAAGGAGGGATTAGTGCAGCTCTTCATGTCCTCTGTTCCCAGCCATCTGCGCCTGTGTCCTGCTCTCTTCCAGAAGGAGAAGCCCCGCCATGAAACCCTTCCCTGGGGCTGGATTGTGTAGTGTGTACACAACCCTGCAGGGGGCAGTGAGAACCCCACGAGAGCCGCACACCACGGGCCGGTGATGAAGCGGGGTCTGGCGAGAGCCTCCGTGGCTCCTGCCACTTCCTGCCCCCTTTTGTGGTGGTTTGTTCCCTGGATGGAGCAGTCCCTGCGCACGGGGGCCACACTCGTGATCAGCTCTTGCACGAGCCGTGCAAGGAGTGGGAGGCTGTGTGGGCCCAGGGTCCACTCACAGTCTGGCTGTCGTCTTCACAACTCAATCAAGAGTGAGGAGGGAGGGCTGGACTCTTCGAGCCCCATTCCTGTCTGACTCAGCGGGGTGAGTAACCCCGCTGTGTTCCGTGGGACTGCGTCCCTCCGTCAGGCTGGCACTCAGCCGCTCCGGAATAACGTGGGAGAACGTAAGTGGTTAGCAAAGAGCATTGCTGAGCTCTCTACAGGAGGAACGCGGGGAGGGAAGGAACGTCGCTCCCAGAAGAGGGCTAGTGATTCGCTGAGTTTGGGGCTGGGTTCTCTCTGCAGCCAGAGATGCTCCGGGCGGGGGGCAGGAGACAAGCCCTAGTGAGGCGGTGTCTCCGTGGCGCAGTCCCAAGCCTTGTCCAGTAAGAACGCCTGGGCTTCTGGTGGTCATGCGAGCCTGCCCCCAGCTTTCCTGTCCCTGCGCTTCAGCATCCCACGGCTGCTGCGGGGGTCGACCCCGCCTGGGTGGATTTGGGGCAGAGGAGGTGCCAGTATAGGCTAGGATCTGTGCCACAGGCCTGGGCTGCAGGTGCCAAGCCCTCGTCTCACCGTGGTTCCTGTCGGCGTTTGACCTGCAGCGGGAATCCCAGAGTGAGTAACGCCTTGGCGGCCTCCCTTCCACGCTCGTGTGTGGCTGCCATTCCAAAAGTGCCCCCCAGGGCAGCTCGGGGCTGGGCGAGGGGGCATCCCACGGCTCCTTCTCTCAGGCCCCAGCTGGAGCCTGGCTGGCCGAAAGGCAGCAGGGTTTGTCTTCTCTAGTGCGTTGGCTCCTGGAGGCTTTGAGGGGACATGAGTCACCAGTCCTGAGGCAAGAAGCAGGAGCCTCGATTTGACAGTCAAAAGACTCCGGGCCTCAAAGTCTGACTGGAATGGACCCGTTCAGGAAGCCAAAGGAGATGGTGCTGGGGAGGAGTGAGCGGGAACCCGAGACAGGGCAGGGAAAGGCCATTCCATCAAGGATATTAGCCGATTTACGCAGCCTGATTCGCGTGAGGTGACGGTGCCAAGAAGCAGCTGGATGTTCCCATTGGCAGCTCTGGCTGGGCCCTGTCAGGCCGAGTGGCACAACAGGGCTGCAAATAACACACCCATCCCCCATCAGCACGGCGTCCTGGCTGAGAGCAGCCTCTGAGCCTCCCCTGGCTTTCCTCCCATGCATTTTTGGGGAGCCGTCTCTGGAGAACTCCCCTCTCTCCCTCCCAATTTGTTCCCATCTGTGTGCACTCCAGCCCTGCACGGTTACCTTCCCTGACCAAGAAGGGCTGGAGATAGAGCCCCCCCGACTGCCTCCCTACCTCCGCCAGCAGGGGCACCAGCAAGCAAGCTGGGGAGGCCACCCCTTCTTTCCAGGGTTGGGAGTTACGTCAGCGGTGTTAGGAATAAATGTCCGGGCCACTGTCAGCCAGCACGGGCCTGCAGAGCAGGTGCTAACCAGCCAGCCACTGAGGTTGGGAGCTGGAACACGTTTGCACCCGCTGTGATCGGGCCTTGGTGGAGCCGTGTCACACGGAGAGCAGAGGAATGACGCTGTCGCCGGCTTGCAGGCACTGCGGCGGCTCACAGCGGGTTGCTGAATTTGGTCCACAGCTGGTCGCCCTGTGCATGGTAGAGAGGCATCCGCTCGGGTGATCGGCATTGCTTCTGTTCCTATTTATTCCCAGACTCCCTCTGCCAGGTTGAGATGCCCCCGTGTGGGCTGCCGGCAGCTTGGAGGGGATTGCCGGCACGAGCGGCGCAGCCCGGATTGAAATAAATCTGCTTTTAATTCCAGGGCGTGTTTCCCTGGAACAGGGGCTGATGAGCAAATGAAACACGCTGATGGCCTGAGTTTCCTTCGGGAGTGGTGGTGGGGGGGAGCTAATCAAGAAGGAACAAAAGCAAAGTCTTCACAAGGGCGCTCATGCTGTTCTAAGACCGTCTGCATGGCAGCCGGTGAACAACGCCCTCCTGCCTCTGCAGGAGACAGTGGCTGTAATGTCGTCCGAGGTACAGCTCACAGAATAACAAGAGCATAACCATCGTACACCGGGGGTCTAGGCTCAAAATCCAGGCTGGTTCCCTGCCCTACGCTGTGCAGTAGGCTTGCTGTGTATTATGGTGCACCCCAGAAGTACGACAGGGTCACCAGCCAAGCAACAACTGTGCCCCCTCCCTCTCCCAATTGCTTGTGTGTGCACCTGCCCACCCACGCCCACCCGCAGCCACAAACGTGCTGCATGGTAGCAGCGCTGAGGATCGGGAAGCCTTTTGCAAAGCGCGGCCCTAGCCTGGCTGTGCTCAGCCAGCCGGAACATTTAAATTCCCCCCTGCGAGGCACAGCTCTGGGGACAGGAATAAATGGATCCTCTCCCGCAGGGGGAGTTAGTGCAGGCTCCAGTGTCTGTGTCCTGCTAGCCCCCCAATACCAATCTGAATGAACATCTGTCCCCTCCCTCCCGTGCCCCCTGGCGTGATGGCCCCCTCAGGCTGTTTGATTGCCCAGCCTTCTGCCATTCTCCTCTCAGCGGGAGCCCGGACAAGCCAGTCCCTGATTGATGGCGTCTGTTCCAGACAGCCCAAGCTTATTATCTACCTGCAATCAAGAGGGCACTTTGGTGGTGAACTTCTCCACGCAGCCAGGGCTCCCACAGAGCCCAGAAGGCTGGAGATTAAATCCTGCCCCGTGTTTGACAACACACATTAACCCCACTCTCAGGAGGAGAACCCCGGCGCACAAAGTCATTAGTGGCACAGCGGAGAGCCCCATCTTGATGGCGGGGGGAGATTACAGGAGCAGGGGGATGCCTCGGAGATTTCGACACCTCTTCACGCTGAGCTGTGAGACGCGTAATGCCGGCCCCCACGCCCAGGGAGAGGTGTCGCTTGGGCACACTCATGTCAGGCTTCGCAGCTCCCAAGGACAGGGAAGTGTTGCACTCGGGTATGCTCGGGCAAAGGGAGAACTCACATGCTTGTGCCTGGATCCGTCCCCTGGTGGCTAGAACGTGCACACCGCTGCACACTATTGCACGACTGTCAGGGTCCACTCTCCTGGCTTCTGCTGGATTCACACGCTGATGCACAAGTGCCAGGCTTCCCGCGTTCATCTCCCCCAGCTCCTGCCCACACGAGGGATCCTTGGCGTGCCAGCGTTGGTACTCAGGCATCCAGGTGAGTTTTTGCTAAGCCCTTCCGAGTGTGCAACTCCCACTGATGTCAGGACTTGCACGCCCTCCGAGCAGAAATTCTATGCTCTCTGGGCTCTTACGCTGTGCTCGTCACCCTAGTATCTGAGCCTCATCCAGTTGTGCATTAAGCTCTTTGACCATAAGGTCTACGGGAGCCCGTGGCAGGAGCGAAGGACAGGTCTCGCTGCTGCGGAGGAGTCGCAGCAGCAGCGTTCTGTATAGTTGGAGTTTCCTAAGGCCTGTCGGCACCGTGCCCCGGTAAATTGCATGGCTGCAGTTCTTAGCAGGAGTTAGCCAAATCCCAGGGCACCCGCGCCTGGATTTGCACGGAGCATAATAGCCGTGAAATGAAGGATCACTGTATTTGAGCTGGATTGTTTCTGAGCTCAGCATTTTTAGAAAGCGTTTTGTTCTCCTCTGCCTTGCTATGCCGTTCACTTTTCCCAGGCTCGAAGCCTGGGACAGGCCTGGTATTTACATAATTTGTTTAAGAGTTGCAATTCGGAGTCACGGTCATGGACCATGGTCCTGGTACCATGTGCTGGGTAATCACCGGAGAAGACTCCATGCTTGTAAAAATAAATTCTCTTTTTATTATTAAGCTATTTACAGACACATTCTAGCCATGTGCACACAGACTGACTTCTTGGTACTTATGTCAAACTCTTCTCTCCTGCAACCTCTGTTCCTCCCTCCTAGTTGCGATTGATCCTGCCTTGGGCAGGGGGTTGGACTCGATGACCTCCTCAGGTTTCTGCCAGCCCTAGGAGTCTAGGGTTCTAGTTCCATGCAGGTGGCTACTGACTTGGGCTCCACACAGCTGGCAATCTAATCGAACGTGGTTTTGGATGGATATTTGGATGAAAAGCATCTTGGAGGGAGCAGGTGTTGCTCCTGTGGGGGCACTTTTGGCTTCTCTGGCTGCGCCTTTTTCAGCTCCAGTTCAGTGGCGATATCCCACACATGGTGGTGTACATTGGTCTGAAAGTGGGAGTTGGGGGTGTACGTGGCTCACGAGGGTAGCTCGCTCTCCCTGTCGCAAGCGATGGCTGCTTACCGGTCAAGAGGTGACAAGTGAGAGGAGTGACGGCTAACAAAGGGGAGCCACTAACGCTGCACCTCATTTACAGACACCCCAGGAGAGGGGAGGGGCACTAATCAGGACCCTGATGTTAATAGGCACAGTTGTCTTTGACTTCAGCCGGAGTGGCTGCTGCTTTTATCAGACAGATTGTGACGGCTGCCTCAGTGCCAGCTGTGCCGATTTCTCACAACTGCCTGCACCTCTGGAGCCCGTTTTGCACGCCAGCCCCACTGGTGCCAGTTGTCCAGCCTTTGCCACGCGCACCTATTTTCTACCCAACTGACTTTCGCAAAAAGGCTTCTTCCTTGTAGAGTGAGGACTACCAATGCCGGAAAACCCCCTCTGTTCTTTCAATTTGCTTGTGGAAGTACGCGATTTCAGTGTGGACGTTCCTCAAGTTTTGTCGGTAAAATGACGGTTTTTCCGACAAAACTTTGTAGTGTGGACATACCCTAGGATAGATTGCTCTGTAGGTTGGCACGTGCTGGTGCAGCCGAAGGACCAGCAGGGCTGTCACACTAGCAGCTCTCACCTCCCCTGCCACTCAGGGACTCCCTCATCCAGCCCCCTGCGACTCCCTGAAGCAGCGGAGGGAGAGAAACGGCTGAGGCGAGTCTTGGCAAAAAAAAGGAGGCTTTCTATCCCACTTGCCCTTTGGTTTTTTAATAAGCCGAAGAGAAAGAAAAGAGGGGAGGGGTGAAATGGGGCCCCTCCTCCTCCTTTAATTCCTCTCTCTTTACAGAAGTGTTTTGACTAAATGGGTTTTGTGTTAAGTTATTAGGAACATCACTCAGCAAATTCCCCTTCCTGGTGCGGCGCGGAGAGGCCATGAATAATGCAGGCGTGAAAAGCCTCCGCGGCGCAAGGTACACGGGCTTGCAAAGATGAAATGTTCAGCCCCTTTTTTGGTTCTGCTTTTGGCAGGCTGCCCCGCTACCCACCCTTCCTTGCCACTGACCCCACCGGCACCATCCGTCTGGCCCCTTGGTATCTCTTCAGCACGACTGTCCCCCTGGGCTATTCCCACCATGCTGTGCTCCCTGCCTGCCACAGCACCCCCGACTGCCTGCACCTGTCGCCTTCATAGCCTGTATGACCCCCTCTCCTGGCTTGTCGTGTCTTGCCTTCTCCCCCCTCGGCTCTGTCTGTGCCACACGTCCTTCCAGCATCCTCCATCCCACCTGCGCATGGAGCTTCGCTGCAGGTGGCTTTATGTGGTGCAGAGAGGCAGGCCCAGGGCAGGTCCCGCAGTGGATTCTGGGACACGGGTGGAGTTGGGCACGCCTGGATGCCAGCTCCCTGGACCGGCTTCTCTTCCTAGAGACCCGTCCCTCCCCCAAAGCAGGTGTCCTTCTCTCTCTCTCCCGCATGGGGAGGCTGCCTGATTTATTCATGTCTTTTGGTTCCTTTCCCTCGCAAGTGTGGTGGCTTGGCACATCGATTACCACGGGCAGCTGGGGAGTGTGTAATTTCCATTGAAAAAATGTAGCCATTCTTCACGCACTGAAATCTTACGAGGCGGTAATGTTTGAGGAGAGCGCTAGCTTTTTCCACCGGGGCCTGTATCACAGTGACGTGACTTCCAGCCCGGGGCTACTGCCTTAATCTCTGCCCTGGCGGCTCCCCTTCCTGTGCACCCCACTACTCGCCGGCCAGTGGAAACGCAGCATACATAGCCCAGTTATCCAGGGTGTATTCCGATTGACCAGCTGCAGACTTTGGCTTTTCAGTAGGCTTCCCCCTGTGCTGTTAGCGGCATGAAACTCGAGCTGTTCGACCCTCAGAACCCAGCCCGCAGAGCTCTCATTCCACAGCCGGTGTTCGGGTTAGAAGAACTTTCTCGAAGGGTGGGTTAGGGGTCTCTTGGCCAACCGGGTCTGAAGTTGGAGATTATGATGCATCCCCCGCTTTATAGCATCTATTGGCAGAATCACGTGATCCGATCACCTGCTTAACATCCCTGAATTAATTCCTGTTTAATGTAGCTCAGGATATGTCTACACTGCAGAGTTTTTCTGGAAAAACAATACTTATATCCACACGGCAATTGCATTCTTCCACAAGAAAATCGAAAGAACAGAGGGGTTTTTCTGACCGTGGGAAACCTCATTCTACAAGGAAGATGCCTTTTTCCAAAAAAGCTTTTTCAGAAAAAAGGCGTGTGTGGATGCAGAAGAGGGAGTTTTTTCAAAAGAAGAGGCCTTCAGGAAAAAGCACAGGTGCCCTGGTGGCCATTCCATCCACAGTAATCACAACTGAAATGCGAGAGAGCGTCCAATCAATGTGGATGCATCTTTCGAAAAAGCACATTGCTTTTTCATTGCGCTTTTGCTGTGTAGACGCTCTCTTTCGGAAGAAGTTTTTCTGGTAGATCTCTTCGGAAAAGCGTCTTCTGAAAGATGTCTGCAATCTAGACGTAGTCTCAGAGCTGCATTTGGAGACTGTGAGGGACTGAGGGGGAGAGGAAGATGGAGGAGGGGAGGGAGGGAGAGAGAATTCACCTGGCTCAGATCAGGAGGAAATGTTTATCCAGCCCCCAATGAAGTGAAGCCGCCAAGTTCTGTGCCATTCTGATGACAAGCAGATCCAAGACACAAAAGCCTCACTTGGATATTTTTAAAAGCTCCAGAGGGGTAGCTGTGTTCGTCTGTAACTGGAAAAACTTAAAGAACGAATAGTTGTGCTGCACCTCAGAGACTCAGTTTTCAGCATCTGGTTCAGATCCATTTTACTTTGCTAGCTCTTAACGATGGATGGGCTTGGGGTAAAAATCTAGGCTGGGATTTAGACTTTGCCACTGGCTTCCTTTGTGACCTTGGATGAGTCACTTATTCTCTCAGCCGGGGTTCCCCATCTCCACAATGCAGTAATAGCCCTGCCCCGCCTCACAGGACTATATGGTGAATATGAAATGCTCAAATATGCTGAAGTTGGGGCCAGATGAGGACCCACCTAGACACTCAAGTTGCTCACCTTGTCTACATACACATCTCCACCAGGGTAGCCAACAGCAGGAGCGGAAAGTGAGTTATTCTGAAACGGGTGACTGGGTACTTCTGCAAATGGATGTCTGAGACAAAGAGAAGTTTCTGCAAGCGAGAGACTTCCCCCAGCTGCTGGTCGAGTGGTCCTTGGAAGAGAGAGGGAAAAAAATTCTTTGCGGCTTCTACCACTTATCCACCCCCAAAAAAGCTGCTTTCCTTTGAGAATCCTTTTTATTCCGTGAAACTTTCCTGGTATCTTCAGAAGATCAGCTGCTTCTATTCTGGAGAGGGATGACTCACTCTGAAACAATAGAAGCCGGAAGCTTCGGCGCTCCCGCATTGTGAGCTTTTGTGAGTATTGGGGGCAGCTCAGAGATGGGCACAAACGAGCCGGGATAAAATGAGAGATGGCCTAGAGCTGTGAAGCTGGGCTGTGGAGTTGGACCGGTCTGAAGGGGGGCTGGTGTTCAGAACTTGGGGTCGGGGTGCTGCTTGATCCAGAGAGGTTCTATTTTCAGAACTTGACAGCTGATTTGCACCCTCCAAAACTTGCTCCATATTTCTGGGGTGAGGGGGTACTGGAGAGATGAGAGGGTGTCGGTACCTTAGGAAATAGAAGTTTGGGCACAAAATCCGGAGCCTGCTTCTGCAGGTTTCAAAATGTGATGCTGGGGGAGTGTGATGTGGAGGGAGGGTGTTGGCTTGAGCCAGGATAAAGAAAGGCTCCCTATTTGGGTCAGGCAGGTCAGATTTCAAACACACCCCAACATTAGGAAGCCGGGGACTTAGCTCTGGGGGTTTGGTGTGGGCTTGTTTCTAAATGGAACAAGAGTGGGTCAGACTCCAGACTGGAATGAAGAAACCCGGTTGTTAATGAGAGCCTTTTGGCCGGCCACATCGCCCAACATTAGCTTTCCTCTTGTTTTTCACCTTTGCCACATCCCCTGGTGCTTCCTGGCTCCAGACAGAAGCCGACATGTAGAAATGCAACTCCTGGGACAGATCCAGCAGGAATGACTGGGGTGCCCTGTCAAGTGCCCCCCCAATGTGATTTCCATCCCCCAGCTTTGCAGACTGAGAAGATTTAGATCAAGTCGTGTAAGTGGCTCCGTCTTGTGAGCGCCCCTCGGCAGCTGAAGGGAGTCTTGTAGTCTCTCTGCCCAGCTGTCTGTGGGAGAGGAAGTGTCCAGTATGTGGCCTGGGACCACTTCTTCTTACCCCCTCTTGTGGCTATAGGGGGGACCCAGGCCCACCCACTCCTGTGGGGCTCAGCCCAGGGACCTTGTAAACCAGTTAACTGCTGAGGCTCAAAGAGGTCAGTTGCTGTCACGTTCCCTGGGCCACTCCCCCGGGAAGCTGCTCAGTCCAGCCCTTTGTCTTGGGCCTTGCGGTCAAGTCCTCTCTGCCCTGGGCTCTGCAAAGCGTTGCCATTGGCTCACAGGCTAGTCTTCAGCCGCGGGGCCTGGTTCTGGCCAGGTCTGAAGCCCAGCTCCCGTTCGGAGCTGTCCGCGGTGCTGCTCTTCTCCCAGTCAGCCCTGAGGTCTGCCTGGGTCGAGCTCCAGAAAGGAACTGACAGGCCCTGGCCCAGCAGCTTCTTTTATATTGGCCTGCTGCACCCTGATTGGCTGCAGCAGAGGCTGCCACTCTAGTCTGCTTGGAGGACCTCTCTTCTGCTCCTGTGGCTGTCCATGGTGCAGAAAGGCCTCCAGCCGGGATGTTGGGGCCTACCCCACCTCATCACAAGCCCCGATGGAAGAGCTGGGAACGCATTCTGCAAAAGGCCCCTGACTGTTCAGCAAACTGAGCCAAAGCCGGGACTGCATCCCACCCCACTTCCTCATAGGAATCCCATGAATTGTGCTTCTTTCTGTGTTGGAGCAGCATCTGCTGGGGAAGAGGGGGAAGTATTTGGAGTCAGCCCCTCTGAGCCCCGCCCTTCTCAGCATGTCCACTCTGCTCCCTCTTTTCCCCTGAGCAGGCGCTGCAGGACTACCCAGCCCTGGTTTTTTCAGCATATCCAGTGGGTTAAGCGTGACTTCACGAAAATCCCTCCTCTGCAGCTAAGGTGGAAACTCAGAGATTTCTTTAATACTGTGTTCCACCAGCAAGCTCGTCAATAACTTCTAGCTGTTCTGGAACATTTCCTGACTCTGGGAAGCTAGCAGGACTTAACCCTTTCAGATCACAATGCCAGACCCACTAGCGAGTTGCTCGTTTTTGCACCGGCTGCATTACATTGACCTGGATGCCCCGTGGTGTTTGGTTGTAGGGCGCTGGGGGTGTGGCACATGCCAGCTGATTGCCATATGCTGCAATTGGCAAAGCTCTCCCCATGCAGTCCCTGCCTGTGCTTGGTTAGATGGGCTGTGGGTTGTGTATTTCACTGCAGCTGGGAGGCTGAAGGGGGCTTTGGGGACCCTAAGCTCAGTGTAAACTGGAGGGCAGATGTGCCACCCAGGGCTCCCCCACACTCATGTGTAGGTCCCTGTCTCTTGGCATAGAGCAGGTTTGTTAAGTGTCAGAAGAAACAAAGGCTCAAAACCAATAAGAGTCCCCTAGGAAAAGACCTTTCCTGTTCTGGCTGCTGCGAAGCAGGAAGCCCTGACTCCTGGGGGCAGCCTTCTCTTGGTTCCCTCCATGTGCCTGGCTCTTTCCTATCCGACCGCGCAGCTTACAAGGCAGGATCATGGAATCGTAGCGCACGAGAACGGGAAGGGATCTCGAGAGGTCGTCAAGTCCAGTTCCCGGCCCTCATGGCAGGACCAAGCACCTGGTCTAGGATGTCTTAGTGTGGTTTCTTGTAGGGCAGGCGACTAGGAGCAAGCTTGGGACTGCAACGTCACCTCCCAGCTTAAAAGGGCTGTGGCAGACACTCTGGGAGGTATGAGCCCCAAGGTCTAGCCCCCCGTACAGCAAGGCTAATGGGTGATGCCTCTCGCAGGCAAAGGTCAGTGAGGTGGCTGGCCTCTGGCTGCAAACAAACATAAGCAAGCATGTCCTACCCTTCTATCCTGGTCAGTGTAAGACAGGCTGCGAGGCCCTGGAGTATCTGCTCCCTTCTTCTAAACCAGGTGTGTAATGGATAGGAGGCATGCTGGCCAGCACCTGGTGACTAAGGGGTTAAACTCAGGTAGCTGGCAAGGGTGTTGGCAGGGAGCCAGAAGAACCAATGGGCACACAGGGCTGAAATCTGAATTGTATAAGATATTGTGCCTGCTTTCTCTGGGGGGGAGAGTTAAACCAGGAGTCGAGAGACACAGAACGATTTAAACCCAGGCAGGATGACCATGCCTCCAAGGAATTCAGGGCTTGGAAGTGGACTGAACCAAGAAGGGATTGGGAGCAAATAAAGGGAAAAAGTGAATCTAGTCGTGATCAGGCTATTTTTCTTTATTTTGTGGTTTGGTTTGAAATGCTCTGTGTGAATCTATGCCTCCTCTCCCCCATTCACCATCTAAGAATTGTTCCCAGAGATTTTTCTCTGGGTTTTAATTTGTTTTCCTTAGCTACTCTGCAACACCTAGCAATCAAGTTGCTTTATCAAGTATAGCAGGGGTGGCCAACCCATTAAACGATGAGAACCAAAACAGCGGCAGAAAAAATGCAAAGAGCCGCACCAGAATTGTTGAGCAAAAAAAAAAAAAGGATGCCGCCCCTTTAAAAATCACAGGCTTTGTAGCCACATCAAGCTCCCGCTGGCCAACACCATCTTGCCAATGCCATTTTGCCGCAATAGACGGCTCCCCTGCACCTAGTGAGTGCAGGGTACTAGGGGCTGGGGGCTGTTTATAGGGGTGCATGGAGCGGCTTTGCGAGCCGCGGGGGAGGCTTTGAGAGCCACACTTTCAGGGGTAAAGAGCTGCAGGTTGGCCACCCCTGAGGTATAGCTCTTGTTTTTTATAAAACAAATCACTTTTTTAAGACGATGATTTGATTCTTGTGTCCTGGAAGGTAACCGAAGGTCTGTCTGTCTGTGTCTGCATGCCTCAGACTAAGAGGTCGGCTACCCGAGACTGCAGCTTGTTTTTCTCTTCTCTTGTTTTTCAAGCTTTCTCATGGGTAAGGAGTTTGGGGTACCCCGGGGGAGATTTCAGATGTTTACCCCTGGTTTTAGGGATAAATCACTTGATGGTGACAGCTACCTTCCAAAGTCAGTGAATCTGTAACTCTGGGGAGTTTTTGTAAGCAGAGCCTGTAGAGACAAGGCATTTTTTTAAGGTCTCTGGCAGGACCTCACCTTCTGCACTTGGCATGCCAGAGTGGAGATCAGCCCTGACATGTTCTCCAGAGCGGATGTCAGGCCCTGAGTCCATCCACAATCTTGCTCTATAGGCCTCCAGGCCCAGCACCATTCTCGCATGCCTAGGTGTGTTTGCCCCCTGCCTTGACATGTGGGTCATATAACACAAACTTCTCCTCTCAGGGACTGGGCAAGTTCGCTGTTCCCCGGCAGGGAGACCAGACAGCAAGTGTGAGAAATCGAGATGGGGATGAGGCCATAGGGACCTATCTAAGAAGAAAGCCCCAAATATCGGGGCTATCCTTAAAAAAATGGTAACAGCAGGGGACAGAACTGGTAAGATGAGCAATGACTGGGGTAAGGTGGGGGGTTGCCTTCCCCTGCAGTCTGGGGAAGGCTGAATTGCTAGAATTCCCTGGACACATCTCATTTAGTCAGTCTCTGGCACCTCACTCGCTCCTGGTCTCTGCCTGTGGCATGGAAGAGTTTAGCTCGTAAGGGCTGCAGCGCTTCGGTCTGATTCCACTTGTGTTTAGTGGGGGCTGTGCATGGCCTGCAATATGGAGGAGGTCGGACTAGATTTTTGGGGGGCCCTTTTTAGCCTTAAAACTGAGTTCACACCCTCTTGGTGAGGATGCCAAATGAGAATCTTTGCTGGGTGTCAGTAGGGCCTAGGACGGGGCAGGCAAGATATGGCTGTGGATCCAGTCCACAGCCCGCCAGGTTCCTCAGGCAGACTCCCTGCCTATTGCAACCCTAGGCTGCTCAAGCAGCCCGCTGCTGGGGCCCTGTGCCTCTAGGTGTCATGTGCCGCTAGAGGGTGGGAGAAGATCACATGTGCTGCCCCCACATTGAGAACAATCCTCACTACTCCCATTGGCTGCAAACTGGCCAATGGGAGCAGCGAGGATTGTGCTGGGCTGGAGGCAGCACGTGAAGTCTCCCTCCTGAGGCATGCAGTGCAGAGAGGCACATGGCCCCGGCATCCGGCTGCTTTGAGCTGGGGGCTGCAGCAGGCAGGGAGCCTGCCGGAGGATCCCGCTGGGCTGCTGGCTGGGAGCTGTCCAGGTAAGCGCCTCCCAGCCAGAGCCTACACCTGGCACCCCACCCCCTCCTGCTCCCAACTCCCTGTCCCAGGTCACCACCCAAACCCACAGCCCTAAGTCACAACTCCCTGCCAGACCCTGAACTCCCTTTTATACTCTCGCCAGGCCAGAATCCTCTGCTGCACCCTGATCCCCTGCCTCAGGTCCTAATCTCCTCTTTCACCCAAACTGCCTTCCCGACCCCACAGACCCTCTGCCCCAAGCTCCCTTCTGCACCCAACCTCCATCCCAGACCCTGCCCCCTCCAAAATAAAGTGCGCCCCCCTATCTAAAAGGATTGCCCACCCCTGGCCTAGAAGATGCAGTGGAGCAGATGGGGTTACCCCCTGCAGAGGGCAGGAGCACACCCATTCCAGCTAGCTTTTTGCCCAGTAAGGAAGCTGGGCAGAGGGAGAGGATGGTGCCTGGCCCCCTGGATGCAGGAGAGGGAAGGAGTTTCAGTCCTTTCCATAGCAGCAGCATCTCTGTAACCGAAGGAGCCTCCCCTCTCTGGGAGGGAGCAAGCAGATGCCTGCCAGCAGGAGTCACTTCCCCACGCCCGCCTCGGTGTTCATTTGGCTTGAGCATCGGGAGCAGCTCCAGCAGTCGCTATATTTAGATAGCGCTGCGAGGTGCTGCAGCCTCCTTCTCTTCCTGATGCCTGGCAGCGGTTCAGCTTCAGGGCACTGGCTGCTTTGCTCAAGTTCCCGTGCAGACAGGGCCGGCCCACAACATTTTGGCACCTGAGGCAGGGAGCTCAAATGACGCCCCCATATGCACCAGCAGCAGACACAATTTTCTATACTCTGGGTCCTAGCGGCGCCCCCACAGTCTGGCACATGAGGTGGCCGCCTCCGTTCGCCTCGTGGTAAGGCCAGCCCTGCATGCAGGCCAGATCCTCTGCGTGGCAAATGGCGGGCTATTTATGGCCCGCCCCCTGCCTCAAACAGCGGTGGGCCTGCACAGCGCCCTTTTCGCCGCCTGCCCCCTGGAGAAAGCGGGCTGTTTTCTTAACAATGCAGGGCCCACGGCCCTGGCTTTGTCCACACTTACTAGCTTAAAGCACAGGGGCCAGTGGTTTGAGCATTGGCCTGCTAAACCCAGGGTTGTGAGCTCAATTCTTGAAGGGGCCATTTAGGGATCTGGGGCAAATCTGTCAGGGATGGTGCTTGGTCCTGCTGTGAGGGCTGGGGACTGGACTTGGTGACCTCTCAAGGTCCCTTCCAGCTCTATGAGAGGGTATAACTCCTAGACTTTAAGGTCAGAAGGGACCATTATGATCATCTAGTCTGACCCCCTGCACAGCGCAGGCCACAATCTCACCCACCCACTGCTAGAATAATCCCCTCACCTATATCTCAGATATTGAAGTCCTCAAATGATGGTTTAAAGACCCCACGATGCAGAGAATCCTCCAGCTGTGATCTGTGCCCCATGCTACAGAGGAAGGCGAAAAACCTCCAGGGCCTCTGCCAATCTACCTTGGAGGAAAATTCCTTCCTGACCCCCAAATATGGCGATCAGCTAAACCCTGAGCATGTGGGCAAGACTCACCAGCCAGACCCCCAGCAAAAAGTTCTCTATAGTAACTCCTATCATCCCTCCATTGACCTAAATTACACCGATAGTGAAAGGTCAATTAGTTGCCAAGATCATGTTATCTCATCAAACCATCCCCTTCATAAACCCATCTAGTTTAATCTTGAAGCCGGATAGATCTTTTGCCCCCACTACTTCCCTTGCAAGGCCGTTCCAGAACCTCACTCCTCTAATGGTTAGAAACCTTCGTCTAATTTCGAGTCTAAACTTCCTGGTAGCCAGTTTATATCCATTTGTTCTTGTGTCCACATTGATATTGACCTTAAATAATTCCTCTATAATCTCCCTATATTATTATTATTATTATTATTTATTATTATTTATTATAACTGAAAGTGTGGCCACGGCACAAGAGCTCCCCCAACCCTCTACACACCACCGCTGTGAGGGGGCAGCTAACAGGGCCGAGTGTTTGATACTGGCTTTGTTCACGCTGGCACTTTACAGCACTGTGGCTTGCTGCACTTGGGGTGTGTGGGGGAGTGTTTTCACACCCCTGAGCCAGAAAGTGGCCCTTCAACACACTGTAAATGTAGACATGGTCTCAGTTGCTCCTGCGCGTGGGGAAAGGGCAGAGGGGAACGGATTGAAGCCACATGAATCCTGCTTATATTCTAGGCTGATGCAGGGGCTTGCCCATCTGCCGGGATAAGCTAGAGCAGCCTCAGGGCTGCTCCACTTCTGGCGGCTCTTGATCCCAGATGGACAGCACTGAAAAAACATCACATGCTGCGCTCCGGCTGTGCCTCTTTGCTGGTGGGGCTGAGAGCACAGGCCCCCCCATTAGAATCTTATTTCAGCGAGGGAGCCCCCAGGGCAGAGACGTTACACGGGGGCCGTTGCCACTCGCAGCACAGCAGTGTCAAGGGGCCGTAGCATGACTGCGAATCAGGCCCATCGTTGTGGTGTCACGGAGGCCGAGTGTCCGAGCTGGAGGGGGTCAGGTCCTGTCCTGCCCACACCTGACAAGATTCCGGAGCTGGTACGCGGTCGTGGGGAGCTGGCTTTGTGCTAGCGAGGGCTCTCCCAGGTGCATTGCTAACGGTGCCGAGGGGACATATGCTTCAGGTACAGAACTCTGTGCTGGGAAACCTGGGTTTGACCCCACCAGTGCTGTGATCTTATTATGGATGGGTCCTTTCATCTCTCTCTGTCTCGGGTTCCACGCCTGCCTACCTGAGGGGTTGTGACGTTGACATAGGGCTCTGTTCCAGCCTGTGCTCATGGTGTGTGGCTGGGTGGGGGTATGCAAGAGGAAAAAGGCAGGGAAGGAATGAGGGGGAGGAGCTGCAATACCCATAGCAGTTCCTGCAGGAATTTTGCTAACAGCATTCAAACAGCAGGTATATCTCATATGCTTCTGAATAATCATCTTTGCTTGAAAGCCCACAGGGGATGGCCAAATCCCACTGGGAGATAACATGCTGAAGAGAGCTAGTAATGACTAATCAGCACCATCCCACACTAGGAAGTTTCCTGGGGGCTTTTGTGATGTGAGGAATCACATAGCCCTCCTTACAGAAGAAGTTTTTTGTTAAAGGAAACAGCTGTAATTGCAGTGTCAGAAACAGGCATGCACGTAGCTTGAGTACCAGCTTTGTTTTGTGTTTACCAGGGGCCACGCTCTGCTTGGAACTCTCTGAAGCACACAGGGACATCTGGTGGCTGAATGATATAATGGCAAGTAAACATAGTATGGGGATGGGGTCTTCAAGCATGTTTTCTGGACAAGTCTGGAAGTGCGTGGGGATCAGGGGAGAGAATGTGCTGATTTCTGTGCTTCCCTACACCTACAGTGGTTCCATCTAAACAGTAGGCAGAGGACTGCCACTGCGAGGCTCTCTGGTCTACACTGCTCTTTGCTTTTCTGTTCTGAGGGAGCTCTGCTGCAGGTGATAGACTCGGTGAAGACTTTAATAAACTAGCGGATGCCAACAGCAGTGCTTTGCAAACAGCCTCTGAGCACAACCTGCCTTGCCTGTCGCCCTCCTGTGCTCCACCTCCCCCCACTGGCATTTCACAATTTATGACCAAATGACCCCCCGCCCAGTCACATTTCCTGGTGTAATGTACCGCTCCTGCATGCTGGCTGCCACCAATCTGCCCACCTCTGACCCCTGGGAGTTGGCCGCTTGGAGGTGCGTTTGTCTTGCTGTGGTTTTTCACGCAGCGTTAGGACTGGGTTGGCTGGAGCAGGAGGACTGCAGAGCTTCTTGGAGGTGACTGTCGGGAGCAAAAGAGATGAGCCCCCTTCTTTGTTCTCACTTATATTTGCCATCGCGCAGCAGGCAGGGGTACAGGCAGCGGAGACGCAGATCAGCTGAGCGCTGCCAGCATTTTGGGAAGGTAGCATCCTGGGCACCTCTCTCTCGTGCGGTGCAGCTGCTGGGGGACACAACCCTTGTTCAGCCTCAGCCAATGCCCAGGATAAATTAGAGCAGCCCTATGGATGCCTCTGAGTTATGGCTGCCTGTGGATTGAACCAGAGAATGTACTGATGCTCCTTAGTGATAGAGATGTAGCCGTGTTAGTCTGGGGTAGCTGAAGCAAAATGCAGGACAATGTAGCACTTTAAAGACTAACAAGATGGTTTATTAGATGATGAGCTTTCGTGGGCCAGACCCACTTCCTCAAATCAAAAACCTTTTTTTGATCTGAGGAAGTGGGTCTGGCCCACGAAAGCTCATCATCTAATAAACCGTCTTGTTAGTCTTTAAAGTGCTACATTGTCCTGCATTTTGCTGATGCTCCTTCTGTCCCTGATTTCTCCCCCCGTAGCCAAGTCCTGGTACATTCCGACTTCAGGGACTGTGGGGTAGGGATAAATATGTGACTCGGCCCCATTCCTGGACTGGAGGATTTTCCCCCCAGATGCTCATTCTGGCCCCTTTGCACCACAGAAGCTGTGTGAAAGAGCTTTTGCAAGGACCAGAATCTGGCCCCCTGTGGCTATAGGTATGCATTGGCAGAATGTGCCCCCCTGTAGTTATAGGTTTGCATGGGACAGGATCTGGCCCCCTGTGGCTATAGGTTTGCATGGGGCAGGATCTGGCCCCCTGTGACTATAGGTTTGCATGGGACAGGATCTGGCCCCCTGTGGCTATAGGTTTGCATGGGGCAGGATCTGGCCCCCTGTAGCTATAGGTTTGCTTGGGGCAGGATCTGGCCCCCTGTAGCTATAGGTTTGCATGGGGCAGGATCTGGCCCTTGTTGCAGCCTTTTTCATTGCTCCTAACGGAAAGGGGTGCCTGGGACAATAGAGGGCCAGCCTACACCCCTGTAGGGGGTGTGCTGGTGGAAGGGCTAGGTGGGCGCAGTGCCCTCTCCTGTTCTGCCCGGTGCCAGGAGGGCAGAATGAATGGCAGTGCTGCGGTCGGAGGATCAAGTCTCTCCCCAATAGGTTGTCCAGCCCCATCCTATTTTCCCAACAGCTTCCAGCGCATTCCTTCACTTGCTGAGCTCCAGGGCATCTCCCCAGGATCCGGGGCTGCACGGGCACCCCAAAGCCGGGGAGGGATCTTTCACCCCGGGGGTGTTTCCCAGCTAGACAGCATTGCAAATTCTCATCCAGTGTGCTGATTGCTCTCACCCCGAGGCCGTTGTGGGCTTTACAACTGTCTGAGCCTCTCCTTCCAATCTGAAATAGTGGCATGAGTAACTGGATGAAACTCTCTGGCAGGTATTATGGAGAAGATGATCTAATGGTCCCTCCCGGCTATAAAAATCTATGAATCCGTGGATCATTTCTCTCCGTGTTCGCCTTTCTCCAAGGTGGAGACGCTTGCTTTTTATTTCGGGTTGTGTCCTGCCAATTCGGCTAGCTCCTGAGGTCCCTATGTTCATCTGTCCTCTCCGGGCCTGACAACCCTTCTCTGTCTCATCTCGTCTGCAAACTTCATTAACCGGCTGCTTGCCTCTTTTCCCAGGTCATTAATGAAGACGTTAAATACAATCAGGCATAGCGCCTGCCTCTAGCATTTGCCCCACGGGGTAGCAGCTCGCCACCATGCTGTGTAGCATTAAAATGTTTACACTCCTTCTGCTCACTTGCAGCCTGTAGATGATACTTGTATGCCCCAGTCAATTTCGAATTAATTTTCTAAGTAAAATTATGTGACGTTCTATAATTAAACATTATTAAAACTCTGGAAACATTATGTCTTTTACCCACTAAGGTGTAGCTGTTGCAGCCACATAAACATGTGCATAACTAGCCTCGTGTGGATTGTGCCATATGGAGGCAAGCTGATAAGACAGGGACAGTTGAGCTTAGAGGAGACGTGATGCAGACATACTAAGTAACCAGTGGTAGAGATGTTAAATCGGGAACTTGTTTTCAGTCTTTTTGGTGATGAACCACGACAGCATTGGCAGTTCTTGCAAGCTTTGCAGCATCTGCTTTTTCCCCTTAAGCAACCCGCTCCCGGGCACATGCAATTATGAGAGAGAATCTCAGCTTTCATAAACAAAAAGTTTCTATCTCTCGGAGTTGCAGAGAAAAAAAAACGTTAAACGTTGTCTCGAAACCTAGAACACCAGACAAATAGAAGCTTGTCTTTATTGTTGTAAGAGCTCACAATTTTTAAGCCAGTCTCATAATTTGGGCGTGCTTAGGGTTGGTGATTCTGGTGTCAGTGAAACTGAAGGGAAGCCCATTTTAAGGGGAACATGGGCAGTCAGTTCTCAGATTGTAAAGTAGGCCTGTAGGACTCCTTGCCACAAGGCATCATGTGGGACAAGAACGTAACACATTCTTTTTAAAAGAATGGAGCAATGACTAGGGGGCTGGAGCACATGACTTATGAGGAGAGGCTGAGGGATTTGGGCTTATTTAGTCTACAGAAAAGAAGAGTGAGGGGGGGATTTGCTAGCAGCCTTCAACTTCCTGAAGGAGGATTCCAAAGAGGATGGAGAGAGGCTGTTCTCAGTGGTGACAGATGGCAGAACAAGGAGCAATGGTCTCAAGTTACAGTAGGGGAGGTCTAGGTTGGATATTAGGAAAAACTGTTTCCCTAGGAGGGTGGTGAAGCACTGGGATGGGTTCCCTAGGGAGGAGGTGGAATCTCCATCCCTAGAGGTGTTTAAGTCCCGGCTTGCAAAGCCCTGGCTGGGTTGATTTAGTTGGGATTGGTCCTGCCTGGGGCAGGGGGCTGGACTAAATGACTCCTGAGGCCTCTTCCAGCTCTGGGATTCTATGATTCTACATGCCTAACGACTCAGGATGTGGACACAACAGCAAATGTTAAATAAATGAAGAGCTCCAGAAGAGCTATAAACCCAACTGTTTCAGCAAACAAGCAAACCTATAATTAATCGGGGATAGGAAGAAATTTCCCCCCTGGGAGTAGGTAATTCAATAGCTGTCCCCTGTCCTAGGTTTTCTTACAGCTTCCTGTAACAACTGATGTTAGCCACTAGTAGGGACTGGATACCAGACTGTCTGAGCCAACCCAGCAAACCCTAGGAATTCAGTGGAGCTGCTCTGTTGAGCAAAGTTACTCACATGTTTAAATATTTGGCGGCTCGGGCCCTAATTCTGTTGTTCAGACTGAGTTTGGAAAGCTCTATACTTTTCATTGGATTCCTCCTCTTTATCCTTATCCATTACGTCTCTGACTGCATCTGGCTCCCTTTGGCGTTAGATTAGCCAGTGATCGCCAGACTCAGGTTGGTCTCGCTTGCCCATCTGCTCCTCTGCCACCTCCCTCGACGATGCTGCGTAGGGCACAGTAGCTGATTTTCCTGAGGCTTTGCCGGGTGCATCACACAGAGCAGCGGATGTGCATCTATTCCATTTCCCCCTCTTTTGCTTCCTATCGCCCGCTCCACTGACAAGGTCTTCCCTACCTCCTCGTTGTCCAGATTTCTTGTGGTTGTGTTAGACTGAGCTGCTGCTGCTCCTCAGCAGCTCAGGCATTTCCGAATCATCACTGGTTTACTCTCCTGTATTATTTATTAGTGGGTCTACTGCCTCTGCAAGCTCCCCCCCTAAAAAAATATATATGAAGAAACACTTCATCCCCATAGCTACTGTGGCCTCGCACCGCTGCTCTTAGGTCTGTTATCTCCTTTGCATGCCTGACTTGGCAATAACCTTGTTTGGGCCTTTGCTCCCTGGATAAATCCCGAAGCCTTCGGAAGGTCCTCCTTCCAGTTCTCTTGTGCCACAGTGTCCACACAAACCCTGACAACTGCGAGGCCGCTGCTCCGCTCCGCCAGCGGTGCATGATGTCCTTCAGACTCCTCACCCGTGGCCTTCTACTCCAAAATCATGGCTTCCTCCATGGATGTCGTCTCCTTTCATGTGACCCTGCCGCACAGGCTGGCTCTCCACATTGGGTTTCCTCAGGAAAGGTCCCTCTGCTCCCTTCTCCCAATGGCTCACTGAAGCTGCCGGGCTTGGGCAGAGCTGAACCGGGCTGAGCATCACCGACCTCTGTTGGGATCCTTCATGGTCCAGATCTAGTCCTGGTTGTCGTGAATATAACGGGAATTCTTCACTGAGGCTGCTGGACACAGACTCTGTGGTTCTCTCTTGCTCCCAGCCAGAGCTGCCTGTGTCACGCTGCAGGATCCCCCTATGTCTAGCCTGCACTGGGTAGGCATTGTTATATTTTACATTTAGTTGCGCTGCGGTAACACTGAGCAGCTCCTGTCATGGACCAGGGCTTCGCTGTGCTAGGGCTGTGCAAAGACAGAAGGATACATAGAACCATTGAACTGGAAGGGACCTCGAGAGGTCATCAAGTCCAGTCCCCTGCCCTCACGGCAGGACCAAGCACCATCGAGATCACCCCTCATAGATATTTATCTAACCTGCTCTTCAACATCTCCATCTTCAATGCAGAGTTAGCGCAGGGTCTTTACCCAGCCTGGGCTGTTCTTTAACTGACATTGGCACCTGCCCACTTTGCAGTGAGGTTGCAGGGAGATCACCCCGAAGCAGATAGAGCTGGTGGACTATCTCAGAGTTCCCCTGTAGGTCAGACAATCGACCAGGAGAAGCACTGTACCCCTGAGGACAGAGTCACATGGGTAGGGCTTTGTGGTGAGGACTCATAGCTGGGGTAGGCTGACCTGGCTGATTGGAGCCTGGTGCCTCTTGATGACCCCGACTAACTGTGCAGTGAAGACAGACCCAGCAGGACGGCCCCGCCCCCGGCGCACTTCCACTCTGAGTAAGGAAGGCGTGGGATGGATCACTGATTCTGTGAGGCTTTCTGCCACCCCCACTGTTCCCAGTTCCTAACCCTGCACAGGGCTTCCAGATACACACCTGTCCTTCGCCAGATCAGCAGCCAGCTCCAAAATCCGCCCCCCTGCCCCGGCTTTAATTGCCCTGCCTTCTCTCCAAGGCCTCTGGCGTCATTTGCCTGATGCCCTTTGGTCACTGCTGCTTCCCTGATTATTTAGCAGTGTTGTTTTCAGCCGTGTTAGTCACTCTGCTCCATTCGCCCACTCAGCCGCACCCACCTCCCCGCTCTGCATCTCTCTGATGGCTCTCCCTCTGCTCCCAAGGCTTCGGTAAACCTTTCATTTCCTCCCCACCTGCCCTGCTGTGCCAGTCACTGCCACTCTGTTCCCACTACACCCCCTCCGCAGGCTCCACTCAGAGGGGAGAACTGCCCCCCCGATATACCTTTTGGAGCCATTGCTCTTCCCCGTGTCACCTTTCTCTGATGGAACGTGGGCCGTACAGACGCTAGCCCCTCTTTTCCAAAGGAGCACCCTCCTCCGACCAAGCACCTCCACCTCAGGGCTGATGCTCACTCCTGTTGTCCTCATGGCATTCTGGTGATGACTGGCAGTGGGTGGGAGAAACTAACACACATGGGCTACGTCTAGACTGGCATGATTTTCTGGAAATGCTTTTAACAAAAAAGTTTTCCGTTAAAAGCATTTTCGGAACCGAGCGTCTAGATTGGCACGGACGCTTTTCCGCAAAAGCACTTTTTGCGGATAAGCATCCATGGCCAATCTAGACGTGCTTTTCCGCAAAAAAGCCCTGATCGCCATTTTCACCATCGAGGCTTTTTTGCAGAAAACAAATCTGAGCTGTCTACACTGGCCCTTTTGCGCAAAAGTTTTGCACAAAAGGGACTTTTTCCTGAACGGGAGCAGCATAGTATTTCCGCAAGAAGCACTGATTTCTTACAGTCGGAAGTCAGTGCTTTTGCGGAAATTCAAGCTGCCAATGTAGACAGCTGGCAAGTTTTTCCAGAAAAGCGACTGATTTTCCGGAAAAACTGGCCAGTCTAGACACAGCCACCAGGTGCTGGGAGCCAGGAAAGATCTGAGGCCACAGTTGTGATTTTTGGACACTAGCCTTGCCTGCCTTTGGGGCCTTGCGCTGCAGAATCAAGAGCAAAACGCCGGCTGCCTACTCTCATAAGGTGGCCTTTAAACCCTCCCGTTTGATTACTTATTTGCCTTTCCTAATTGGGTAGCAGCAGGGCTTGGTCGCACCGTTTTCCACTTGGGAGTGGGGCATGCTGGAGACTGAGCCATCTGAGGCTGAGTCTCGGAGTCCCTGGCTGGGCTCCACCGAGGGAGGGGTGTAATGAGGGGAAAATCCCATCCTGTTCCTTGGATCTCTGCCAAGCGCCGCTGTAAACGATGTGGTCTGGGCGGCACTGGTGGTGGAATCCAAGCTGGAGCCAGTTAAGTGTGTGTGTGACAGCTGGGGAGGGCGGCAAGGGGTTAGAAGTCAATGGAGTAACACGCCAGTGAAGATTAGAAATCCCTTAGGTCTCCCATGCTGTGAAGAAAGGGGGAGAGGTTGGTTTCTTGCCAGGCTCCAGCCCACAGGGTTTGTGGGATGCAGCTGATGCTGCTTGTGTGGGGTTAGCACAGGCTGCCTGTCCGAGAGCCTTGTCCTGCAAGAGTCCAGATGTTGCATCCGGTGATCAGATAGAAGGGGAGAGCATTTCCCCATGACCCACCCTCGTATGGGGGTCCCTTGTGGGATTAGGGGTGGGGTGAATCCCTGGTTGTTGGGGGTGGGTCAGGTTGTGGTCACTCAAGAATGCAGCTCTCCACCCTGTCTCCCCATTCCATGTGCCCGGAGTGGTAGGGCCCAAAACACCCCAGTAAAGGTGGGAGACCTAACATGCATCTGGACACCCTGTGCAATGGGGGAATGGCATGGGTCTCCCTCAAGGGGCATCCTGCATTTCAGAGACATGGGCTTGGCTCCGCACCCTGAGTGCAGGATCTTGTGTGCAGGGGGCATTGTGTGTGCACATCAGCCTTTGTGTCACTAAACAGATGACTGTGGGAACAGGTACTTCCGAGCCTGTGAATGAACGTGTGACTCCCTATGTGTACATGTGTCAATCCACGAGTGTGCACATCCACCGTGAGTGCACATGTGCGCCGGGACTTTACGAAAGGCTCTTATGTTTGCAAACTGCTGCTGGGTTGGATTTTCTCCATGGATTGCCATGGAAACAGTAATTAAGCTGCAGCCACTCCTTGAAGAGATGGCGACGTGGGGGTGAGCCCCACACTGCCCATCCTAGGGGGCTTAGCTCCCAGGCCCAGTGGCTAGCTAGTCCCGGCTAATCATCGTGGTGTGGACCAGCCAGTATCTGTTGACACTGCTGTGTGCTGGCTGTCTGCTTTTGCTAGTCTGCCTGCCTGTCCTGGAGTCTGTTTATCCAACTTCCTCTCCTCCATCCATCTGCCTCCCCATATGGGAAACAAACCTAAACTTGGCACAGTTCCCTCCCACAAAAATAGCCGGGCCTTGGCAATATTCAAAGGGTATAAACTGGGCTGGAGACACAGGAGGGAGAGGCTTGTGGGTTAGACACCGGACGTGGGGTTACTGCAGTAGGAGGTGTGATTTCTGGCTCAGGCAGATGTGCTTATGCTAGCTGTGATAGATATAGGCACATCTCCGTGGGAGGACAAGGTGATGGCTTGGGCTAGCTGCCCAAATACAATCCTGCCTGAGATCCATGGTATGTATATGGCCACTGCAGCCACGCCACTGCTGATGGGGGTACGGGCAGAGTAAAGGGGAGGGAACTGCTCCGGGGCCTGGGAATTCTAAAGGGCCCGGGGCTCCCAGCTGTTGCTATGGCGACAGCATCAGCAGCTGGAACCCTGGGCCCTTTAAATTGTGGCTGGAGTACTGTGCGGCAAGCTCAGAGCGGCTCTAAGTGTCGGGGGGTGGCACAGTGTGCTCCGGGCAGCACTGAGGACTGGCTGTGCTCAGCCCCACCCCTTCTGCCCAAGGCCCCTCCCCTTCTGTGAGCCCCCACCCCCCTCTCCCCAGGGCCTAGGGTGGCTGTCGGCTCCCTGGCACACCACTTTTTATATCACACTCACGCAGTTAAAGCGACCGGGTGTGCATGTTGATCTGGAGAGGACACCCCCTCTCCATTGAGGCTCTACCCTAAGAGTCAAGACATCTGGCTTCAGCTCCTGGCTCTGCCCCAAACACCGTGTGGGACCTTGGACAAGTCACTTAATCTCTCTGGACCTCAGTTGTCTCATTTGTAAAATGAAGCTAACAGACTTTTGTCCGACCAGACTGAGCACTTTGGGGCAGGAACTGTCTTTCCCTTTGGAATCTGTGGCCTTGATCTCTGCCGGTGCTTCTCGGTGCTACAAATACCAAATCTTTCGTGCTATGATTCTGGTCCAGTTCGGTGCATCTCCCCTGCCTTCCACAGGTGTCTAAAATACCTGATGGGCTAGAAGGGTTGGCTGCAGAGAAAGCTTTCACCATCTGGGGACCTGCATGTCTGCTGGCAATATCCTTGTAGATTTGGCCCTGCAAAAATGTTCCCTTTCCTACACCCCCCAGCCCAGATGTTTTATATTCCGAGGTGTAAACCCCCAAAGGCAGTTGTGGGAGTTAAGCTTGCAAATCCAGTTATCTGTGAATGAAGATAAAATATCCCGCCTCTTTCTGCCACCCACCTGACACAGGTAGAATTTGCCTGTTTGTGCCTTTGGTATCAGCAGCAGGATGCAAGCGCGGTTGGATTTTGGGCTGAGGAGGGGGTCCAATTTGATGATTGAGCAGAGTCAACATCGTGTGAAAACCGACGGGTTTTTTTCTCTTTTTTTTGTTTTGTTTTGGGCTGATCAGTATAAATCCAGAATAACTCCTTGGAAATCTATGGAATTATAGCAGCGGAATACTGATATAAACTGTGATCATTTACTATGTGTACTGCAACCGTGGCGACTGGCCCCAGTCCTGCAGACTATGCCCGTTATGCTAGAGGCTATACAAACAGACCAAAGAGACAGCCCTTGTTCCAAAGAGTTTACAACCCAAGTAAAAGAGATCAGACTCCAGCAGGGGGTGGGGGGTTGGGTTTGAGTGCCTTGCCAAATGTTCCTCTCCTTATGTTGAAGAGTGTGTGTGTTTGTGTCCTCTCCTTATGTTAAAGAGAGAGAGAGAGAGAGAGTGTGTGTGTGTGTGTGTGTGTGTGTGTGTGTGTGTGTGTGTGTGTGTGTGTGTGTGTGTGTGTGTGTGTGTGTGTGTGTAGACATGGAATATTTGGGAGGACAGCATGTGGAGCATATGACCCTATTTTGCAGGGCTGGGGGGGGGCATATGCAGATGTGTATATGTGGGCGGGTGTGTCTCCATGAGCGTGGTTGTGTTGGACAGGAGCTTGCCACACGTAGCAAACACCAAGAGTCAGCTCTCTGGGCCTCTGAGGAAGGAACACAGCCTGCCTGCTTTCTTTGGCTTCTTCTCCAGAGGAAAAAACAACTCCCGGACTGCCTTCTTCTGGGGCTATCGCTGAAGGGCCAGCCACCCAGCCACAATGCACACTCATATGCCTTGAGCTGCTTCGTGGCTATGCAACTCACACCCCTCCTGGGCGTGGCGCACTGTCCCATGGGGTAGCACCGAGACCACTTACAGCGAGGGTAGCACCGAGACCACTTACAGTGAGAGAATGAGTTCCTTCTATAGCCTTGACTGAGAGGCAGCTGGCTTTTAGCTCAGGCTGGAGACGCTTATGCACTGAGGTCCCAGGTTTAGTTCCTCCTCTCGGCGTTCTGCTTGTGCATCGGTAGCGCTGTAGAGGAGCTGCTGTAGGATCCCAGGTGGCGTTTGGTGTGGATGACTCACCGCTCTCCGTAGGGTCTGCTGGCCTGTGATCCAGTAGCAAACAGGAGTTCCCGTTAGGAGAGGAAAGCTGATGAAGCTCTGCGTGCACTGAAGCGTTCCTACCTTGGTTGCTCCCCAGCTTTGTGTCAGCAGCGGGCAGGAGAGAAGCATAGAGATGGTGTCGTTTGAAGCTCCCCTGCCTGCTGGTGTGACTCAAACCTAACGCAAGAGGATGGGACCTGACTTGCCTGATGCTGTGTGTTCTTAGAAGGGGTGCTGAGAAGTTCCAGAGCCTGGGGGCAGACACCAGGTGTTGGGACTCAACCAGCTTCCTGCTCTGACATCTCTGGGCTGAGGCTGCATGAAAATACAAGCAGTTGAGTCTTGCTTCCCTGAATTGCAGTGGGGGATAATTACCAAGAGCTGGACAGTATCTCGGGACCCTGTTCAAACCTCCGAATGGCAAGGGGACGGGTGTCTCTGAATGTGAACCCTACAAATTGTTGGACGGCCACCGGGGCTAGTAGTCACTTGCCTTGCTGCTGTGCAGTGATTGGCTTTCTGCCAGGGAGTCTCTCAAACCATAGGCCCTTCATGAGGTGATGGAGCAACAGCTAGCCCAGTATCTGCGGGATTCCCGCTGTTTTATACCGGGCAGCACCCTGCACTTGCAGAAAGTGATGGAAGGTGGGACAGGGTTGCAGTAAAAAGGATTGAAAACAGCCCTGGGAGCGGGCTGGGGCTCAGAGCCAATCAGGAGGAGGCTGAAGGCAGCCAATCAGGGCCCAGTTGGGCTGTATAAAAAGGGCTGCAATGCAGAGGGAGCTCAGTCTCTCCAGCTTTGGAGAGAGAAGGACTTGTCTGCTGATACAGAAGAAGGTACCTTAGACCTGAGCTGAGGGTGGGCAGAGGAGCTCTGGCCTGACCCGCTCCGAGGCTGAAGGCTTGATACAGGGGCCCGAGGAGGGACTAGAGCTGCATAGGGCAGCCAGGTAGGAATACGCAGCAGGTCCACCCCTGTTGTTCAGACTCCAGTGTGTCCCTGAGGGAAGGGGCTAGATGAGGAATGGCGGTAGGTCTCTGAGTGGCTTAGGGGCCACTGGGTTCCTGGGGAGGCCCTCAGATCATGGGTGCTGCTGCAGGGCAAGACACAGGGAAAGGGACCACTGTGGTCTGGGATGGATGAAGTGCCTGAGGGGTGGAAATGGAAAGAGCAGGTGACAATGGGCGGGATGCCACCAGAAGGGGGCGCTACAGTGCTAAAGCGCGCTAATGCCCAGACTGACCAGCAGGAGGCGCCACCGTGGTGAGTGTAACCTATCACAGAAGGGATGTAATGAAGGTGGGATTTGTTCTCTTCTGCTGCACCCACAAGGCTGACTCTCGCAGCCCAAGTCCTCTCCCAGCCTTCAGCTCCGTGCCTCTTTTCTGGCGGAGAATGAAGCTGAGGGGCACAGGGATGACCAAAGCAGATGGTGGATTCCTGTTGCCCACCCTGCCAGCCCCAGTCAGCGTGACCCCTGGCAGAGCTGGTCAGAAAACAGCTTTTGCGTCCCAAAAAATATTTTGGCATTTAAAAAAAATTGATAGAGGATGAAAAGTCAAAATATTGAAAAGTGCAGAGTCCAATAATTCACTATGACCTCTTGCTAGAGAGCTTGAGGCTTCCACATGTCGGGGGGGGGGGGGTTCCCCCTTATCCACAAGGCTTGTTATCCCATCAAAGAAAGCTATCCAATTCAAGGCTTGGACTTATTTCTGCCTTTGCTCTGGGTTTAGTGTAGGACCATGAGCTGTTCACAGCCTCACCCGGTGACTCAGTTTCCCAATCAGTAAAATGGAGAATATAAGCCTTCCCTACCTTGTGGGAGTGGTGGGTGAAAAGGAGTTGTGATGGTTAATGTGGAATTTGTCCTCTCCGCAGAGGACTAACAGAAGGCATCAGCCACTTAATCCCTTTAGTGGGTACAATTTGGTGCACAGGCCAGTTGCACAAGAGTGAATTCACTCAACTAGCCCCCTCAGATGAAAGGTGCTACAGGAGCGCATAGTGTCATAGGAGGCTCGTCTGGACTTGGGCTCTGAAGACCTGTGTTCTATTTCTAACTCTGCTACTGCCCTGCTGGGTGACCTTAGGCAAGTCACTTTGCTGCTCCATGCCTTGGTTTCCCCATAATGATCCTGGCCTCCTTTGTAAAGAACTACTGTGGGAAAATGCTAGATAAGAGCTGGATTTTACTGTTCCCACTGATACTAGAGTAACAGCCATAGTTCCTCTTTGGTGCTCCTAAGCACTCATGCTTCAGGCTGCTGGTTTGAGCCAAGGGGCAGGCTGCTCAGCAGGTGCTCATTAGTGGAGCTGCGCTGACTTCCACCAGCTAAGGATCTGGCTTGGGGAGCTCCCCTCCACCAGCTGGAAGATCGCTCTGGTTGAAGAAATCTCTTGCAGCCCAGTGCCTTTTGTTGTCATTCCCCCGCTGCACGGGGCCGCCAGATTCTCATCTGCAGGAGGAGGTTGTTCTCTCTGGATGACAGGAGTTCTGGGAAATCTCTCTGCCTTGGCAGTTGTGTGCTAATTACTCTGACCTTTGCTTAAGCAGGGGATCCTTCAGCGGCAGGCGAGGCATCAGCCGTGTCATTTACTATGCAAATTGAGACCATCAATTATGTCCAAGAGGTCCCGGAATGTTTAATTTTCTTTCTCTTTTCTATTTTTTTTACTGAAGCCTGCCAAAAAATTGCAGCAAGGTGCTGTTAGCTTTTGGCGGGGCCAGGGCTGGCAGGCATTCAGGGTTCAAGCCCCGCGGGCAGGAACGTGGTTATTCATCCCATTTTCTTCTCATTCATTCTCTCTTTCTTAAAGTTTTAATTAGCTGCTACTTCAGATGCCCAGCAGATTGGCTTGGCGAGGAGGTTGCGGAGAGCTCCCCTCTCTGTGATCAAGAGGTCACCCTAGCTCAGTGAGGAGCGGAGGAGCTGCTATCCCCAAAGAAGCCAGAAAATCATCTGGCCCCATCACCTGTCTGCTACAGCGAACAAAGCCATATGCTTCAAGGGAAGGGATGAAACTCTTCCAAGGTGTGAAATGCTTCCCTCCATGGAGGCTCCTGCCTGAGGTCTTGTACCATTTAAACTGCAAGGACTTGAGCCTGGTGCCGGGGTGGATTTCACCCAGGGTGCGTCTACACAGCACCCTTAGCTCAAAATAAGCTACACAATTTGCCCTACACAGTGCCAAATTTTGAAATAATTCGCTATTCCGAAATTCCCCTTAACTCTCATTTCCTCCTGACCCAACAGCGGCCTGGAGCATGAGGGTGGAAAGCCCTATTTAGCCTCCCTGGCATAATTGCTGGTTAGAAACGAAGCCCATTTCTCCTGGAATTCCAGGTGGTGACATCAGAAATTCATTTGCCCCTGTTAGGTATCTCTCTATATTATTATTATTATTATTATTATTATAAATATCTCATAGACCTGGAAGGGACCTTGGAGGTCCAGTCCCCTGCCCTCCTGGTAGGACCAAGTCCCAGCTCTGACAGATTTGCTCCAAATTTGCTCTCAACCCTTGGTTTATCAGGCCAATACTCAAAGCACTGAACTATCCCTCCCCTCCCCCAGAAGGTGTCTGTTCTGTGTTTGTACAGCACCTACCACAATGGGGTCTTACTGGATGACGGGGGGGACGAAGGGGGAGACGAGGTGCGACCACAATACAAACACACATAATGGAAACAATTATGATATATTTCAAATGGGCCCAGCGCCGGATTATTCCAGAGCCGTTAGGTAACTAGAACAGAACATCTGTGGTCCATCGCTAACCAGAGTAGGGACTAAACTGGTGATCACCTATTTCTGGGAGGACAGGGAGCTCAAAACGGAAAGGGCCACACTTTGGGCGATAGGTCTGAAATCCAGAGGGTGTTGAGCCAGTTTATATACTCCGTTGCAAGAAGCAGGGCAGGGACTGGACCTGCAACAACAAAGAGAATCCGAAATGATGAACGCAAGGGTGGGGGCAGAGGGATGCTGCTTTGAACTCTGAGGTTGTGGAGAGGGTGAGGGCAGAGGAAGGCTTGGTGGAGACACCGGCGAGTGGGAAACTGCTGAAGAAAGGAGACGGAGGGGAGCAGCGCCTTGAAATGACAGACAATGAAAGGAGTAGGTGGATGGGAGAGATTAGCTCTCGAGACGCCTGATCGGCGGCAGCGACACGACAAAGGGATGACGATACACATCAAAGCGAGGCGTGAAAAAACAATCTGAGGCAGTGGAAATACGGGGAAGATTTTTGTCTCTTCCCCGGGCATGTACCCGGGGGGGAAGAACCTAGTGAGCAAATCTATTCAGAGCACTTGGGGCCCACCCCACTGCCCACTGCAGACAACCGGTGTCAGCCCTGGGTGGGGGCAGAGGGAGAAAGACAGCCCTGTGGCAGCCACTGGTGCTTCTGGCTGAGCAAGGGCACATGCTCACGATGGCTGCGCGACATAGTGGCGATGGGAGCCGCTCTGTTCGCTTGTCGTATTGCATGGGGTTTCTACTGTCCTGCGCTGCTCTGTTGTAACTCTGTGCGTGCGTACTGCCTCAGTTTCCCTGGTGCCCAGCTGGGGATGGGAGGTTTGGGTGAGACTCTGCCTGGGGGGAGGCTGCTCAGCTCAGCACCTACACAACGGCTCAAACTCTCTTGTAACCTGAGCCTCGGTGGGAGATGCAATCAGGTGACACTTTTGCCTCCGAAGCTGGACCAAGGCAGGGTTGGGCCTGCCTACACGGCTGGGACCAGTTGCTGAGTGTGTGAGGGAATCTCAGGGGGCTTAGGATGCAGGGAGGGGGCCCATGGCGCTGGCTCTGGGCCACCCTCTCCCCAGGATGGATTGGTCTGCCTGCTTCTGGTTCCTGTGGTAACAAGTGTGTGCTACGCTGCATCCCTGCAAACCTGTTGTGCCCGCTGGCTGACAGTCACGTTTGGCTACAGATGGAGGGCCGGGCCCGGTGACTCCCACACTCTGTGACAGGTTGTTTGTTCCAGTAACACGGAGAAGGCCATGTGAGGTCATGGCCCTGTTGAGGTAGGTGCTGCGTGCACAACCCCGACACACACACACAGCGTGTCCCCCTGCCTCAGTGAGCTCACAGTCTATAGACCAGACAGACACAGGGTAGGAGAAGAGCTGAGCTCAGGTCTCTTGGTGCTGCTGCTGCTGATTCACTGGGTGATGTGGGGCAAGTCACGTCCTCTCTCCCCATCTTCAGTTCCCTGTCCATAGCACGGAGATGGCCTGATGGCCCTTCACCCATTGTCATCTGCCTAGTTTGCTTAGTCAGTGAGCTTTTGGAGGCAAATAATTCTCCTAAGGAATTTATGAAGCTTTACTGACATTCAGCTTCCACACACACATTCCTATATTAGGCTCGGAGGCCACTTGTTACTGGTCACAGCCAAAATATCAACCTGCGTGCAGCCCATTGGGGTTCTACGTGTGCCCACAAGTTGTTTTGTTCACCATTGCCTGCGCACACGGTCCCCAGATTCTGCTGCTTATCATCAGTGTCAGAGTTTTCTCCCGTTAAGGCTAAAGTGGCACACATGCAAAGCAAGGGCACGTCACATGAGGTGGGGGCTCATTGCACACACTGACCGGGAGAGCTGCGCGCTCCCTCTGCAGCCAATCGCAGCACTGCTGCCGTTCAATCAGCACCGCTTGCGAACTCCACACCTAGGCTATGTCTACACTGGCGGGTTGTTGCGCCAAAAGTATGCAAATGAGGCTAAGCGTGGAATATCGCCAAGCTTCATTTGCATACCTAATGAGTTGCCATTTTTGCGGAAGAGGCTGTTGCGCCAGAAGGAGCTGTCTACACTGCCCCTTCTTGCACAAGAAAAACCCTCTTGCACAATGCTGCTACGCTGATTATTTTCAGGAATAACGGCATTGCACAAGAGGGCTTTTCTTGCTCAAGAAGGGGCAATGTAGACAGTGCCTTCTAGCGCAAGAGCCTTTTCTGCAAAAATGGCGGCTCATTAGGTATGCAAATGAGGCTCGGGTATATTCCACGCTTAGCCTCATTTGCATACTTCTGGTGCAACAACCCGCCAGTGTAGACATAGCCCTAGTGTGGTTCGCTGTCCCATGTAGTGGCTCTTGGACCACTTACAGTGAGAGAGAAGAACAAGGGAGCTCTACAGCATAAGCTGAGAGCCAGCTGGCTGTTAGCTCGAGCTGTAGCGGCTCCTACACTGAGGTCCCTGGTTCAAATCCACCTGGTGGTGGTTACAGATGTGCAGTGAGCAAAACTACCCTATCCTGGGAGACTTGTCTTGGTTACAACAATCTTGTGGCTCCCTGAGATGAAGGAGGGCTGCTTATGTGGCCCCTCTCCCTATCCTAGGTGGCCCCTCACAGGTATAACACCTAGCAACAATATTCCTGTAAGCATTGGCCATCATAATTACAACAGGCGCAGAACCAAGAAGGCCTCTGGCTCCAGAGAGGCAAGACAAAGCTTGGCCCTTGCTTTGTATTCACGATAACAAACAAGTGATGTTGCCATTGGTGACTGGCCATTAGCCAAAGCTAGAGGGAGGTTTAGGGAGCAGGTTCCCAGTTCACCCTGTTGTCTTTGCCTCTGTTACTTCCCCCACCCCAGCCTTAGAGGCGATATCACTGCTATTCCATGGCTCGCTACAAAGTTCACCCAAACAATTCTTCTTTCTCAAGATTTTATCCTCTTTGGTCTCATGCTGGGAGCCGGTTCCTTATGCTGACACACACAACTTGCAATCATAATTTAGCTAGGTCTCGTATAGGCCTGTGTTTCTACTGGTTGGGCCAGTCTCTCGCTATGTGTTTGTGCGACTCCCGGCGCTATGGGGGGCCCGATCCTGCCTGGAGCCTCTACGTGCATTTATGCAGAGCATATTGGCATTGGCTGCCCCTCCCCATGTGAAAAGGCCTCACATTGGTCTTTGGCGGGTTTCTTTAGGCTATAAATAACCGGCATTCCCCACAGGCCCCAAACGCCATGCAAATCCCAGAGGCTGCAGTGCCGTCAGCAGGGGGCGCCGAGGTTTGCCCCCTCAGAGACGTGTCAAACGTGGGACTCAATTGGGTGTCCACCCCGCAGACGGAGCACTGTCTGGAAATGGAGTCCGGCCGGGGGCGTTGAGGGCCTCTCAAAACACACCATGTCTTGTCTGCCTGCAGGGGGAGTGTGCGTGGCCCAGTCGGTCAAGATCCCTCGGGAGCCCAAGGCGGGCGAGTTTGATAAGATCATTCGCCGTCTCCTGGAGACCTCCCACGCTCGGGCCGTCATCATCTTTGCCAACGAGGACGATATCAGGTGAGGGGAGAATGGGGTGAGGGGCAAATTGGAAGATCCTTCCCACTCCTTCAGCCTGGCAGGAATTAATCTCATCCTCAGCATGGTGCCTCCCCTGTGTTGTGATTTGCTGCATACTGTATATAATTATAATGAGAAGAGTGAAGGCTAATGGTTAGAGCAGCAGTCTGGGAGTCAGGGGTCTATTCCTGACTTTGCCACTGACTCTGTGTGACCTTGGGCAAGTCATTTACACCCATGTGTCCACAAGGGGCTGCTAGTTTTGGGGGGCTCCATTTCTGGGTGCCTAGCCTGAGTCCCTTAAAAACAGACTCTGTTCCCGCAGTACAGTGGGGAGCTGCGACAGATGAATCAAGGTGACATCCTGTGGTTTACGTTGTTTATGGAGCCTAATGATTCGCAGTGATTTACACCTGATTTTTGTAAGTGTCTAATTTATTAATCAGCAAACATTATGTAAATATGAGTAAACTGGGATTTTTAAAGCCGTTTACATCAGATATGGAAATGATCAAAGTTTTTTCCCTCCCCCTCCCTTAATAGAAATGTCTGAAAACCTGACATTTGCGCTCGCTCGCTTCTGTGCTGAGGAATCAGGGATTTCCTTTGCCGTGTAAATGGCAAGCACCATGCAACAGGGGTTTGTAAACATTTACTCGTGCAAGGGGTGTGTGCACACTGGGGAATTACATCCTATTAACACTCATCAACACACACAAACATCCCTGGAAAATGCAATTCTCTGTAGCAGCAGCCTGATCCCTACGGCTGGTCAGACTCAGCTCTGTGACACCGGAGGAATTAGTCTGACCTCAGTGGTGTGGCTTCAGATTTACAGCTGGGTGAATGGGATCAGTGACCAGCTCCTGGCCTACTGTTTAGCAGAGATATATGCAGCACCAGTTTGCCTGTTCTTTATGGGCCAGCTGCCCCACTGGTGTAAATCAGAAGAGCTCCATTGACATGAATGTGGCTGCCCCATGTACACCAGCTGAGTTGGCCCAGGCATGAGTGTTTAACCCTGTCATAGTGCACCTGCCTAGCACAAAAGGGTGCTGGTCTTTCACCAGAGCTCATGGGTACCAGGGTCATTCAAAGGGAGCCTAAATTAATCATTTTCATTAGGATTGTGGTAACGCACAAGGCCCCATTTGGGGTTGGAGCCTCGTTGAGATAGGGGCTAAACTCAGGAAAAGACACCAAGTAGTTTTTAAGGACCAGATGAGCTGGTGCTATGTGGTAGAACTCCATTCATTGGCCTAACATCAATTTACACCCACTCAGAGCAGGTCCTATACAATGTTTTCTCTAAGCTGTGCAACTTGCGCGGCTGCTCAGGAGAGATTCAAATGCTGCCCAGCTAATTAGCAACCACAGCTGGCAGCAGTGGATCGCATGTGTAGAAACTGGTGGTGCACATCACCACATGCCTCGGTGCACAGAACAAAATTTATTACACACATGCACGGAAAGGGCAACAGAAGCAAATCCGCAGTCGGAGAAGCGTGCTTCAGCTGCCTCTGATTCCCTCTCAAACCTACTTGATCTGAATTCCCTGCCTGGGCTGTGATTGTGCCGTTTGCTGTTGAGCCTCCCCGCTTGTCACCGGACCGGGGGGCAGCCAGCTCTGGGCGCTAGGGAAATGGCCATGCAGCAAGGAGTGCTGATTGGCCGGGCCCGCGTCACAGATGTTCAGCATCCCTGCGGCTCTGTGGAGTGTGGCTTTTTAAAGAAAATATAATACTGCCATCTGGACTGGGGTAGCGAGTAATTAAATCGCTGACATAGGAGGTGTGAGTCATAAATCTGCCTTTATGTTTAATGAGTAACAACTGGTGTGTGTGTGGGGGGGTAAATTCTCTTCCCAACAGTGCACCTACAGCTCTATCCACCCCAGGGAAGTCCGTCTCAGTTACGTCGGTGAGTTTTGGGGCAGGTTCCCCGAGTTAGCGGAGCAGCGCTGGGGCGGAGCGAGAAGAATGTGATGAGGACAGGACGGGACAGGATAGAAGCATGGAGATCTGTGGGCCTGTTAGAAGAGCTTAGACAGGCAGAGCTGGCCGGATGCTGAGCGGTGCCGAGCGCTGGAAGGCACAGGCCTTCAGCACTGCTGGGGATCCAGCCCTCCAGGGAGTTGGAGAGAACAAAGAAGTTGCCTTTTAGAGGCGTGGAAGCTGAAATCAGCGAGACCAGGCCAGAGCTTCCGGGGCTGTACAAACACACGGAGGATTGGCTCTGCCCCACACGCCTTCCAGCGTGCTTGAGCATCATGCAATGAAATCGTGGGGTGGCCCGTTTCCAAGGAGTCCCCCTCCCTCCCTGCGCCGGGCCGCTGATTTCAGCGGAAGCGTGCCAGGCTGGGGAGAGAGCGAGGGTGCTGAGTGTCGAGGGCAGAGCGTTCTGTCGCTGGCAGCGTGGCAGTGGTTGGCTGTCCGGGAGGCATTCAGGTGCTGGGCATTCGGGTGCCGGAGGCATTCAGGAGGCATTCGAGTGCCCAGTTCAGGGGCTGCCCTGGCAAGAACATACGTCTCGCTCCGGCAGCTCGCGAGGCTGACCCGAGCTGCCTCCCTGCACGCACGGAACCTCCTCCTCCGCGCTGGAGCCTTTCCAGCCTGCTGCTGCGTAACCTGATTTTTTGCCTAATGTGCAGTAATTAAGGGGGGAATTGAATTACCTGTCAGCCAGTATGCAAATGGGGCTGGAGAGCCAGACGCGCACAGCTCTCGCAGGAGGACGCGAGGGAAGTGCAGCTGAATGGCGGTGGCGGGGGCTGGGCCAGCTGCACACTCTGTCGCTCAGCTGGGGCCGGGGTGCGGTTCATGCTGCTGCTCCAGTTCACCCTTCCTGGCTGCAGCATGCCCCTAAGCCCCCCCGCTTATTGGCTCGCTTCTCCCCATGGCTGTGGCCTCCTGCCCGCTGTCTTCATGCGACACAAGCATCACCCCCAGTTCCATGCTCTGTGGGTCAGGGATGTGCCTCTCTGGCATGCACCCCCCTTTCCCACACAGCTTCTTCTCTTCTCCTTCCTTGCCTCCTCCTGGCGTTCCCCTTGTGCCTCACTTGCTCCCTCCACCCTCCCTTTTGGCTTTCACACATGCCCCCATCCCTCCTGCCTTAGCCTGCCTTCCTCCCCACCCTGTGCTGCAGGCTTGGTTAGAATCACAGGGCAGCCGCCAGTGGAACGACAGGGCAGGGTAAATTATTCAGTGATTCTTCCACTGATTGCCTGACGCTCTGCAATATTTAATAACTCTCTTGCCTACAGCGTTTCCCTGCTTAGATACCAGGGGTGTCATTCACCCCAGCCCTGTGACTGGCACCGTCCTTTCCAACATGGCAGGGTGGGGACCGTTCTCTCTGGGCGGCACATCTTTCTTTGCCTCCCCATCTCCTGCACCCTCTGTGCCCATGCAGTGCAGGGCCGGGTCTCCGTAGGACAGGGAGTGAAGTCTCACACCTTTTCCCTTTGCAGCATGAGAGCCCAGCAGCCGGAGATAGGTAGGAAGAGGGAATCGGGTGGCAAGACAGGAAGGGGGTAGACTGAAGGCATGGCAGCAAAGGAGATGGAGACAGAGCGAGGAAGAGGGTGGAGGAGGCGCAGCTATATCAAGCCCTGTACCACAGCCCCTCTGTGTTACATCTGCTCTATGCCCTCCATTCACTTTTCTTGTTATTCTATTGGGTACACCAGTCGGGCTGGTGAGAAATGCAGAAAATCAGACCCTTTGCAGGTGTCAATTCGGGCGGCCTTCATGCAGCATAGCATGGGTTTGACTAGAGGTTCGATTTGTTAACCGGACTAGTTAAACCAGTGTCAAAGGCCGTGGGACGCTCTAATTTTGGTTTAAACAGGTTTGTTATGATGTAACTCAAGGCTCAGTCTACCGACACCGTTCCCCCGTGTCACTGAAGGTGTGGTAGGAAACGTAGCTCAACTAAAATCAGCTCTTCCTAAAACAAAATTAGACCGTCCTCCCAGACGGTTGCACCGGTTTAACAATGGCTGATTCAAACCAGTGCACACGTTTGTCGAGACCAGTCACAGCTCTGGTGAAGCCAATGGGACTAGTTTGATTTACAGCAGCTTAGGATCTGGCCCACAAGGTGAAACTCTGCTCCCACGGAGGGTTGCAGAGTGAGAGCAGAAGTTGCCTAATAACACAGCTCCCGCCCAGTATTCCCTGTAAGTTGTGTGCTCGGACGGCCACTCAGAATAGATTCAAATACCCCCCCACAACTGATTAGCACAGCACCCACAGCCAGCAGGATGCGTTTCTGTTGTGGTGCACATCCACATGTGCCTTGGAGCATGTAACAACATTTATTCTGCACATGAATGGAAAAAAATTAGAGGGAACATTACTCCCACCTTAAATGTTTTAAAATGTATTTGTTCGATAATTTTTCTAGGGGATGAAGCTAGACACACTCCACGTTAGTTACCATGATTTCTAATTTTCCCCTCCAGGACCGGTAGACAGTCTGGCTTTGAGGCTGGGGTCAATCCAAAGCCACTGGGAAAACCTGGAGGTAGAAACTGGGTGCCAGAGCCAGGGGATCAAAGCGGAGGCCATAGTCAGCCAGAGCCAAGTGTCAGACTGAACGGTAGGACGGGAGCAAGCAAGGTAGCAGACAATGAGGGATTCGAGGCAGAGGCAGGACAAAGGCAAGGCTGGGTGGGAGGCAGGAGCACCAGGAGCAGGCACAGTGGTAGGCGACGTGAGTACTGACAAGCTGGTGAACTGCTGTCACTGGCGTATGAGTCACTCAGATTACATGGCTAATCAGGCAGCCCACTGCAGGCCAGCTGGATTGATGAGGCTGCGGAGAGACTAGCTCTGCTGGGAGTCCTAATTTCTGACTCACAATCCCCCATCCTTTGTTGCTTTCTCAGGCCAGGTCTAGAGGAGACTCGGAAAGTCAGCTTAAGGTATGCAACCCCAGCTATGTAAATAACATAGCCGAGCTTGGCGCCAACGTCACAGTTTGTTCCCATCCGCTTCCTTTACTCCTCACGACTGAAGAGGAGCAGTGCTGGGGGGGAGGATGGGGTGCCCTCAGCATTCAATTTAGCAGGTCTTGACTAGACCTGCTAAATCGAGCACCAGAAAATCGATCTCTGGCACTGTACATATAGACGTGACCTCAATTCCTGGGCCTTTCCAAAAGTCGGTGATGCGCAACGTCCCAACCTGCTAATTAACAATGGGATGTTTATTTTGCCACATACCTGTGTTCCTTTAATCGCTTTTTAATCAACAGCAGTATTGACAGGCTCTCCTTTGCTTCCTCATAAAGAGGACAGGTCATTGACTCCGAGCGATCCGGGTCCTTTGAGGCAAGCAACCAATGTGTTTTTTAATGTAGCTAACTGCAGATGTATAGATCTAGGAATGAAGAATGCAGGCTGGACCCACAGGGTGGGGGACTCTAGCTTGGGCAGCAGCGATGCTGAAAAGATTCGGGGGTTGCGGGAGCTATTCAGCTGAATGTGAGCTCCCAGTACAAAGCTGGGGCCAAAACCGCAAATGTGATCGTGGGATGCCTCTCGGATAGGCGTGCCAAGGTTATTTTGCTTCTGGCGTGGCCGCCGCTGGAATGCTGGGACCAGGGCTGGCACCCACAGGTCAAGATCGATGTGGCTAAATTGGAGAGAGTTCAGAGCAGAGGCATGGGAAGGATTATCGGGTTAGCCAACACGCCTTGTATTGATTTGGGCACCCCATCCTGCGCCTGCTTCCTGTCTCCCATGCAAAGACTCCGAGCTCAGACCCTGCTGTTTGGCTTTTCTCTGTGCAGGAGGGTGCTGGAGGCAGCGAAGAAGGCCAACCAGACCGGGCACTTCATCTGGATGGGCTCAGACAGCTGGGGCTCCAAAATCTCCCCTGTGCTGCACCTAGAGGAGGTGGCCGAGGGATCTGTCACCATCCTGCCCAAGCGCGTGTCTGTCAAAGGTACGTGGGGCCTGAGGCTGCAGCTCCCCCGGCGGCGGCTTCAGGCTGGAACGGGGGTGGAGCTAAGAGAGGGGGTGGAGCTTGGGTGAGTATTGTCACTCTCCACTCCCATTTTGAACCCTCCTGCTTCCCTGACAAAGGGTTCATCAGGTACCTTCCCTGTCTCCTCTTCTGTGCTGTTCCTCCCCATTCCCTCAGCCCTGCTGCTCCTCCCTCCTGCCTCTCTGGCATGCCACTCACCTGGTTACATCCTGGCATCTCTCCTCTTTCCCCTTTGCAATGGCACCAAGCAGAGGCAAACCCTGAATCCATTGCACACGCACACACACCATGGTGCCTCTGCGGGAGTGCCCGGAAGACGGAGAGCCCCCTTGATTATGCAGTGACCTTTGACCACCGAGGACAACAATGCAAGTTCCTGTCCAGGTGGCAATCTAGGTACAGTCAGAACTGGATTTCGGTGCCCAGCTGGCAGGGATACTAGGCATAGTCCCTCGGGGAGGAGGAAGAGATGGAACTGGATTTTGGTGCCCGTCTGGCAGGGATACTAAGCATAGTCCCTCGGGGAGGAGGAAGAGCTGGAACTGGATTTCGGTGCCAGTCCATTGGGGAGGAGGAAGAGCTGGAACTGGATTTCAGTGCCCAGCTGGCAGGGGTGCTGGGCATAATCCCTCGAGGAGGAGGAAGAGCTGGAACTGGATTTCGGTGCCAGTCCATTGGGGAGGAAGAAGAGCTGGAACTGGATTTCGGTGCCTGGCTGGCAAGGGGGCTAGGTACAGCATAGTCCCTTGGGGAGGAGGAAGAGCGGGAACTGGATTTTGCTGCCCAGCTGGCAGGAGGTGCCAGGCATAGTCCCTTGGGGAGGAGGAAGAGCTGGAACTGGATTTCAGTGCCAGTCCATTGGGGAGGAAGAAGAGCTGGAACTGGATTTCGGTGCCTGGCTGGCAAGGGGGCTAGGTACAGCATAGTCCCTCGGGGAGGAGGAAGAGCGGGAACTGGATTTTGCTGCCCGGCTGGCAGGAGGTGCCAGGCATAGTCCCTTGGGGAGGAGGAAGAGCTGGAACTGGATTTCAGTGCCAGTCCATTGGGGAGGAAGAAGAGCTGGAACTGGATTTCGGTGCTTCTCCAGAATGCAGAGAGCCTTCACCTGCCTCTCACACGTCCCCGGCTTAGAGAAAGCCTCCCTGAGAGCCCGGTAATTATTCTGAAGCACTGGGGTGAGTGATGGATCCCAGGTGAAGTGGATGAAAGGCTGGCAAATGGAGGTATTATCAGGGCAATTGCAGTGAATTATTCAATAAAGCATCATCGTTCCTTTGCCGTGGGTAGGTGGCTGCTGTGCGTTAGCAGAGGGCATCTCCGCACAGGGGGAGAGCAGCACAATTAGCAGGCCCGTTACCTTAGTGCCAGGCTCCCCATCCAGGAAAGCCTTAGCACTTGGGAAGTTTACAGCACCCCCCTCTTCCATGGCCAGCCTGCTCAGCCTTATAGGGCCAACCCCTCTTGTTAGCTCCCTAGAGATGGGGGTGGGAGATGGCTCCAGCTCTGACTCTGCCCTGCTCAGGAACAGGCATGGATCAGCATGGCCCCATTGCCAGCAACACTGTGGATCTGGCCTTTTGAAAGGCAGTGTTGTCCAGTGGTTAGAGCACAGTTGGGACACCTGGGTTCTACTGGTGGCTTTCCCACTGACTGATTGTGTGTTCCCCTTCCTCTGCCCATCCCTATGAGAGAGATGTTGATGCCTGTCTTCTCCGGCGGGTAGGAAGACTAGTGAAGGAGTGTTTGGAAAGCGCTGTGAGATACCTGGATAGCAGGTGCTGTGGAAGGACAACATAAATCTGACAGGAGTGACTGCCCACCACTGAAATGCAGCCACCTCTGGGATGGAAGGGGGCAGCCATTTTGAGATGCTTAGAGTATAAAATGAAGGGGGATTTCCTACCCAGCTGATCCCTCAGTGAGACGCGATGTGAGCCGTGCCTGGCTGTTTGGAGCCTGCCGTGCCCTGCTCCGGCCTCCCGGGCTGAGCCGTGCTCCATTCATTATGCGCACAAGAGCACGTGCTGCACAAGACGTAGCGCACACTTGCCAGCGCTGCAGGAACCGCCGGGAGCCACTCCCCCTGCTCCTACCTGTGGGGCAAGGCAAAGAGAGAGGCGCATTCAGAATGGAGTGGCTAGGATCTCCCCTTCCAGGAGCAAACGCTAGAGTGGCCCTGGCGTGGGCATGAAGAGAGACTGGCGTGGTCCGCTCACAGAGGGTATGTCTACACTAGCCCCTTAGATTGATCGAGGGAGGCTAATGAGGGTGACCGAAATTGCAAATCAAGCCTGGGATTTAAATATCTACATTCCTCCTGCAATGAGGTTTACTAGCTAATTCGATTTAGGGGCTTTAAATCGGAATCCCGTTTCACTGCCGCGTGTTACTTCGGGCTAGTCAATTTCTAAAATGGCGACCGGCCGGGAACATGCAAATCAAGCGCAGGGTATTTAAATCCCGGGCTTGATTTGCAATTTCGGTCGCCCTCATTAGCCTCCCTAGATCGATCTAGGGGGCTCGTGTAGACGTACTCAGAGTGACTTTCAAAGCAAATCGGTTCTTTGGCTCGTCAGCGCTAGAACCAAAGCTCTCAAGAGCCTGTTTCTCCCAGTCCCTGCCGGGAACTGGTCACATGCCCTGAGTCTGGCTCCACTTTTAAGGTGAGCTAAACCAAAGCCCTGGCTCCTAGCACTGCCCTGAGCTTCAGCAAACCCTGGTCTGATGGCTTGAGTACCCCTAACCGAGGGGATCGATGTTATAGGAACGCTTGTGGTCACTGCGTCCTGCTTTGTACCCCTTTGCCCCTCCCATGGGTGGGCGGTAGCTCCCTGGTACGTTTAAGATCCCAATTGCCTTTCCCTTGTTTGTTCCCTGCTCAGCGCAGGGAGACAGATCTTGGCAGGGCACATCATGCTCCCTGCTGTCCATCGCTAACCCGGCTTCCGGCCAAACCGCCACGTGCATGGATCCGATGAAAGGTTCTGACGGCTGCTCCCCAAGAACGCTGATTCCCTCTGCCCTTTGCAGCACGGGCTGCGGAGCAGTGGGGGGAAAGAGCCAGGCGCACGGGGGCGGGGCTCAGTGACCCTGCATGCCCAGACGTGAGTGGGTTTTGTTGCTTCTTTGAATCAGCGCATGGGGCAGATGTCCCCACAGGGCTCTGCCCCTCGCCGTGGGGCCCGAGGAGCCACTCCTGTCTCACGGGAGGGAGGCGTCACGTGCACTGCGGTGATAAGACAGTGCCTGCCCCCCAACCTGGTGCTTCAAGGGCAGGCACAACACAAAAGGGAAGCAAAGAACCAGGACCTGACTTATATCACTGGGCTGGGATGCCGCGGCCTCGTCGCTATTTCCAGCTGGCTAACATAGGCAGCACGAGTATGTGTCTGTCTGCCCACACAGCGGCGAGGTAGACGTCCTCTGCCATGACAAACGGGAGGCTGCATGGGGTGGTAGGTCAGGTGGAGAGCTGGGAATTGCAAGGCCAGGTTCTATTGCTGCTCTTGTCTCGCATTGTGACCTGGGGTGAATTGCTTTTCCTTACGGTGCCTGATTTCCCCCTGCTGTAAAACGGTAACACGGTTGCAGCTCTCCCTTTGGGAGGTCTAGGGATGCACCATGCTGCGTAGCAGGGCTGGAAGACTTGAACACATGCAGAATCCACCATCCGGGCCAAAGAGCATAGTCAATGCCTTGCTCCATACAACATCTGCCCCAGCTGAGGGCTCTTGGCAAAAGAGAAGAGCAACAAAAATGATGAAAGGTCTAGAGAACATGAGCTATGAGGGAAGACTGAAAAAAAATGGGTTTGTTTAATTTGGAAAAGAGACGATTGAGAGGGGACCTGATAATCGCTCTCAAGTTCCTAAAAGGTTGTTATACGGAGGAGGGAGAAAAATTGTTCTCCTTAACCTCTGAGAATAGGACAAGAAGAAATGGGCTTAAATTGCAACAAGGGAGGTTGGACAGTAGGAAAAACTTCCTAACGGTCAGGGTGGTTAAACACTGGAATAAATTGCCTAAGGAGGTTGTGGAGTCTCCATCCCTGGAGATATTTAAGAGCATTTTGGATAGATCTCTATTGGGGATGATTTAGACGATGCTCGGTCCTGCTGTGAAGGCAGGGGACTGGACTAGAGGACCTCTCGAGATCTCTTCCAGTTCTAGCGTGCTAGGGTTCTATGATTCAGAAAGGGAAAAAATCAAATCCCTAAATATCTATGGGGGGATAAAATGGCTTGGTACCCATTCTGCAGAAAAGGGTCTGGGAGCTATAGAGAATAACACAGTGAATGAGCAAGGCTGTATGGACAAGGGTTTTATAAAGAAGAAGGTGAACAACTGTTCTCCATGTCCACCCAGGGTAAAACAAGAGAGCTCCGTTTGCAGAAAGGGAGATTGAATTTAGCTCTTTGGGAAAACTTTCTGACTCAAAGGATCCTTTAGTGCCAGGGCAGGTGATGTAGGGAAGTGGCAGAATCCCCATTATGGGAGGGTTTTAAGAACAGGTTGGACGAACACCTGTCAGGAATGCTCTGGGTTGACCCGGTCCAGCGTTAGCTCAGGCTGGATGGGGTACATGACCTCCTGAAGTCTCTTCCAGACCTAGACGTCTGTGATTCTGTGAAATATCAGGTCCAGGGCTGCTTCTCCCCGGGGTTACACACGAGGGGCAGATCCTTGGCTGATGTAAAACATAGTGGTCCCAGTGAAGCCCGTATTACATCAGCCCACCCAGAATCCTCCCCTTTCCGAGGGTCCAGCTGGTTTCAGGTCCCTTCCCACCTTCAGTCTAAGCTACAAGTTGGCGTAATGGTCTAAGTATCGCCCCAGTGCATGCAACTCTGGGGTCAAGGCTTGCAGAACGCTGAGACAGGAGGCATTTCTGCAGGCTTTCAGCTCTACTGCAGGGAGTGACACGATGCCTCTTCCCAGCTGCTCTGTTGCCCACTGGCTCCTTGTGGTTCCCTGGAATGGTCCTTCACTCAGTTTCCTCTCCAGCCCGTTCAGACCCAATTCCCGACAGCTCTGGGATTTCACGCGTCCACCTCCCGTTTCCTTGGCAGGCTTTGACCGCTACTTCTCCAGCCGGACGTTGGACAATAACCGGCGGAACATCTGGTTTGCTGAGTTCTGGGAGGACAACTTCCACTGCAAGCTGAGCCGGCATGCGCTGAAGAAGGGCAGCAACATCAAGAAGTGCACAAGTAAGAGATGGGCGGCAGGCGGAAGGGGTTCGGGGCCGGAAGGAGTGGGAGAAGGGGCTGTTTGTGAGCATGGAGCAAGGGGAGCTCGCTGCATTACAGTGGGCGGTGCTGGTGCGCTGGGAGGGACGTCATGAGACTCTCTGTGAAAACAGGTGGGAGCAGCCTGCTGGGATATCGGGAGCAGCAGGAAGAGGCCCAGTGGGGGTTGTCCTTGGTGTTCACGGCTCACTCAGCTGGGTAAGGGGAGACGATGCATGGGCAGAGCTCTCAGCACCAGACATCTGGGGTCCAATGGGGCTCATGCAACAGGGCCTAGATTTTCATCATATGACCCATACAGCTCGGTACGTATCTGTGTGTATCATGAAGCCCACCCTTACCCATGAGATTGGGCTTAGCCTCCCATCGCTGACAAACTCTGCCCTACAGAGGATCAGAAGCAAAGTGCTGGAAAGGTGATTTGAGAGAGGGGTAGGTGGGGAAGGAGGGAATCTAGTGTAGCACTAGCTGGGGGTGCTGTAGGTGCGGATTGAGGTGCATTGACAGAGCTGAGTGGGGAGCCCAGGGTTGGAATAGCAGGGGTGGTGTAGATCAGGATTAGGGTGCCCTAGCAGAGCTAGACAGGATCCGAGGATGTGACTCGCCAGGGGCACTGTGCTCAGGATTATGGTGCACAGGCAGGACCAATGTTCCCTCTAATTTGTCCATCCATGTGCAGAATACATTTTGTTCTGAGCACGGAGGCCTGTGTGGATGCGCACCGCCAGCAGGAACGCACGCTGCTGCTTGTGGGCGCTCTGCTAATCAGCTGGGCATCGTTTGAACCTCTCCTGGGCGGCCGCTCAAGCGCTCCGCTTACCGGGAGCACTGTAGGACTGCCAGGGACAGGAGAAGCAGGCACGTCTCGTACGAGTTGGAGCCCTCTGCCAATGTGTGGGGAAGGTGTGAGGCTGGAACAGCAGGGAGAGCTGCTGGTCAGGACTGCGGTGCATTGGCAGAGCAGCGGGGGATCAGGACAGGAATAGCAGGGGGTGTGACAGGGAAGGATGGGGCTATGTTCTGTGCTGCATGGGGAAGCCATGGAATCCCTCCTCCTATGAGCATTAAAATAGCAAACAGAGCACTTAACTAATCGCGTCCCTAGAGTTCCTTTCCCGGAGCCCCTCTGCTCCCTGGAGGCCTTTTGGCTCTCTCCTTCCTGCCTAACAGCCCTACTGTACGCATTAATTTCCCTTGGCACTAACCCTTCCTCTTGTTTGCTCCTAAGTTTCTGTTACGCCATCAGCCGGATTCATCTGCATGGCTCCTTGCTGAGTCAGCGGCGTCCTCTTTTTTTATTCCTTTGAGAACCTATGTAGGAGGGTTTGTTAAAAAATGCATCCCCAGGAGTTAGCGAGTTGGCCTGCGCAGGGAGGCCAGGCCCTGGAAACATATCTCCATCCCGCTAGGTCATTGTAGAAAACATTCCCGACATTCAGATTGCTCAGCGTGGCTTTAAGAATGTTCCCTTTGGTTTCCGCTTGCAGTCCCTCAGATCTGCTTGGTTCGGCTCCTTATTGGCTTGGAGCTGCCTTTGAGTCTCTTCTGAAATGGGAGCTCACAGCGGGAATCTCTCTAGCCCCCTCTGCGCCTATTCAGTGGTTTTCCACTGACAGTGCCACAGCGGGAGTTGGTTCTGTCTTTCAACTAGGCCGTGCATCGAAAACGGCCCAGGAGAGCAACCCAGATCAGACAGACGTGGGCTGTTTCCATCTGGTGATGCATTGGGAACCATTGTGAGCGTCGTCTCATGTTTATACGCACTGACGCATGGAGCTCACGGTCTTCTCTGTGGACACAGACTAGGTGTAACCTCCTAGCGGTACACACAGCTCTGCTGTAACCAGTGTACATCACACTCTGCGCGCCACACCCAGGCGTGCTTTTATAGGCGCTCACTCAGATGTTGGCATCCGCGCTTGTTTGCACAGCCCCTCGCCCCCCTGAAACACGCAGGCCTTCTTTCTCCCCCCTCATCCCCCCGCCATGCCCTGCTACATACATCACCCCCCTCTCCCTCTGCTTCCTCCACACAGAGCCCATGTGGCGCTTGGTGCTAGTTCTCGGGATCCCAGGCCCACCACGGTTCAGTGTATGCAAATAAGAGGCATGTACTTTACCATGGGCGGTGGATGAAAGTAGGGTTGGGGGAGACATATTTCAAGCCCCGCCCTCAGCCCCGCCCCTTCTGCCAAGGGACTGTCCCCCACAGGAGCCAAGCCACCTCTCCCTGCTGCACCACGGGGAGGAGGGGCAGCGTGCTGCCCCCCTCCCCACCATGAGGCATGCAGCTCCAGCCTCCCCAGCCCCAGAGCACGGGGGAAGGTGGGCACTGAGGGCAGAAACACTGACCTCATTATGCCTACAGTTAAAATGACAGTGAAGACGTAACCTTTACCTGGGGATAGCAGCTCCAGTTCAACCTCTGGCTCAGCTAGGGTACGACTTCACTGCATCTGTCGGTGAGCCCCTGGCTTGGATAGGCAGACTTGTGTTAGGGGGTTTGCACCAGCACGCCAACATTAGCAGTGTGGATGTTGCGGCTCGGGCTCTGAAACCCAGCCAAGCCCCTAGGCTTGAGAGCGCCAGCGCCAGCGCCCATACTACTATTTCCAGCCTGTGAGCACGAGTCCTGTAGACACAAGTCTGCCTGCCTGGGCTGGGAGGTTCCCTGTTCATTGCCAGAGGCAGTGTAGACGTACCCTTATTAGCAGGACCTTGAGCTTCTAACCTGAGTTATAAGCCAGGCTGTCGTGTCTGGGCTGCTGCTGTAACCCTAGTTAGTTACCTCAAGTTCAGACACAATGTCAGTGCAACCTTTCGAGCCAGGCTGAGCTTTTTACATTTTCTGTTTTCTTCCCAAATATTTAACCTCCTTACACATTTCCAGGGCTTTTTTTGCGATGGTACTGCCCGGTACACAGTTCTGGCACCCCCAGACGCAATACTGGCACCTCCAGTCATAGCGCACCTGGAAAGAATGGAGCATACCGGCACCTCTGTACACAAATGTCCAACAGTCGTGTCTTAAAGGAGTCACCCCGGCTTTTTTTTTTTTTTTAACAAAAAAAGAGCACTGCTTATATCCCATTGCAGGCCAGAGACCACATGACCCCGGTTTCTGCCTGTGATAGGCTGCGGCTCTGCCTGCCTGGAGGCCTTTGGGTGGAAGCAGCTCGTTTCCTGCATGAATCGATCAAAAACTTCTCGATGTAATGGCACCTCAGTCAATAGGGCTCTGCCACGTTCTGGCATCATGTTAATCCCTAAGCACGGTGCAGAGGGGGCTAGAGATGGGGAAGGAACACCTCACCCCCGGCTGGAACTCCATCTAGCCACATTTCTCCAAGCGAGGCGCCTTCAGCACAGACACTGCTGGTCCTAGAGCTGTTCTGTGATGGACTGGTGCATGTGCGTGTATAGTGTGCCGTTTGGGCCCGAGCAGAACCTCGCCCTCGCGCTGGCACTGTCTAGTTCAACAGCAGCCTCCATAGAGAGGCCTAAGGCTGAATGGAACATGGAGCCTGCACGCCCGCTTAGAGGTGGGTCTGGGCTGCAGAATGTGGGCACGGCAGGTGGGCAAGTGTCCTCTGCAGGGCTGGGAAAAGGTCACTTCCTCAGCTCTCCCCCTCCCAAGAGGCAGATAATCCCAGTGGTGAATGCACCCCTGGTCTTCAATCTGAATCTGTTTGGCTTCCGCTTCCAGCCGTTGGTCACTTCTGAGCTAGCACAGGAAGGTCTACCACAGTCCGCTGTCAATTCTTTGTTTCCCCGCCTGGGTACTTACAGGATGTGACAAAGTCTCCCCTTCAGCCTTCTCTTTGTTACAGGAAGCAGATCAAGCTCCTTGGGTCTCGCACTAATTCTTCAATCAGTCCCGTGGCCCTTCTCCGAGCCAGCTCCAGTTTTACAATGTCCTTGAACTGTGAACCCCACACACAGGTGACTTGTGTGCATTCGGGACTTGTGTCATAGAATCATAGAGCTCAGACCTCAGAAGGTCATCAAGTCCAGCCCCCTGCTGTAGGCAGGACCAATCCCAAGTAAATCAACCCAGCCAGGGCTTTGTCAAGCCAAGACTTAAACACCTCTAGGGATGGAGACTCCACTACTTCCCTAGGGAACCCATCCCAGTGCTTCCCCAGCCTCCTAGGGAAATAGTTTTTCCTAATATCCAACCTGGACCTCCCCCACTGTAACTTGAGACCATTGTTCCTTGTCCTCCCATCTGTCACTACTGAGAACAGCCTCCCTCCATCCTCTTTGGAACCTCCCTTCAGGAAGTTGAAGGCTGCTATCAAATCCCCCCTCACTCTTCTCTTCTGCAGACTAAACAGACCCAAATCCCTCAGCCTCTCCTCATAAGTAATATGCTCCAGTCCCTTAATCATTTTGGTTGCCCTCCGCTGGACTCTCTCCAGTGTGTCCACATCCTTTTTGTAGTGGGGGACCCAGAACTGGACACAATACCCAGCGCCCCCACCAACATTTTAATTGTTAAATGGGGTGCCCCTCCTCCCCCTCCCTGTTCCTCTGGGTGACTCTCCCTTTACCTCCTCCTCTAGCAGGCACCCAGTCACTTATGATCCCAGAACTGGAGGCTCTATTCGAGCAGTGGTCACCCTAGTGCCAACTCCAGAGCTGTACTCCTACTGAAGATGTCCCTATGTATGCATCCCGGGGTCACATTCGCGCTTTTAACCACATCATGGCACTGTGGGCTTGTGTTCAGCTGATTATCTGCCATAACCCCCAAGTCTTTTTCGGAGTCCCCACTTCTCAGCATAGCCTCCCATCCTGTAAGAATGGCCAGCAGTCTTTGTTCCTAGATGACGGGACGGACAGTTGGCTGTATTGAAAACTGTTAGCATCCATTTACCAAAATAACCTTTGTTTTGCCCAGCTGGCACCCGGAAGGGCGATGCTCACTCTCAGCCTGTCCGCAGCTGGTGACTCTGAAATCTCTTTCCCCTCCTACGAGGGAGGGACTGCGGGAGGCCCAGGACTTTGACGGCTCCGTGAAGGCAGCAGGGACATGTAAAAGATGCCAACTGTGAAATGAGATGAGGTGTAACGGGGCGAGTCCCACCTGCCTCATGGGGTCCGCTCTCTGGACCCGCTACTGAGCTGAATTTCTTCAGATAAGAAACCTACCTTCAGCTCTCTGGATCTGCCCATTCTGAGGGCATCAAGGCAGCTTGCCGGGATCCTCTCAAACACCAGACGTGCTCTCCTTCAGCCACTGAGCTGGGGCTAGTTCTAACTCCAGCAGGACAACACCCGAACCCGGCGTGAGTTACCATGTAACAGACACAGGCTGTGCATCAGGACACCTAGGCTATGTCTACACTGCCGTGGGAGGGGAGGTTTCTGGTGGAAGATATGCAAATTGTGATCTCATTTGCATATCTTCTGCCGATTCTTTTTGCGGAAGAAGTTTTGCCACTAAAAAGCCCTGGGTAAACGGGGTCATTTGTTGGGAAAACCCCCTTTTTTTGCAAGATCCTGTCAACCTCATTTTTGGAGGAATAAGGAATCTTGCGAAAAAGGGGTTTTTTTTCCACCCGAGAAATGGCCCTGTCTACATGGGGCTTATTAGCGGCAAAACCTCTTCAGCAAAAAGGATCTGCAGAAGATATGCAAATGAGAGCGCGATTTGCATATCTTCTGCCAAAAAAAAGCAGCAGTGTAGACATAGCCCTAGTGTCTGTTCTTGCCCCGGGGAGGAAGCGGTGGGAGCAGGTTGCAGGAACCCACGTGTCATAGGGTCTGTTCCAGGCTTTGGAAGGTAGTATTGTCTAGTAGTGAGAACAGGGGGCTGGGTCTCACAATTCCTGGGTGCTAGCATCGCAGTGTGCACTACTAGCCTCCCCTGGCTGCTGCAGCGCTGGTGTGACTTCACCCAGACGGTGCCCTGTGTGTGAGGTGTCCGCACACAAGCCAGCCAGAGGTGTGATATCATGAGGGCAAGTCCTGCGATGTGCGCTGCTTGCCTCCCGGAGGGGCGCATGAAAGCCAGCAGTTAACCTTTCCTACCAGTGGGGCTGGGTCTGCCAAAGAGCTAAGAGCCAGCAAAGGGGTTTGGGGCCCTGAGTCTGTAAATCGATTTCTCCACGTTTGTTTCCAAAGAGTGAAATCCAATGAAGGGACAGAAAAGGGGGAGAGAGCCCTGAAAGTGGCCACACAGAGGAGAGCTTAGCCCCTCGCCCCTCCGTTTGTCCTCAGTGGGAACAGAGGGTGGGGAGCATCCCTTGTGGACTTGTGCAAGGTAAAGAATCCTCAAAGCTCTGCACCCTTGCTCCCCAAATGCCCAGTTCCCCCCCCCCCCAGTGTAAATTTCCCTTGGCCTCCCCTTCTGGGGCCTGGCAGGGGCGTGATGTCTCTTTCCCCAGGCCCTATGAACGATGGCATGTTTGTGGAGTTAAATTAGACGTGCAGCCTCACGTCAAGCTTGGGGAAACGGCCTGTCCATGACAAGGGTTGCAGATGGAAACGCGTGTCCTTTTTATTTCCTGTGGAAGGCGCTTGGCTGGGCTGCATCAGAGCCACTAGTGCAGCTGCTGCATTTGACTCCTTGCCTTGTGCCATGTGTTGCCAGTCACAGCCATGGGCACCAGCCTGACAGTGCTTTGCAGGGATAGAAGTGACCACACGGGGTGCCAGGCATTGGGAAACCAAGCCCCTGCAGCTGGCATGCACATTGAACCCTGTAAGACAATCCCCCACTCATGCCACTGGCTGAGGTTTTGGGACCTTCTCCCGGCAGCACTTCCCATGCAGGGAGCGAGATCCTTTTCCTAGCTGTGTTGTAGCCTGCAGGGGACCTGGGAGCAGAGGAGTCTGGTTGCAAAAAGGAAGAGTTTGGTGAAGGCAGTGGGAAGTCGGTCTGTGTGCACGTGGCTGGGAATGTTAAACTGCAGGTGGAGAAGCTAAAAAGACCAACCTTGTCCTGCAGAGTTTATAGTCTGAGTTGATGACCAGGCAAATGATGGGGAAGGTGTTGTCTCTTCCACTGTATCTTGCATCTTTTCTCTCACCCTCCTCTCCTTCCTCCATCTCGCTGCTGCTCCTTCCTGTTGTCTCCTCCCCTGAGCCGGGCTTGTGTTGTGTGCACACACTGATATTTGCAGAGCATCTGCCTTCATGAAAGGCAAACCCTGGGCACGACCTTAAGGAACACATCAGTGCTTTTGTCTCCAGGAGCCCCCACAGCGGAAGCACCCCTGCAGCTGCTTGGTTAGCTGCCACAAGCGGCTGATCTCTCCATCTTAATAATAATGTAGCATTACAGGTGGTATTTTAAGGGCACGGTAGCTGCAGAGATAGCTGAAATCCCGAGCCAGGGCAGATATCCTAGAGATCATCTTTAAATTATCTGAATCTCTCTGCAAATAAATTGTCTCTGCGATGATTGTTTGCCAGATAGAGAGGAGAAATTGCACTTATGCCTAGCAATAAATAATCTGATGCCCAGAGCTGGTTGGTTGCACTTCCCAGGGCTGTGCAAATATTTCCCTTGGAGTTGTTCTGTGCGGGGTTCACTCCCTGAGGTCTGAGCAAAGCCTCAGTTTCCCGGTGAAACTCTCCAAATGGCTCTTTCAATGGCTCTTGCACCAAACTCCTACTGCTCTAACGCTAGGCTCTTGACTAGTGGAAATCAGGTAGTTCCACTGACTTGAGTGGGGCGATGCTGAACAATCGCCCTGGCCAGAAATGACTCCCCCCACAGATTTATGCAAAAAGAACCCCCTTCCAATCAGAACCAATACAATGAGACTCATATGGCTCCAAGGAATCAAAATCCTCCAAAGTTCTTTACGCTTAGGGCCAGATTTTCAAGAGAACTCAGCTCCTCCATTTCGGCACCAAAATCAGTGTCCAGATTTCCACGTGCTGGCTGAAGGGTCTCACGAGAAGAATACCATATTCAGGGCAGAGTCTTAGGAAGTAGGGCGCAACCCCCAAAGTGGCTGTGAGTTTCATACTTCAATTTCACCCACCGAGCAACCAGTGTAAACTCCCAAGACACTAGAACAGCCTTACCATGGGGTCGCAGACAGTACGCCAATGTCTCGTGCCCACCAGGCAAACTTGGCTCTGATATACAGTCACTTACACCAACGATCAGTGGCACTTTAAATACTAAGGGCACGTCTACACTAGACCCCTAGATAGATCTAGGGAGGCTAATGAGGGCGACTGGAATTGCAGATCAAGCCAGGGATTTAAATATTCCATGCTTGATTTGCATGTTCCCGGCCGGTCACCATTTTAGAAATTGACTAGCCCGAAGTAACTGCCCGCGTCTACACACGGCAGTGAAACAGGATTCCGGAATAAAGCCCTAAATCGAATTAGGTGGTATTCCTTGTGGAATGAGGATCGATCTAGGGGGCTAGTGTAGACATACCCTAACAAATTTATTAGAGCAGACGCATTCGTGAGATATGCCTCACTTCTTCAGATGCTTGAAAAGAAAAGAGGAAAGGAAGGGATGCAGACAAGGGAGTGTGACAATATTCAGGTTTCGTCCAGTCCCAAGAGACTACTTACCCCAGGCCAATTTGCACCTTAGATCTGTCACCAAAGGCAACATTTGTAGCCAACCCTATAATACATCTAACTAAAGATTTAATAGATAAGCAGAGTTATTTACAAGGCTAAAATGGGTTGCAGTCTTAGGTTTCAGATGGTGATCCAGCTGCTGAAGTATGCCTTAGTCCCTCAGGGCTAACCCAAGTTAAACCTGGGGGTCTCTTACATTTAGCAGTATTTGCTCTCCAAACGGCATAAAAAGACCCTCATTCCTTCTGGTCAGGAGCTTGTATCCCTTTCTCCTTGGAATCCAAGCTGATGGGACAAGCTCTGTGGCTTGTTTCCCGGCACCTTTATGGGTATGCTGGGAGCAATCAACAAAGTCCTTGGCTTACAATGACCCGTTTGGATTCAGTAGGCCTTCAAGATGGGATGGAGAAAACCCTTTCTCATGAGCAAACCAGTCTTTTGCACTTGGTGGTGTTTATTCCCTGGGTGGATTGACGGATTTGAACCAAATGGACACTTACGTAGAACCATAGAGCATGGGTTTCAGAAATAAGTAAATTCATGTGTGCAGCAACTTATTAGCAAAAGTCTAAGCACTCAACATGGTCACACGTGTAATATCTATTCCAGCAAAGTGGGCACATGGGTGAATCAGACTGGTTCCCAGTGATGAACTTGAAAGTGTTCCCTTGCGGCCAAAGGACTTTGATATAACCTGGCACCTGGTCTATCAGCTTCACGCATTGTACGTTGCATATTGAACTCTGTAGAACACCTGCCCATCAGTGTCACCACAGAGCTGTGTGGAAAAGCTGGCCAAGGTTGTGAGAGCCGCAGCCTTGGAAAAACTGCCCCATAGAGAATTTGACCCCATGTGAGTTGACTGGCATCCTTGGGAACTTTTAAGCTGGGTATATGCAATGAGAAATGGGACTTTTGCTATTGTGTGGTCTAGAAGTCTATGTTCAGCTATGACACAGCGAGAGCAGTTGGAGAGAGGTTTCCTAATTTGATCCATGACGAGAAAATGTTGCTGTGTTAAAAATACACTGATAACCCCCAGGGGTACAGCGTTCCCTCTGCTGTTTATACTTTTCTTTGTCCATTGGAGCAGATTTTTGGAAAACATTTTTTCCCCTCTTTTCTTTCCCTTTCTTTTCCCCCCATTTTTATTTTCTCGGCTTTATGTTTTTAGGGGCCTCTGATTATCTCAACCTTGAAAATTCGTTTCAATTACAGTTTACAACCTGCAAACAAAGGCTGCGGTCTCCGTAGTAACAGGAGCTGCTGTGCTTTGACGGGTGTGAATCCTCCGCAAGTTGGTTCCCCCAGTTGTCACTCCTGCTTCTTCTTGTCTGGCTCATTGTGCCCTGGGACACAATTAGGAGGTCTTCCAACTGCGCGTGTGTGTGGTTATTGCTGCGATGTGTTGGTGAATTTATCTCCTCTAATAGCTACAGGAGATGAGCGCTCTTATTGCTTCACATAATCACCGAGTCCTGCGTTCTGCTCCCGTTTCTAACCACTCTCATTCCAGCTGTGCCACCACTCCCCAAATGGTCCTGCATCCATCGTGTAGCCCTCCGCTTGTCCCTCCGTGACCCATAGCACAGAGCCTATGTGCACATGGAACGGCTAATGATTCAGCTGTTCACAAACTGGGGCTCCTCTCCAGTCTGGCTCCGATCTAGCTGGGACCTGGCTGTACTCATCCCTTGTCTAGCTGGGACCTTTCCCCCATCTTACTTTTCCCACCTAGTTGGGACCCTTCATGGACCAGATTCCTCGCTCGTCTCTAGCCGGGACCCATCTCCCACAGTCTCATGTTCCCCTTTGGCTGCCGGGAAGCCCTAGAAGCAGAATCGAGAGACTCTCTGTCTTTGACCCAGCTGTAGCTCCTGGCGCTGCTCTCCATGGGTATGTCTAGACTGCATCCCTCTGTCGGCAGAGGGATGCAGATTAGGCAGGTCGGCATTGCAAATGAGGCAGGGATTTAAGTATCCCACGCCTAATTTGCATAAAATGGCCACCGTGTTTTGCCGACTCAGCATTTTGTCAGCAAAAAGCGGCAGTCTAGAGGGGGATCTGTCGAGAAAGAAAGCCTTTTTCGACAGTTCCTGTAAATCTCCTTGCAGGAGGCATAAGGGATCTGTCGAAAAAGGCTTTCTTTCTCGACAGATCCCCTCTAGACTGCCACTTTTTGCCGACAAAGTGTTGAGTCGGCAAAACGCGGCAGCCATTTTTATGCAAATTAGACACCGGATATTTAAATCCCTGCCTCATTTGCAATGTCGACCTGGCTAATCTGCATCCCTCTGCTGACAGAGGGCTGCAGTCTAGACATAACCCCATGTGGCCTGTGCAAAGAGGCTCCTTGTCTGCTGCCGCCTTTTGAGTAATTCACAGTCTCATCCGTACAGAGAGGGCTGGGGGTGTCGAAATGAGCCCTGCAGTGGAACTGGCCATGGGCTTGGTGCGGGGCTCGCTGGGGAGCAGGGGGGGCAGTAGTGGGGATGGGTGGGAGGGGATGGGGGCATGTTTTCAGACCCCCAAACCAAGCAGACAGCTCCTGGCTGGAAGCGTTTTCCCAAAGGCCACTGGCTATATTTTTTAATTAGCGAGCTAATTAATGACCACACGTTTGCAAGGTGGAGTATTAATGCTGCCTTGAAATTGGGCTGGGGATCCTCCACGCAGCTCAGACCTGGCTCCCGGTGGATGCTGAATATGAATGTGGATGGAGGAAGGATTTTTGGGGGGGATGAGTTTCTTGGTGTTCTTGGGACTTTATGTTTTCGTTCCTCCCTGGACGCCCGCCGACAGTGTGGTCGTTTTTCTTCCTCCCCGGCACGTCTCAGTCTGGCGAGGACACGTGGGGATTTGTTCTGTGTGCCCGTTGCTTAAATGGATAGAAGCGGCTGTCGTGGGAGGCTGGCTTGGTGGAAGTGGAGAGAGCTCTAGCTGGGACCCTGCGCGTTAGCCTTGGAGTGGTCACGTTGGGCCCGTTGCTTTCCTAAGTGGCTGCTCATGCCTCTATTGGCTGAGGTGTGGGACCTGATGGACCTGGTATCTGGGCTGCCGAGATGCTGACGTTGCTGGTGTTGGGAGGGCAACCCTGGAAATTCAGGCCCAAGCTGTCTCCCGCAGGGCTCCCTCTGGGGAATTGTCCCGCTGCTGGTCCCCTGAGACCTTGCGGAATTGCTAGGATGCCGTGAAAGGAAGGGGAAACTGAGTCCCAATGCTGCTTCTGGTACCAGCGCTGAAAGCTAGGGCAGGATCTCAGCTCCACTAAGGCTACTTTGCACTGCATGACTCAGACGGCGAAGTCCTGCACAAGGAAACTGTCCGCCAGGGGAAAGATGCCTCCCGCTGGGAGAGGCCAGGACTGGAGAAGAGGTCAGCTCTCCACCACCAGAGCGCTGGCCACTTTCCTACCTGTGAAGGAGAAGCAGAGACTGGAGTGTGTGGATGCCTCCCCCTTGCCGGTGACCATTCCTTATTCTCCGTGGCAACACACGCCAGCAGAAGCTGCTGGTGGTCTGCAGCGCCGTCACTTCAGCGCTCAACAGAAGGAAGGGGAGTGATTTTGACGAACTCCAGCTGAAAGCGAGGGGTGTGATCAGAATGGCTGCTAATCCTTTCTCATGCTTTGCTTGAGAAGATAGCTGTGTCCGCTCTCAGAGGGGTGCCCAGCTAGACTCGTCGCATACTCGAAAATTAATTATCAGACTGGTGGAACGATGCACGACCCTGCTATTATAATCAGCAGGGTCACATTGGCTTCGCCGTCCTAATCTACTGAGAGCTTCAGAGAGATTTATTGTACTCTTGTCTGGAACATGCCATTGCAAGGCTCTGCGCGTTGATCTGCAGTTTCCTCTCCCCGCACAACCTCATTTCCACTTTGGTGGAAACTTGTTCGTTCTGGTGAAAGGTGCTGGACTGGCAGACCTGGAGACTAGTGTTCCCTGTAGGCTGTGCGCTAGTGCAGCTGCTCAGGAAAGATTCCAACGCCACCCAGCTGAGCACCCACAACCAGGTTTTGTTTGTGCTGTTGGTGCACATTTGCACATGCCTCAGTGCACATAACAAAATTTATTCCGTGCACGGATGGGGAAAAAATGAAGAGGGAACATTTCTGGAGACTTCTGCTTATCTACAGCACAAAGTGCAATGGAAGAAGCTGGACAGCAACCGAGCTAATGCAACTCAATGGTAGCCCTGCCGGCGATGAGAAGGGAAATCAGTCCTTGTGCTCTGTGCGGAGGCTGCCAAAAACCAGTTCAGTTAGTGCTGGGAGAGTGAACAGCATGGTGATATGTAATGGGACACAGAGCCTTTCATGAATGTACAAGGGCCCTGTTAAGATCAGGATATTGTTGTCCTAGACATAGTGCTCGCACACTGCTTGCACACAAGAGTTTATCCAAAAAGCTGAGACTGCATCCTTATCCCCATTATACAGATGGAGAAAGAGATTGAGTAACTTTGCCCAAAGTCTGCCAGCTGGGGGTTTGAACCCTGCTGTGCTGAATCCTAAGCCAAGGGCCTTCACCCCAAGATCTTATAAGCGGCTGAAAACTGGGAAATGGGCAGCCCACACGCATGCCACAGGCTCAGACAACACGCTGGGTCTTGCTGGAGAGACAATGCGCTTATCTCATTCGCCGTGTCCCATGGTACTATTAAAACACACTGCCACACATGCTAACATAGAAGGACAATGCACCCAGCATGTGCTCCTGGTCGTGGGAGAGCATGTGGGACAATGCACATACGACGTGTGCGGTGCCGTGTGATGGTGTGGTGGGCAGTGTACATAATGCGTGTTCCACCCCGCCTGGTGATGGGACCATGCACATATGCCATGTTTAGTGTCATGTGGCAGCATAACAAATACCAGTTGGAAGCCAGCAGCCCCCTGTCGCCAGGTGCCAGGGGAGCAACCTGTGGAGCTTAGCTCCGGAGTAAAGTCTATTACACCTTTTTTTAATGGATAATTATCTTGACAAGATAGAGTGGCCTGTCTGCTTGCTGAAAGAGGCCCCTATGCTGAGGGAGGAGATTAATAGCCACTGTCAATGACATGGAAGAAAGGAGAACTTGATGGGTTTCACATGAGTAATCTCCGTGTATTCCAGGAGCATTCTGGTAACTGTGAAGGATAGGCTGTAACTCTACCTCCGTTATGCAATCTTCTCATGTGGGTCAGCTCGCTGCCCCTTTGTTTCAGCGCCTCGTCGGCCTGGCGGCGGAACGTGTCCAGGCTCTCATTCTGAGGTGAATGTGGAGAGAGGCGAGGAAAGGGGGGGGACTCCGGCTTGCATCACCACGTGCCCGGGCAGGCAGCTGCTGTTCTGGGTGGCGGAAGGGATGAGCATGTGACCGACAGGGATGCTCACACCCTGCTCTCCCTCCCTTCTGCTCTTCCTGGCTTCCGGCCCTTTCGTCTCAATGGAGCATTGCAGACCCTGCATGTGTCATGGCGGCTGTTTGTGTACAGAGACAAGCAGAACCGAAACCTGGCTCCAGGGGAGCAGAGAGCTTGGAGAACAGAGATGTCTCAGAAGCAGTGATGGGGGAGGGAGGGGCACAGAGTGGGAGAGATGAGGGAGGAAGGGTTGAATCAAGGGAGGCGAGCTCTGGAACCACCCATTGGCAGGATCTAAACAGGATGCACTGAGACCTTAGCCCTCACCCATCCTGCTGGCGCTTCTCCCAACTGCCATGCGTGAGTGGCAGCGTCCTATAGCGCAGTGGTTTTCAAGGGACAGGTTGTGGAGTGAGAGGCAGTGGGTCGTCTGGCTGCTAGGGTTGCCAGATGGTTTCCCAAAAAATACCGGACACACGGTATTTTTTCGTCGAGGAAAAACAAAAGAAAAGGAACGCGGGATAAGAAGTCCCCCCGTTCTGGGGCGCCAATCGTGGCCCCGCCTTCCAGCTGCTCCCCCCGCCCACGTCAGGCTTCCATCCGGCGCACAGCTGGAAAAATCAGAGAATACCGCACATTGCACATGTCCGGTATTCTCTGATGTTTTTTACTGGACAAAGAGCGCATATACCGGACTGTCCAGTAGACTACCGGACACCTGACAACCCTACTGGCTGCCCAGTGACCAGGTGACCAGCGGGGGTGCTGGCCGGGCACCACGCCCCACACTGCACCCCAGAAGTGGCCAGCAGCAGGGCTCCACATGCTGCCCCTGCCCTGAACACTGGCTCCGCACTCCCATTGGCAGGAACGAGCTGTGGGAGATGCCTGTGCGGGAGAGCAGCTCGCAGAACGGCTTGTGTGCCTCTGCCTAAGAGCCGGGCCTGCTGCTGGCTGTGTCCAGGTCACCTTAGCACCCCCGCTGAGCTGCTGACCCGGAGCCACCGGAGGTAAGCCCATCTCCCAACCCCCTACCGCAGCCCCGAGCCTTCCCAAACCTGGAGCTTCTGCTTCACCCCAAAGCCTTCTTCCCAAGTGATGACCTTGGGTCACTACATCAGCGCTTTTCTTCAACTGGGTCCTGAGAAAAAAAGTTTGAACATTGTCTAAGGAATGTCCCATCTGGCCAGCTGCCACGGCCGGGGGCAGCTGGGCTAGGGGCTTCCAGTGCAGTCACAGTGTCCTGCCGAGAGATGTCCTGGTGTGGATTGGGGAGCAGGTTAGGTACAAAGGGTGTGTCTACACTGCAGTCCTCTTTCGAGAGAGGAATGCAAATGCAGCCGAGCGAAATTGCAAATGAAGCGCGGATTTGAATTTCCCACGCTTCATTTGCATAATGGTGCCCAACCGCTTTTTCGAAATACCCGCTGTGTCGATGGGGTTATTTCAAAAACAAACCTTTCTTTCAAAATAAACCTCATTTTGTAAGGAGTAAGGGATATTTTGAAAGAAGGGTTCATTTTCGAAAGAGTCCCGTCTACACAGCGAGATTTTTTTCAAAACAGGGTATTTCGAAAAAGCGGCCAGATGCCATTATGCAAATGAAGCGCGGGAAATTCAAATCCGCACTTCATTTGCAATTTTGTTTGGCTGTATTTGCATTCGCCTCTCAAAAGAGGAATGCAGTACAGACACACCCAAAGAGGGGCGGTTCTGGGCTCAGACTTGCTGGAAAGGCGGTTGAGGACGGGGCCCTTTGTTCTGTCTGCCAGAGCTGGGCAGAACCTGGGAGCAGACTGTTAAAGCAGAGTTGGTTTGGGCTTTGTCACAAGGGTGGCATTGGCTCAACAGCACAGAGGAGATTGTGGATCCAAGCAAGAGGCGCATGCTTGCACATGGGAGCTGGTCACTACTGTTACCAGCCTACCACTGTTACCAGCTTCCAAAGCTGCTCCTCTAGCTCAAGTGACCAGGCCTGTCTCTTGGTGATGAGTGTTCCAGGTTCAAATCCAGCTGATGAATTGGCCTTAGGGCTATTGCACAAGCCTGAGATTGAGTCTCCATCTGCTGCTGTCTCTGCCCTCTCCTGAGTCTCCACCCCACATGGTTAGGGGGGCACCCAGCATAAACACGCTCTATGTGGGGAGTGGAGGCTGTGACCCTGCCCGAAGGGTACACGTGTCAGCGCTGCTCCCAGTTGTATTACAGAATCTCCCTGCAGCACTCCCTTATCTCTCCCTGGGCTGCCTTTGTCTCGCCCTCCTGAGATGAACAAACCCAGCCATCCCCTTATCTCCCTGGCCGCAGCTCAGGCCTGGCATGGCCCTCTGACATGCTGTGCAGTCTGCACACACCTCCAACGTGCCAAGAGGCAGGGAGAGCTGACAGAAGGCTAGAGGCGAATGGTGAGAGTGAGGGCCAGCCGATCTCCGTACGGGACAGGGGCCTTTTAATCCCATGCTGCGCCGGCTTCCAACCCTGCAGAGGGACGCCTGGCATTCTTAAGCTCACGTTTCTCACTGTTCCTTTCCTTCACGGCCACTCCAGAGATCACTGCCTGGAGGGGGACGGCTCCCAATCCGCCGCCGAGAGCTTGTGTGCTGTTTACGTGCTTCGTGTTCCCTTCCTCCCAGGCCTTTGATGTGTGCCAAGCCGCGGAGAGGGGGCCGCTCGCACAGCAAACTGGATGGACTGGCTTTGAACCCCATGCCGCTTAGGGTTTCTCTTCAGTCCTCGCCCCGAGGGGCCTGCCCTGAATTTCCTTTTCGTTCCAGGTTCAGAAGAGCCAAGAACTGCCAATCTTACATGCGTCCTCCCCAGGGGCTCCGTGCGAGCCGTGTGAATGCAGGGGAATCGTGATTCCGAATCATCCACCAGCCCAGCTTGAAGAGAGAGACAGGCCTGCCCTGTAGCCATAGATCCCTCCCCACTCCAGCATGGGGGGGCAAGAGCCATCACTTTCTAGGCATGGGGTTGCTGTAACCCAACCTAGAGGCTTTAGCCATTGTCCCATGGGGACTCCCTTCTGGGCCTACCTGTGGGGAGATGGAGCCTGGCGTTGCCCCTTTTTCTTAGCTGCAACTAGAGTCACTCCCACGTGGCCCCTTTTGGGGTCTTTGGGCCGCCTTCCTTGCAGGACAGGGTGTGGTGGAGTGGGAGATGCAGTAGGCCGGGTAGGAGGGATTCCCCATAGTGCTTTGCAGCTTCTCCCTCAGCCGCCCATTTGTGGGTGCCGTGGAGAGTCGGGAACCTGCAGCCAGTGCTGCTCAGAAACGGGCGGGGCAGGGACCCTCCGTCCCCCGTGACCATGGGTGTCAGATTTGTATCATTTTTGGTGGTGCCCAGAACAGTGTCATAGGCCAGACAGGAGCAACCACCCCTAGACGGCGCTTTGGGGGCCCCCCATTTCAGGGGGACACAGGGTGCAGGGGGGCCTATAGAGTTAGCAGGGGCTTGGTGCTGGCAGCAGTGAGTGACTCAGCCCCAGCCTGCCCCACCAATGTCACTCCGGGGAGGGGCGGAAGCTGGAAAGAGGCAGGATGAGGCAAGGGCTAGGGAGAAGGGGAATTGGGATGAGGAGGGGGCAGAGCCAGGGCAGGAAGAGGCAGGGTGGGGGCTTTGGGAAAGGAGTGGAGCAGAGCAGACTGGGACCAGGTTGCTCACTGCTGCCGGTACCAGGTCCCCTGCTAACCACCCAGGCTCCCCCCCCCGGACCTCAAGCCCCATGGGCCATATAACTCACTGCCTACACCATAGCTTTAAGCCCCTGCCCATGGCAGTGGGGTGATGGAAACCCATCTTGGGGGCAGCTCTCAAGGCACCGGATGCCTCTGAACGTTTGGCTGCGAATCCCGATCTACCATTGCAAGCTACTGTGGTGTGTGCCTCCCTGAGTTGGGTACTGAGTGGCCTGGGGGTCTTTCACCCTTGTGCTCGGACTGCCCTGAGTCACCTGTTTCCTGGAGGGAGAGAAGAGACGCAGTGAACATAAAGGGAATTCTTTGCGCAGGCGGCTGGACTCAGACCGAACCTGTGGCTCTCTCCGGCTCCCTCCCTCACACCCTGTGCTGACTGGAACGATCACACCGGGTCTCCCGAAGTCCCGGCTTGGAATCAGCCACCCTGGAAGGAATTGCTGACACGTTCAGCCCACTGCTTGGCGCTCCAAAATTCACCCCCGTTCACTCCGAAAATCCACACGGTGTCCCCCCAGACTCCTCAGTACCAACCCTACCACTCCTGGTAGCTGAGTGCCCCCTCTAATGGCTCCCCACATCCCCTCACTTCACAGAGCCCGCTCCATGCCCCTTCCCCCTGTGTTAAAGCCCCTGTCTGCTTTGCTGCGCTCCCATGACATTAGCCCCCTGTGACTGGTGTTATCGGGCCGCAGGAGAAGCTTGGTGCGAGGCAGGAGTAGAGGGAAAGCTCCAGTCGGCCGCTCTCTGACGCAGCGCCACACCACGGGGGAATCTTCCTTAGCTCTAATTAACAGCGTGTTACATTAATCGGTGTCTTTCGCTAAATGATTAACATGTTTCAAGACCCATTAAGAGCGGTTATGACAGGGAAAGGCAGGCAGCTGTCGCTGGTAATTGCCGCACACTTGAATGATTCCGCAGTCTAGGGCTGGCTGGAGAAGTGCGGGATCCATCTGTGGGTCAGCACCTGGGGGGAGCAGCGAGCGGGTGAGGGAGCAGGAGGGGAGGAGCATTAGGGAGGGGCGGCGAGCGCAGGGTGGAGGATGCATGGCTTGTGATGGATGTTGCGCAGACAGTCTCTTGACACTGAGGATAGCTCCCGAGAGGCTGATACTGTTGCAGCTGATGGCGAGATTGATGAACCTAGCATGCTGGAGGATGAATAATATTTGCATAAGATGTAGCTCAAGCTGTGACTGGGGGTATGTGAACTCAGAGAATATGTGCCGTGTGGCCCAGTGCCAACTGCAGACAGCTCCAGTGCGGTGGAAATAAAACAAGCCCTAAGCCAGGCCCCGGGTGTAGTAGAGGTAAAGCTCAGAAGAGGGGCTGAATTTAGGGACGAGGCACAGTCCTGAGCTCATCCAAGAGAAGCATCCAGAGAGCATCTTCCCATTGTGAATGCTGTGACACAGCATGGGTAACCAAGAATGAAGTCTTCTGCTCACAGCTGGTCAAAAATGTTCTCTCTCAGCTTATTTTAGACTGAAAACTGGGGTTTTGACTAAATGGTTTTTATATGAAAAGCTTCTGCTTTCTGTGGAAAATGTCAATTTTTGTCTAAAAACAGAACCACTGAACATGAAAATAATTTGATTCTGAAATGGTGACTCTTGGAAATTGTAGTTCAGTTGCCTCATAATCCCCTTCTCCCATTTGAGCCACATTCTCCAGTTGGACTTCATCTCCCAGGCTGCAGCGGGGCATGCAACTGCCATGATGCATCACCTCCCTTCATGGGGGGGGGGGGAGAGATAGGAGAGTCTGTGGTGCATCATGGGAAATGTAGTCCAGTCAGAGAGCCTGGCTTATAGAGGCACATGAGGCACCTGAACTACAACTCCCATTAGGTATTGTGATGGCATTTCAGAATTGATATATTTTGGTATTTTCTGGTTTTGATTTTTTTCATTGAAATCTTGACATTTTCTAGCCATGTCTGTTTATATCAAACATGTTACCTGCCTCCAGGTGAAGCATTTCTGGAATCCTGTATAATAGTTATCGTCACAGTGACTAGGAAGGAATTTCAATGAGCTCTACTAGGTTATTCTACCACTTCTGGATGTCCCACCTCCTGCAGGTGGGACTTCCTGGAAATATCGATCACAGTGCTGGGAAGTTGGGCAGAGCTGGAGGAGGTATCTTCCTGAGACAGTGCAGTGAGATACACCTTTCCCTTCCAGCCCTAGGTAGTCTACACTACACTACTCCATCAAGCTTTGGACATTGGCTATAGGCTGCTTCCACTTCAGACCTGTCTCCTGCAGCCTCATTCAAGTTGCATGAAGAGTTTGGAGCTTGCTTGGAACGTATTTTCATTCTGGTGCTGTTTACTCTGTAAATTTTATGTACCATAAACTTCCTGGCTGGGAAAGATGAGTTCTAACTAGCTGAAGAGTTTTATGGGGTTTGGAGGAGAGATTAGTGTTAAAATGGAAGTGCTAAACAACTATAAGTGATTAAATGATGCTGCTATGCATCTCAGGGGAATTTTTGCACAAAAGATGTCTAGCAGCCCACAGCTACTTCCAGAGAAATATACGTAAGTGTTAGGGATGTGCTCAGAGTATAAAATTCAGAGCTGGATTACATATGCCTCAATGTTTGGGAGTACAGGTAGTCCCCGGGTTACGTACAAGATAGGGACTGTAGGTTTGTTCTTAAGTTGAATTTGTATGTAAGTCGGAACTGGTACATATTGTAGGGGAAACTCTAGCCAAACATTTCTCCAGAGCTCAGTTTTATTCTCCCACACCTCACTTCCCTCAGTCCTTTATTCTCAAGCTGAGGTGTCTGCTGAGAAAAGCCGCTCCGCGTCTCCCTGGTCTGCTGGGGGGTGGGGGGGCGCTAGCTTCGCGTCTCCCTAGTCTGCTGGGGGGAAGCAGCTAGTGTGGGGTTGCCTCACCCTGTCTGTAAGTAGGGATCCGATGTAAGTCGGATCCATGTAACCCGGGGACTGCCTGTATTTGAATGGGAGTAATGTTTCGATCTAGGAACTGAGATAGGACTTATCCAGGATCGTAACAGCGGTGCTCGGTGCTGTCCATATGCCTAATATGATGAGGCAGGCCCTGCTGCACTCACCTTAAAATTGAAATACACTAGGCAGGCAAAGGAATTGCTGTTTTGCAGTTGTAGAATTAGGGCGCAGAGACAGCTTCAAGGGGCAGATTCTCAGAGTTGTGGGGACCCTACAGCTCCCTGTTGCTGTCATGGGAGTCACAAGCAGTTAAAAAAACCACAAGGTCTAGGGTCACACTGCAGGTCAGATGCAGAGCTGGGAGTGGATCCCGTGAATCCCCAGCCCACGGCTTTAAGCCACAGAGCTGTCCTGCCTGCCTATTTAATATCGGGCCTGGTTTTCAGAACAGCTGTGCCTTTGATTGAACCTAATGGGCGCCACTCTTAAAGTTGACATTGCCAGTGTCTGCTGGCTTGGCTGTATTGGGAATGGTGTAAGGTAGAAGACCATGGGATGTTCTAAGTTCCTCTGATGCACTACATGGCTTTGGTGAGCTCCCAGGCTACTTGGTGCCATAGGGACAAGAGATGGTCTGGGGAAACTTGAGTTCTGCTTGGCTTTGCAGTAATCACGCTAGGAAAAGGGGGCGGCTATTGGCAGCTCCCAGCTCTGCCGTGCCTGGTGGGAGGAACCGTGGGAAGCGTGTCCGGAGATCTGGCTGCAGCAGGGTTGGCTGGGAGGGGGGGGGGCGCGAGCTGGTGCTGCCACGTCCCCGTGTCGTGTGTTTGCAGATCGCGAGCGGATCGGCCAGGACTCCTCGTACGAGCAGGAGGGGAAGGTGCAGTTCGTCATCGACGCCGTGTACGCCATGGGCCACGCCTTGCACAACATGCACAAGAGCTTGTGTCCCGGCAAGGTCGGCCTTTGCCCCAGGATGGACCCGGTGGACGGCGTGGAGCTGCTCAAGTACATCCGCAACGTCAACTTCTCAGGTCTGTCTGTCCGCGGGGGGGGCGAGGGGTCACGCCATCTGGCCTTCAATAGGAGAGAGAGAGGGGTAGCAAGAGAGGAGCAGGGGCTATTTATGCACTTGGTGACTGCAGAATGACTCTGCTGAAGTCCCAGGAGCTACTCCAGGTCTCCAGAGCTGGGAATGAGAGCAGCTCTTCAGCTCTCAGCCAGGACTTTCTATTTATTAGGTGCATTATGGTAGCAACTTGGAGCCGAGCCAGGGCCCTCAGTATGCTAGGCGCTGTACATATACTTAGTGAGAGACAGGCCCTGCTCTGGAGAGACTGCAATCTAAATACAGGGCATTCCCACTAGAAGTCGCCTTGACATACATCTGTTTCGCACTAAAGTCATTGATGTTTGTGGGAACTGATGCATTATAAGTCCTCCCATTCCCTGCTCTTAAGTCGTGCAACACACACATACCCCAATTTGCGCAAATGGAAGTCAGCCATAGGAAAAAAAATTCCCCACTTTAAGTTGTTTCGCTATAAGTCCATGTTTTTTGGAACGTGTTTCTTGGACTTCTAGGGAGTACGGCCTGTAGATCCCTGTGGTTTTATTCTTCTCCCTGTGGTAATGGGGGGAGTGGCTAAGAGGCAGATTTTCCAAAGAGCTGAGTACTGAAAATTAAGGCCAGGAATTTTTTTAAAAACACTAAGGTGATAGAAGAACTTGCAGGAAACCAATGCAACTTGTGCTCATAAGGGCATCATGGACTCGAACCTGGAGCATGACCCACTTCCATTCTGCTTTGGCTTCTATTCCTTTGTCGAAATAAGCTGCTTGTCTGAGCCATTCTGCTGTAGTTTTGTCTTCCCTCATAACTTTTCTGGAAACTCATTGCTTCCCTGTACTCTGTCTCTTTAATAAACATTTTCTGTCCCTTGCTTCTTATTACTTCTATTTATCTCTCCTCCGCAATCTCCTCTGCAATCTGTCTTCCTTATTTATTTTTCCTTCTTTCCCTCTTGCTTGATTCTTCTGGGCTCGTCTTGGGCTCGTATTTATTTGCACAGCTCACTTGATTTTACTTGAAAGTAAATTTTGTTTTAAATGTGGCAAAGCCGCAGGAGGCGGAACTCCCCCTTCCAGCAGCCATGCGCTGCGGGAAATGTTTCTGTGCAGCGAGCAGCCGGTGTGAATCCGAGGTTGTGCCTTGCCCGCGACTGTTTTGCAGTGTTTGTGTTGCATCCCGGCTCCCACCCACTCTCCCTCCCGGGCTACATCCCCGAGAGCTGCGCGAGGGCAATCCCCGCTGCCCATGACTGGCAGGAGATGTCAAAGCCAATCACTCAGTCTGTTCTTCAAGCGTAATGAGCTGTGAGGAGGTGGGGAAAGGAGGGGAGGGCCTCTGAGCTGCCATTTGTAAGAGGAGAGTGTCCAACCTGACCTGCATGCCAGGGGGAATAGGCAGGGAACATGGCAGCCACTAAGGGCAAGCCATCGTCTTCCTCACTGGCTCCTCTGCCTCACTCTTCCGGCCACTGACACCAGCAGAGAGTTCCTGGCTCAGTCTGAGTCTGAATCAGACCCTGCTGCTTTATCTGGGAGGCTCAGGCATGCAATGGGTTAATGCAGGCCCAAGGGCCTGGATTCAAAGGCTGCCTCAAGTTACACACGCCTAATGAGGAATCTCTGCTCCTTGTCGGCCTGCATCACAAGCTCGGTGCCTGCTTGGCAGCCAGGGTTGAGCCGAGCCCCAGCCTGCAGGAATCGGAGCGCGTGGGGCATTCGGGGCAAGGGGAGGGAAGTGTCAGCTTGTCGGCACTGGAGGTGTCTCTTGCAAAAATAGCTTGTGAGGTCTAGCATGGGAGTGGGGGGAGGCTGGCAGCTCAGGGCTGGGTGCTTGCAAGGGGGAGCCTCTGGCTGGAAGAGGAACGGAGGATGAGGGTCATGGCTGAGTGCATCAGCAGAGCTGTGCAGAGAAATGATGCACGGCATCTGTCTGCTTGCAGCCCCTCCATTTCATGCAGTCCACATTTGCCCAGCTGGCCTATGCCTATGGGATGCTGTGTTGCTATTTTCCTCTGCCCCTGGGTGGGTGGGTAGGTGGGACTTGGACTTGAGCCCACCTTCCTTCCCCCCCCTGGTGAATGCCCAGCCCCCTAGGCCATGCCAGGACCCACCCCCCCCCCCCACCTTACCTTCAGGGGGTCCCTTATTCTGCCTTCCACCAGGGCAGCTGAATAACTGACGTAGCATCAGGATGCCCTGACACTGAACATGGATGTATTATTCAGGGCTGTAGGAGAGAGACTCCCAGATGTCCGCAGATGGTGGTAGAGGGGAGAAGGGAGAGCAGCAGAGAGCACGGTGCACGGGTACACTACACAGGAAATGCAATTGATCACATAAATGACACAGGTTCTTTTGGCATCTACTCTAGTCCTCCTCTCTGGCTGTGTCTACACCCAAAATGCTACAGTGGGACAGCTGCAGCACAGTGTTGCAGGCACGAGCTGCCGCCACGGAAAGGGGTTTTTCCATCGCTGTAGTAAATCCACCTCCCTGAGAAGCAGTAGGTGGGGGAGGGAAGAATTCTTCACATTAGAACGTAGGTTGGCTTAATTAGATTGCACAGGGCATAACATTTTTCACAGCCCCGAGTGATGCGGTGAAGCCGGCTTTGTAGCCTCATTTCTCGCTTCTCTCTCTCAGTATGCCCCTCCCTGCTCTCTAATACGGTCTCAGCTTGACTCCCTGCCTGGCACCTTTTAGAACTGTTTGCACTTGTGCAAAGGGAGTGGGAATTGCTCCTACCACCGGTGAATTCCGATCTGGAAGCATGCGCTGGCCAAAGGCTGCAATTCAACAGGCCAGCCTGATGGGGCAAAGCACCCGCGCGCGTGCGTCTGTCCCACGAGCAATGAGACTTGAGCGCTTTCTAATAGCGAAGCGCCATGCTCCACTGAAGAGGGGTGGGCTTATGCACAGACGTTGTGCGGGGATCGGGATCTCCGTCACACTATGATCAGCGGTACAACAGTGAGCTTGTGTTGCCATTACTACAGAATGTGCGTCTAATCATCCAGTCTCTGTTTAAAGGATATTAGTGTAACTCCCATGTCCCATATACTGGCACTTAGACCACTTACAGTGAGAGATAGGAATGTGTGTGCCTAGCTGAGAACCAGTTATCTTTATAGCTCAAGCTGTAGAAGCTCCTACCCTAAGCTCTAGAGATTGCAGGTTCAAGTCTGCCCTAGTGGTGGTGATAGAAATGTAGCCGTGTTAGTCTGGGGTAGCTGAAGCAAAATGCAGGACAATGTAGCACTTCAAAGACTAACAAGATGGTTTATTAGATGATGAGCTTTCGTGGGCCAGACCCACTTCCTCAGTTACATTAGTGCAATGTTTCTCAATCAATGCTACAAGGTACTCAAGAGAAGTCTGGGAGGCATGTCAAAACAACTGAAATTTGGAGAAACTTGAATTTTTGTTTTAAGTTTTACAGCGTTTCATACGATTAAGTTGTTTAAACAAATGTGTTGCAACGGTAGAAAAAAATTTGTGTGTCTGAAAACTGTAGGTACTGGGGGTACTTATAATTTTTTTTTAAAAAGGGGTACTTTATAAAAAAAAAGGCTGAGAAACACTGCATTAGCATATTGCAGAATGTACCCCTTTATACTCCCCAGAATGTGTTGTTTTGGGGATTTTAGTAAATTGAGTGAAACTTCTGTGTATACATAATGATCAAACCAGGCATTTCTAGCCAAATGTTAATATTAACAAAAATTGGGATAGGCGTAATCTTTGTTTAGAAGGCAAATGTATTTTGTCTGAGTCGTGAATAAATGGTAAGCAAATAGCTCAGTAAGTATCTGTTTATCTTCTGTCTCTACAGGTTGGTAAATTGCAAGGCTGGTTTATTTTTTAATTGTATTTGTCCAATGTCACCAGACCGTATGACACTGGGAAGAGACCCGGGAAGAAGAAAATAGCCTAAAAACCCCACTGAACTTAACAGCACAGATCCCATTGACTTTAGCAGGAGGTGAATTGGACACTGCACTGGATGGATCAGACACACGGCACATCAGTAGAGTGGATGTTGCTTAGCTCTCTGATGTTAAAACCTTTCTGTCTTGCAGGCATTGCTGGGACTCCGGTGACATTTAACGAGAATGGAGATTCACCTGGCCGTTATGACATCTACCAATACCAGATCAAAAACTCCACCCCGGAGTACAAAGTCATTGGGCAATGGACCGATCACCTGCACTTAAAAGTAAGACCTTGGACTGATCTTGCATTTGGCTGTGCAGTCAGTGGAGATGATCCCAGCAAGGAGACAGGGACAACAGCTTCATTCCTGCCTCCCTAGAGCTTTCTTTAGAAGTATTGTTTTGCACTCAGAAGAGAGGAGACCTAGTAGCTTGTTTAAAGGGACTGAGGATTCTGAAACTAGCTCCAACAGCTAATTCGAATATAGTCAGGCTGAACCCTTCCCAGCCTGTACTTGAGACACTGTTAAGATATAGTTCACCCTCCAGCAAACAAGCAAACCCTACATAAAAAGAGCATTATTACATTTGCAAAATAAGCCCTCCAAATGTAGGAAATGCTGGAGTTGAAGTTGCTTGTGCTACCTTAACTGAACACACACATCCCCTCCCCATGTGTGTGCGTCATGATATAGTGTTTAATTGCATGGTCCCATACTACTTTTTCCATTCCTATTTATGTTTCAAAGGTCTGCCAAATTCAGGCTGATTTTCACATGGATTTTCACACCTCTAAAGAACATAAGAACGGTGTCACGGGGCTCGGATCCGGACCTCCCTGGTCATGTTCCCCAGCCCCTTTTTCTGCTCCGGCTTTCCTCCCGTCCCGCCGAACCGAGAGATTCCACCACTCTTCCTGGTCGTCCCGACAATCCCCTGAGCAGGGAGGTGAGGGGGGGTCCGGGCCCTCCCTCTCTCCAGACCCCAGCCCAGGGCCCTAAGGCAGGGGAGAATAACCTCTCTCCCCTCACCTGGCTGATGGGGCTACGTGCTGAAACTCATCAGCCCGCGAGCCGCTCTCTGCACCCGCCCTGGGCTGCTTCCTCCCCCCCGCTCACCAGGGTGCTTCTCGCACTGCTTCTTTGAGGCCCTAAGTCCCTTCATCCAGCGCTCTCCCTGGCCTCCTTGGCCCCAATGTCTCTGCCTGCTTTATCTTGTGGAGGGTGCCACCCCTCCCTTCCAGGACACCTGCGCCAGCGTCTCACGGGCGGCTCCTCCCCCTTCCCCGCTGCCCCTGCCCTCCTCCAGCATCCTCCCGCGGGTCAACGTCACCCGGTGTCGGGATTTCCCCTGGGGCATCAGCGGGGGCACCAGCCCTGATGCTGGCAGAGCGGTGTGCCTCCGCCGCTGCCGCCGTCTCCCCTGGCGCGGGGAAAGCCTCCCCTGATGCGTCCGGGGAAGCACCGGCCAAGCCATCAGCCGGGCCGCGTGTCTCCGCCGCCTCCACTGCCACTGCTCTGCATCCCCCTGGTCCCCTGGGGGGCGTGGTTAGTGCGGGGTTGCACCACCCCGTCACAACAGCCAGACTGGGTCAGACCAACAGTCTATCTAGCCCACTATCCTGCCTTCCCACAGTGGCCAATGCCAGGTGCCCCAAAGGGAGTGAACAGAACAGTCATCAAGCGATCCCTCTCCTGTCATCCATTTCCAGCCTCTGACCAACAGAGGCTAGGGACACCATTCCTACCCATCCTGGCTAATAAGTATTGATGGACCCAACCTCCATGAATTTATCTTGTTCTTCTTTGAACTCTGTTAAAGTCCAGATCTTCACACTATCCTCTGGCAAGGAGTTCCACAGGTTGACTGTGCACTGAGCAAAGAAAAACTTCCTTTTGTTTGTTTTAAACCTGCTACCTATTAATTTCATTTGGTAATCCCTAGTTCTTATGTTATTATGCATCAGCTATCTCTCTACGTCTTTTAAAGCGGGGAGGTGCTAGAAATTTTCAAAGAAAAGGTTGTCACAGTTTTCTAAAGCGGGCCACACAACTTAGTGTTTTCCTAGTTTTGTCCTGGGCATTGGGGCTTAAAATTCTCACAGCTTGGTCTGTGTTGGGTCTTTGAATGGGGGTTAATGGAACCAATGATTCTCTGCCTATTGTCTTTGCTGCCTTTCATCCTAAAGGTGGCCGCAATTCAATGTGTGTTGAAATTGTCCCAGTACAGTCTGTAGAGTTATTTGTGTACTTTGACATTGTGGGTGGATGGCAATATATTCATACAATCCATCAGCCTATCATTGCAGGCAGGAATAGATTTTCAGGAAACAGTCTTAATCTTTTTTCCTCTATTTTTCAAATGCTAGTATCTCTGGAAATGCTATGGGTGGGAAAATGTTTGAAATTAAAAAAAAAATCTCGTTTGCATATTTGGACAAAAAGTCACAATCCTGAAAATTTTCATCAGCTACAAATACAGGAAAAAATGGATTGGGTCAATGCAAACATTTTGATTGGATTTTGATTTTGATTTGTTTCCTTTCACTTATAATTGCAAAGGACAAATCATTTTAAATGGAAAAATGGAACTTTTTTTTGTTTTCAAGAATGTCTGAACAGACATTTGAACAATTTCAAATCTACTTTTGCCCTTTAACATTTTTCAAAACAGGACATTAGTTGAAATTGATGCTTCCCCACAGTTTCAGCTTTGCTGAATTGGTGCTTTGTCAAATAATTCCTGACCGGGTCTGTCGAGAGGCTATTTTGCTCTTGTGTTATCTTGCCTCCTGAATCACAGTGCTCCTCTTATCTGTTCCCCAAGAAGTGTCTTAGGGTATTGCGTGTTCTTTGTTCAGGTGTGTGATTCCCAAGGCAAGGAGACATACCTGTGCTAGCTCTGATTGATCTGCATGCTAAAAACAGCCTGTAGCCACAGCAGGAGGGCTAGCTGCGCCGAGAACATCCTTACAGTTTCAGATGGGATTGTACTAAGGAAGGCTAGAGCCTATCGCTGCTTGTTCTGCACCAGCTACAATCAATGATCCCATCTACATGTTTTGTGAGTCTATAAAGCGCTACCAGACCATTTGTTGTTTTTTAAGTTTATTTTTAGCATGTTGACTCCATCAGAGCTAGTGCGGGTATGTCTGCTTGACCAAGGCATCACACACACTGCTTGAAGAGTATGCGTAACCGAAGTGAGTAACGTGGATTGTCCATGGGTGTAGTTGAGGAAGCGGAAGTTGACCCTAAACTGCAAGCCTCAAGCAGGCATGGAATTTGCCTACCCCCCCCCCATACACATGTGGCTCCATTGATCTAGACCTGCCCCTCCAAATACAGAAGTCAACATATACCTGTGGGGTAGTCAGTTCTACTAAACTATACGGCTATGTCTACACCGCAGGCTTTTTGCGCAAGAACACTTGTTCTTGCGCAAAAACTTGCAGAGCATCTACACTGCACGCGCGTTCTTGCGCAAGTAAATTTACAGCAAAGTGTCAGAAGACAGGGCTTTTTGTGCATGAGTTATTCCTCTCTCCATGAGGAATAAGCCCTCTTGTGCAAAAGCTCTTCCACAAGAAGGCAGTGAGGTCAGGCAACAGGGGTTTCTTGCGCAAGAAAGCCCTATGGCTAAAATGGCCATCAGAGCTTTCTTGCGCAAGAGAGCATCTACACTGGCATGGACGCTCTTGCGCAAAAGCACATCTCTTGCGCAAAAGCACAAGGCAGTGTGAATGCACTCTTGTGAAAGACCATTTGCACAAGAACTCTTGTGTAAAACGGTTCTTCTGCAAGAAGCCGGCAGTGTAGACGTAGCCTACGTGAAGTGTAGGAAGTATTGGGTTCTGACCTTCTAAAGCTGAATGCTCAGATTAGAAGAGGCCCCGCCTGTCTTGTGGCTATTATTGCTTGCCTAGAGCCTGTGTTTATGCCCATGTGAGACTATTAGCCCTGTGATTGCTGAAAGAATATGGGTCTCAGAGCTCTACCCGCTTGCACAGATTTCTGTGATGGTGCATAGAGAGCTGCATGCTGGGAGTTGAATATACAACCATTGCCATTCTGGGGCTTGGAATCTCACCTATCTTAGGGTTCATATACTTTGGGGATTTATTCCACAGCTTCTTAATGAGCATCCATCCACATGCCACACGCATGCTGCACCAGAGGCATACACGAGGGATGGTGTGCCTTCTGTCAAGGCATGTCCTTGTATACTCACGGCAGCAGTTTGCTGCAGACTCCGGGTATGGCTTTCTTGGAGGGTATCCCACGGTGCTTTGCTTCCCTGCTGAGCAGTGTGCATTCTGAGATTTTTCTTGCTGTGCATGGTGGGAAACTAGGTGAGCTCACATTTCTAAAAAAACCCCATGATTCATCTGTCTTCACCCGCTTCCGGGGATGGGGCCAGGAAATCTAGAACCAGTTTTGAATTCTGCTGCACAGCATGGACCCAAGCATGCTGCATGTCTCTGTCCTGGCTGCTGTGAATACGCAGTGGCCACTTGGAATGCTGAAAAACCCCATGCATTTGGTTTGGAACCCCGCCCACTGAACCAGTTGATGTCCCAGTAACAGCGCCTCCAGCAGCAGGAGGGGTTTCAGTGATGGTGGAACCGGGATGAGGATGAAAAAGAAGGGAGGACACCGAGCGACTGTCCAGGGCTGATTCGTAGAGCAGCTTGACAGCTTGCAGCAGTGCTTTTGGGCTTGGGAAGCCAGTGCCGATCAGTAGTAAATGTTTGTTTTGTGCCAACAAGATAGTGGGAGGGAATTGTAGGATGGAAAAGGTTGGGAGATAGGTGCTGAACTACCTACAGCTGTGGCTGCATACCATCATGCGGTGCCCCCTACCTGAAGTGAAGTGGGTCCCCACTGGCATCCCCAAATGCAGCCAGTCCATAGTGAACCAGTGTGGCATGGGGAGGTTGTGAGGTTTATTGTCCTGCAGGCGTGCGATGCCGGGGAAAAGGTATTGCAGCACTTGGTTTTGAAGCTTGCTAAGGCTCGGGAGTTGATTGATGGCTTTGCACGCATGGGCTTCCCAAACAGTAGTGATAAGACCTAGATGCCCTATTGCTTGCTGTCCTCCACTCAGGGTTCAGAATCAAAACCACAAAGGGATATGTCTCTATGGTGCTTCACAGGCTGAATGCCCACCAGAGCGGATTTGCGGACATAAATGCAGGATGTTCTGCAAGGGATCGCAATGCGAAGATAGTTGGAGCTCATTTTAATTTGCCCTAATGGTGAAAGGGCTGGTTGGCCCCAGGAACAGGATAGACATTACAAGCACAGATGTTTCTTCCAGTTTCCTCTCTGCTGCCCTGGCTAATGAAGCCATCTGCAGGCTGCTTGGACAGGAGGAAGGAACTGTGCAACTGCAGCGTAGTAGCAAGCAGGAGTGTGTATTTGGCTGTCGGAAAGGGAGGCTGAGCTGTTGGTGGACTGGTTTGGAAGCAGCAGAACAAGCAAAGCGTTCCAAGGTTACAGCAATCCATTGCATTCCGCCCAGCACTGGTGAGGATAGGACGTGGAGCCTTAGCAACGGGTGGGAGAGGCTGAGGGGCAGACAGTTGGCATCTAGTACAAAATACAAGGAGCTGGGGCAATACTGTCAGATGCCTGTTGCTTTTATTCTGAGCCTCAAGCGGAGACTGTGCAGCTGAACATTCAGCTGTTAACCAGGGGGGTGAGGTGTGGGGAAAGAGCTGGAAGTTTTCTGAGCAGTTGTGTTTGAGCTGCGGGAGAGCAATGGTGCTGCAGTCCCTGGGGTATCTTGTGGCTTGGCCCGCCGAGTGTTATAAAACTTTCTGAATTCGTGCGCACTTACGGCCCTTCTGTGGAAAAAGAACAGTCAGGGCCTCATGAAAAATGTTTTCACGGGTTTTATTATTAAACAATCTATTATGTAACACCGAGAAATGAACCTTGCACCGAAGCGATAATAAAACAACGGCTTTTAATTATTAAATGCCATATTAAAAAGCAATCTATTCTCTAGCCACAAGGGACTGTTCCGTTAAACCGGATGTGAAACGGAGTAGTACAGCGCAGCAGCACAGAACAGAGCACAATGGGTGGGGAGGAGCAAGGGGTGAAAGTCACAGATGCATGTACGCCCTTGGCTCTGCCTCTTCTGGTTTGTGGGCCTTCTGGAGCAGCATGCGAGGCTTGGCAGTACTCGGGCCAAGAGAGGGCTCAAAGGAGCTGGGGTCCTGGTTCCCACTGTTCTCAATGCCCTGGGCTAGGGTGTGAAGGGAATGGGCTGTGGAAGTACAACGTGGTGGCACAGTGGGATAAGTCGCTGTTGCTGTCAATGGCCCATATTGCTCAGGGGCAGTGTAACGTGGCTGGGTGCCGGTTCGCAGCACTGCAGTGAACAGTACTGGCAGCACATGCACCAGCTGAGCGTGTTAGCTTTGTATTATGTCCAGATGTCCAGGAGTCAGGAGCAGCCCGAGGCCGGCTGCAGAAGCTGGCGCCCTAGTAGGGGTGGTACAATCAGCGCCCTTGCCTGAACGGCCATCAATGGCCGTGATGTCATCACAAGGCACCCTGGCGCCCTGTGACATCATCATCGGGCGCCCGGTCCAGCGGCACCCTAGGCAGCTGCCTAGCGCGCCTAGGCTCATGGGCCGCCCCTGCCAGGAGTGGCCTCTCTTCATCTCTTCCCATGCTGCCTTTGGCTATGACGGTGCTGTACCGGGCAACTGCCATGCTCTCCTTGGCCAAGACAGTGATCTCCCTAGAGAGGTCCTTGTCTTTTTCCCTCTCCATCCCCAGGTACTGCTGATGTCTGTGAACTTTTCATCAGGAGATTCCCCTCCCCAGAGGTTGGCCAGGCACTCAGCCAATGATGGCCCCTGTCCTTGGGATTTGGCCATGGGCAGGTGCAGGGAGTAGTAAATGAATCACAAGTGGCTATTGTTCATATTCTTGCGAAGGGGGGATAGGACTGAGGTCTATAAAATCAGGACTGGTGTGGAAAAAGTGAATAAGGAAAAGTTATTTACTTGTCCCCGCAATGTAAGAACTAGGCGTCGCCAAATGAAATTAACAGGCAGTAGGTTTAAAACAAACAAAAGGAAGTTTTTCTTTGCTCAGTGCACAGTCAACCTGTGGAACTCCTTGCCAGAGGATAGTGTGAAGATCTGGACTTTAACAGAGTTCAAAGAAGAACAAGATAAATTCATGGAGGTTGGGACCATCAGTACTTACTAGCCAGGATGGGTAGGAATGGTGTCCTCAGCCTCTGTTTGTCAGAGGCTGGAAATGGATAACAGGAGAAGGATCATTTGATGATACCCCTTTGGGGTATTTGGCATTGGTCACTGTCGGCAGACAGGATACTGGGTGAGATGGACCATTGGTCTGACCCAGTCTGGCCGTTCTTATGTTCTTATGAGAGGCTGTGACAGTGGGTTGCAGTTTATTTGAGGGGGTTGTATCTATTTTTCACTTTAATTTCCTCAGATTTTTCCCGGGTTTAGGTGAACCTCAGAGCTGTTAAATGGTGTATGCATTGAGTTCTTAATCTGTTCAGCTTTGTCTTGTTTCTTGGAGGCCGGGGTGAGGTGTGGGGGAGAATCTACTGGGATTGTAGCTGGAATTATGTTCCCAGGTTGGTTTTGCCTCAGAGATGTTTATCCGCTGACTCTGGATGACACAGTGAAGCATGCGACTAGCACTGTGACCACACAACCTCTCTGTCGACCCATCGACATTGAATTAAGCTCTGCACCTCTCACAGAGGTGGAGCACAGAACTCAGCGTTACTGGTGACTTTGGGTGGCCAAAGGGAGCTGGTAGTGTAGACGCGTATGTCAACATAGGTGCCTGGTGCCTGCAGGGGAGGAGGTACAGGGAGGGTCACCCAGAAAACGGAGGTAGCATGAGGGAGCACCTCATTTAGCAATTAAAATGTTGGTAGAGGCATAGAGGGGCGGTGCACCCCCTGAGCACTACCACGAGTCACCTAGGGATGGAAGCGACTAGTCGACTACCCAATAAGCAAATGCTAATTGGATAGTTGAATAGTAACTCGACTAGTCACTTCCCCTCCCCTCTTGCTACCTCTGCCAGAGAGAGAGCAGCAAATGGCGGGGGGGGGGAGCAAGAGCTGATGCTGGGGGGAGCTGGCTTAAAAGCCGGTTCTCCCCAGCACCGGCTCTGCGGGGGGGCAGGGGAGGAAGAGGCACAGCGGGGAAACAGCGCAAGCGGGGACTGAAGCTCACTCCAGGCTCCGACGGCTTCACTTCTGTCTCAGACATGTAGCAAGAGCCCCACAGAGGCGCAGCGGGAAACACGGGGCAAAGGCATTTCAAAGGCAGAAGTGCAGCAATGAGAACGGGGGCGAGCAGGGACAGCTTGAATCCCTTCTTGCCTCTGTTTCCTGCTGCTCTTCTGCCTTTGAAATGCAGTAAGAACCGCAAGCCTCTCTTACTACATTTAAAAGGCAGAGGCGCAGCCAGGATAGCGAGCACTACACCTCCCCCTTATCGATTAATCTATTAGCTTATGGAAATTCCATTGACTACTCGATTCGCTGATTAATCAAAATTTAGCATCCCTAGAGTCACTTATGTCCGCTAACTTTGTAGTGTAGACCAGGCCTAAGAGGCAGAGAATGGCCTTAATGAAGAAGACGGAGGACTAACCAATGAGAGATGCTGAGGAGTTATTCCCCAAGGCTGTGTCTAGACTACAGGGTTTTGTCGATAAAAGTGGACTTTTGTCGACAAAACTCTACTTGCGTCTACACTGCTTCTCAGTTCTGTCGACATAATGTCGACAGAACTCAGCAGTTTTGTCGACGGCTGTAAATCTCATTCTACGAGGAATAACGCCTTTTGTCGACAGAGTTCTGTCGACAGAATGTGTTATTGCATCTACGCTTCCTTTGCGTCTACACTGTCATGTCGACAAAGCAAGAACTGGATGTAGTCTAGACACTCTTAGGCGACAGAAGCCTGTAGTCTAGATGTACCCCAAGATGGTCCCCCAGCAGCGCTGCAGGAGTGACCAGAGATGGGAGTTTTCTGGCAGGAATAGCTGTGCCGTTGGACCTCAGAATGTCTAGACAAAAACATGAGCATTTTTTCAGCCTTCGATTTTGCTTCACTGCCCCTGCAGACTGGGGGAAAGTGCAGAGGAAAAATAGACAGGCGTTTGCAGTGATTGCCTGAAGCATTTACTGTTCCCAGTCTTTCTGAATGTAAGTCTGTGAAAAGCCATTAAGAGCTTTTCTATCCCCACAGCAAAGCTGTTTCACTGTACGAATGCGAGTTACAGGGCATTTCTACCTCAGCGGCAAGCTGTACTTGCCGGAGCTTTTACCGGCGTGCAGTGTCCGTGTCTACCTCACGTAAAGAGAGGGCACTGGTCAAGCTTCTGTTGCTGTGACCCACTGGCTCGTCTCACACAAAGGGCACATTTCCATTGTGTGAATTTGTGGCAGGTGGCGCCATGCTGCCGGCTACCATTGTAAGATGGCAACCACAGTTTGGGTGGGGACAGGCATTTGCTGGGCAGCACAACTGAGGAAAGAGGAAAGGAAATTTGGGCTGGGCCTGTGCTCTCTAAAAATGGTCAGTCTTAGGGGCTTTAGCAGATAGCCCAGCCAGCCACAGCTGCCATTGTGGCACCTGAACAGAAAGCATGGCCTGACAGAGGGAAGCGGGGACCTCAGACTCAAAAGGCTTCTAGCGCGTCTCTGCCCACAGTGGCAGGGTTCTTGGGCCACCTGGAACCGAAGGTAGCACAGGAGGACGGCATCAGCATCATACATTCATTTAAAAATATTTAGTTATTCAAAAAATAATACAACAAACGTACATGCTGAGGTTCCCTCCCTAGGATGATTCTCCTCTGTCCCGGTCTCAGCTGTGCTGCCTGGAGTTGATTGATGCTGGACAGAAATGGAGCTAGACTTCTGCCTGGCTGGCGTCAGGGTACTAAGTTCCAAAGAGACCCTGGCTTTCCAGGGAGATCGCCTTCAGTGCAGTGGGCAGGAAGTACTGTTGTGCATCTGGGTTGGGTGGCTACCCTAATCATGAGAGTCCTAGAGTCCTAGAACAGGGGTGGCCAACCCATTAAACGAAGAGATCCGAAACAGCAGCAGAAAAAATGCAAAGAGCTGCACCAGAATTATTGAGAAAAAAAAATAAGGAAGAGTTCCACACCAGCCAGAGTTGTTGGGGGGGGAAAAAAGGGATGCTGCTTCTTTAAAAACCGCTGGTTAGGCTTTTTGGCCACATCAGGCTCCTGCCGGCTGACGCTATCTTGCCGGTGCATTTTGCCGTGCCGGACGGCTCCCCTGCACCCGGTGAGCACAGGGAGCTGGGGGCTGTTTGTAGGGGAGCATGGGGCGGTTTCACGAGCTGTGGGGGAGGCTTCGCGAGCCGCACTTTCAGGGGTGAAGAGCCACATGTGACTCGTGAGTTGCAGATTGGCCACCCCGTTCTAGAATCATAGAACCCCAGAGCTGGAAGAGACCTCAGGAGTCATTGAGTCCAGCCCCCTGCCCCAGGCAGGACCAACCCCAACTAAAGCAACCCAGCCAGGGCTTTGTCAAGCGGACACTTAAACACCTCTAGGGATGGAGATTCCACCCCCTCCCTAGGGAACCCATCCCAGAGCTTCCCCACCCTCTTAGTGAAATAGTTTTTCCTAATGTCCAACCTAGACCTCCCCCACTGCAACCTGAGACCATTGCTCCTTGTTCTGCCATCCGTCACTACTGAGAACAGCCTCTCTCCATCCTCTCTGGAACCTCCCTTCAGGAAGTCGAAGGCTGCTATCAAATCCCCCCTTCAGAAACTGGACCTGTTACATGTCCCCTGCTGGACTTTTTCTTGTCATCTCTTGTTTCAACATGTGTTTTCCTGAGCTGTGTGCGCTTCATCTAGCACTGCTCAGTGTCCGGTTATAAACCTTGCCATCCTGTGTCCAACAGTGTCCACAAGAAAAGGACTTTATTACAGAGGCTGGCATGAGAGCTTCCGACATTTATGCTTTTCCCCAGTAGGTGATAAGCTACAAGGTCTTGCATAGCTCCGCACGGCCACTCAAGGTGTGCTGTAAGGCTTCTGGGACCGTGTCACAGCTGTTGTTGGAGTCTAGGATCCAATGGGCAAAATATGACATAACCCCATCACATATATCGAGGAGGGACCATCCGGCCAATTAGACCAGAGCAGGGTGGGGTAGCCGGTGGGACACTGCCAAAGTCATTTGCGATGGCATTGTGGGCATGCAAAGGGCAGAGTGGATCACACCATTTGCAGTCAGGTTAGTTCCTTTTGTAAAGAACCCCAGAGTTTGTGATCAGTGCGGAGTCGGGGCGCTACAATGCAGTGTCCTGTGTGTGCACACATCAAATAGAATTAATCTGGTTTCAGCTCCCCAAGCAGACAAGCCCTTAGGCTACCACTGACTTGAGTTTGGGGGAACCTCAGCTTCAAGCCCCAGCACATACTTGTCCCCCTCATAAAACAAGCCTGTGTGGAAAAAGAGGCGAGGGAAGAGCAGGGTGAGAGCAGGAAGGGAGGCAGGGCAGGAACCAGGTGTGTTGGCAGAGCTGTAGTGTGTGTGGGGAAGGGGGGTGTGAGGGTGGGGACGAGAATGGAGTAGCTGGGAAATGAGGGGTTGGAAGAGTTGGGGGGGGGAGAAGGAATTTAGGGCCAGAATAGCGGGGGATACTGTAGAGCCAGGGTGGGGAGCCTCAGGCCCGGGGGACGGATGTGGCCCTTGGCTTGTCTGGATCTGGCCCTGAGCCCCCCCCCCCCCGCACACTGGCACTCCAGCCCCCTTGCTGCCCTGCTATGAGACTGGAGCACCCAAAATCTACTAGGCTGGGCCCCCTTAGGCTCTGATGTGGGAGGAGAATGTGAGGAGAGTCTTGCTCCTTCTCAGTCGGGGGCCACAGTCGGGCTTCTCCCTTGTGAGGTCCACGACTGATTTTTCCGTGAGTCAGCAGCCCCCGACCCAGCAAAGGCCCCCCACCCCGCCTGTGGAGCTATGGGAGAGAACAGCAGAGGGCGGCAGCTCAGGGATGAGGTGGGTCGTGGGGGCCGCATGAGGCAAGCTCCCCCAGTCCAGCCAGTGCTACCAGCCCCTCGTGCCCTGAATCCCAGGCCCCGCCTGAGTGTTGTGTTGGTCAGCCAGGCCTCTCCTCTCTCTCCCCGCAGACAGAGCGCATGCTCTGGCCCGGGGACGGCCAGCAGCTGCCCAGCTCCATCTGCAGCCAGCCCTGCAAGCCGGGTGAGAGGAAGAAGCTGGTGAAGGGCATCCCATGCTGCTGGCACTGCGAGCGCTGCGACGGCTACCAGTACCAGCTGGACGAGTTCCACTGCAAGATGTGCCGCTTCAACGAGCGCCCCAACGAGAACCACACGGGCTGCGTGCCCATCCCCATCGTCAAGCTGGAGTGGAGCTCGCCCTGGGCCGTGGTGCCCGTCTTCATCGCCATCGTGGGCATCATCGCCACCCTCTTCGTGGTGGTGACCTTCGTGCGCTACAACGACACGCCCATCGTCAAGGCCTCGGGGCGGGAGCTCAGCTACGTGCTGCTGACGGGCATCTTCCTCTGCTACGCCACCACCTTCCTGATGATCGCCGAGCCCGACATGGGCACCTGCTCGCTGCGGCGCATCTTCCTGGGGCTGGGCATGAGCATCAGCTACGCCGCCCTGCTCACCAAGACCAACCGCATCTACCGCATCTTCGAGCAGGGCAAGAAGTCGGTCAGCGCCCCCCGCTTCATCAGCCCCGCCTCCCAGCTGGTCATCACCTTCAGCCTCATCTCCCTGCAGCTGATGGGCGTCTGCATCTGGTTCATCGTGGACCCGTCTCACTCCATCATTGACTATGAGGACCAGCGGACTACGGACCCCCTCTTTGCCCGGGGGATCCTCAAGTGTGACATTTCCGACCTGTCCCTCATCTGTTTGCTCGGGTACAGCATGCTCCTCATGGTGACGTGCACTGTGTATGCGATTAAGACCCGGGGGGTTCCGGAGACCTTTAACGAAGCCAAACCCATCGGGTTCACCATGTACACGACCTGCATCGTCTGGTTAGCCTTCATCCCCATATTTTTTGGGACGTCACAGTCGGCGGAAAAGGTAAGCAGGAAGGGGCGGGGTAGGGCAGGGAGGGGGGGAAGCTCGGGGGTCAGCCTCATGCCCCATCTCCTCCGCTTTGCTGGAAGGTAACGGCATAACAACACCTGGTGGGGGAGTGGCAAGTCCAAAGCGAGGTGTCACGGTTCCTGCGAACCTTTAGGAATCCCTGTCGGCAAGGGAGTTCTCCCACCCACGGGGGGCCTGCCTGAGACTTTGTGGTGTCTTCTTGCTCTGTCTCCCTTTCCTCCTGGCGCTTTCTGTCTTTCACGCCATCTTGCTTGCCCTCTTCTTTCACTTCCCCCCCTTTTCTTTCTCCCTGGGTATATTTCTCTGTTAATTTCTCTTCCCCAAGTCTTTCTCTCTCCCTGCTACCTGCCTCCCTCCTGATCATGTTGAAAGGCCTTGCAGAGGGGTGTGGGCCTTACAAAGGGGTGCTTGCAAAAGGCGTCCCACACTGGACTCTGGGGAGTCTGGCGGAGGCAGAGCCTGGCCGAGCGAGAGAGCCATGCGTGTCCTCTCTGGCATCTACAGATTCCCGCTCCCACGGTCCTGCCGAGACCGATGGGCATCACAACCCTGAGCATCTCAGCCAAGCTGGCGTCGGGCTGCTGTCGGCCCCGTTCCTGGATGCGCCACGTGGGCGAGGGCGGGAGATCTCCCGGGTGGCTCATCGCTGTGCTTCATGGGCAGTGCCCATAACGTACCCAGCTGCCCTAACGCTGACCAAAGCCCGTGTGTTTCCTGTGGTGAGACAAGCAGCCCTCCTATGGTTTGGTGCTTGTCTGCTTATGTAACCTACTGGTAAATGTGCATTGTAGGTCCCCTCTCCGGCTGGATGACGCGCCACCTCCCGTGCCCAAAGGATCTCGTAACCCTCCCATGCAAGGGCAAAGCCACCCCAGTCCCAGCCCAGCTCCTGAAGGCCAAGGGCCCATGTACAATACCCACCGTGGTGCCTGGCCATCCACAGAGCCTGGCCGCCCCTCACTGTTCAACGAGAGCTCAGCTCCTCTTCTGCATTCTGGCAGGATCGGTGATGGTTTGCCCTCCTGCTGCTGCCTAGCCCCGCTGGGCCGGGTGCTGCACATCCCCCCCGGCCAGGGGCTGTCTTCTAGTGAGAGCTGACCATAAATGGACAGGCCCACCGACAGGGAGGGGGCAAAGGAGCAGTCGCCCCAGGCCCAGTGAGTCCAAGGCTTTTGGCTGCTGCTGCTGCAGTGCCAGTGGCATCTGGGAGCCCTGGGACCTTTAAATTGCCACTGGAGCACCACTCTGCATGGCTCTGTCGGCTGGGGGAAGGGACCAGTGCCGCACTCTGGGAGGCGCGAAGGGCTGGCGGGCCCGGCCCCGCTCCTTCCCCCCCATGCTTGCCCGGGGCCCACGGGAGCTGTCGGCCCTGCTGCAAATGGAGAAGACAGGCCAAGGAAGGACCACTGTCCTGGTGGCGAGGCAGCGGGGCATTTAGGGTGCAGCTGCACTTGGAGCTGGAGGCATTGGTTCCGGCTCGAGGCGATTGCGCTGCCGTGTTAGGAACACAAGGGTAGCCTTGGGGCAGGAGGGACGGGCCGCCCCAAAGATGCGCCAGCCTCTCGGAGGGGACGCCACTTGGGCGGCTAGCCCCCCCGCCGCTCGCCCCGCCTTGGCTGCGCCTCTGTTTGTAGCAGGCCGGCGTGATCCGAGCTCGCGCCGGTGGATCTCCCCACGCTGGGATTAACGTCTCCGGCTGGAAGCGGAGCTACCCGCTGCGTGCCTTGCCCGAGGTCACAGCGGGAGCCAGCGGCAGCATTGGGAGCAGAGCCTGGCTCTCCCCGCTCCTCAGTCCCCTGCCTTTCCCTTAACCGCCCTGCTTTTGCTCTCTGCCTTCCGCTGCCCTTCATCCTCTTTCCCCCGCCCTGGGCCTCAGCTTCCCCATCCACACACGGGTCAATGCCAAGGCTGGGGAGCCTTGCCATGCCGCTGGTGCTGCGTGCTCCGTGAACACTGAGGTCTCCAGGGGTGGCAGTCGGGCGCCTTTGCCTGGCAGTGAACTCACGGCAAGTTGTGTGACAGTGACGCTCTCCAAGTCGCCCGCCCGCGAGAGCTGGGGAGTGAGCCCAAGCGGAAGAGAAAAACAGCCCCTCGGAGCTTCCCCGCGCTCACAGAACTCTGCCGCTTCCCCCTCGCTGACAGGGCTGCTGTGACTTTATTTAAGCACCTGTGTGTTTTGGCAACACATGCTCCCGTGACAAATCCCACAGGGTATGTCTACACTACCACCCTAGTTCGAACTAGGGTGGTAATGTAGGCAACCGGAGTTGCAAATGAAGCCCGGGATTTGAATTTCCTGGGCTTCATTTGCATAAAGCCGGGCGCCGCCATTTTTAAATGTCCACTAGTGCGGACTCCGTGCCGCGCGGCTACACGCGGCACGGACTAGGTAGTTCAGACCAGGCTTCCTAGTCCGAACTACCGTTACTCCTCGTTTCACTAGGAAGCCTAGTCTGAACTACCTAGTCCGTGCCGCGCATAGTCCGAGAGCGAGCGCGGCTTCTGGCCGGGAACAGGGCGAGCGGGAAACCTACTCCTCTTGCTCCAGGCGCGTGCTATCCTGGGCCTTGTCTTCAGCAGCAAATTAGCTGGTGTCAGAGCATGTCCCCAGGAAGTCCTGCTGACTAACATGATGTCAAAGGCAAGAACGCCGTCAGTGTAGACCGGGGCTGCCGATGGAGGTGCCTGGCCAATGTCTTTTCTATCCATGCGCAGATTTTTTCCCATCCATGTGCAGAATAAATTTTGTTATGTGCACCGAGGCATCCATGCACACAAAAGCCTAGCGCTGGGTGTGCGCTGCTGATGAGCAGGGAGCATTTGAATCTCTCCGGAGCAGCTGCGCAAGCATCCAGCTTACAGGGAACACTACTCCTGGCCGCCACTACCATCCCCTTGGCAGCAGTAGTGGCTGGAGCCCCGGGCTCTTTCAATCCTCGCCAGAGCACCCCTGTGTCCCCAGTGGTGCTGGAAGACTGGCTGGGAGAGGCTAGCCTCCAGTCCCACCCCTTCTGCCTGGACTCTGATCCTACCAGGATCCAGGGGTGGACAAGTTGGGGCCAGATCCCTCGCTGTGATAGAGACAGACCGGGGCGGGGAGGGCGCGTGGCTGATGGAGAATGCCGTTTGTTGCAAAACTGCGTGCTGCCGCAGATATTCTGCTCCATTCAGCTTGCGGAGACTAGCTAAGCCTGGTTGCTCCTTTTTAACCTCAGCCCTGTGAGGTCCTGCAGTAACCAGTGGCTACTAACACCCCCGAGCACTGCTGGGTCTCATCAGTAGGGAGGCATCTTAAAAAAGGAGGCACGGGTCAGTTTTCACAATACCCTTTGGAAACCTAGAATTCTGCTCTGCAGTGGAGTGTCACCTTTTCCGTAGCGATGTGTATGACTCTGGGTGCCTATTATCCTCTGGGAGTGTCGCAGTGCGAGCCGGGTGGGCGAGAGATCGGATCAGAAATGAAACACTGATATGGTAATTAGCTATCTGTCTAGCCAGGTGCTTGTCTGTCTGCTGCATCAATGTATGGTGTCTGTCAATGGCATCTGTCTGGCTGTTCCAGGGGTCTCGCTGTAATGACAGTAGCTATTGATAGTAGCTATCTACATGCAGGGCTTGCTATCTACGTATCTATCTACCTGTTGATGGGGTGTGTGTGTATAATATAGGACCTGTCTGTCTAAGGTTTCAGTCTGTGGTGGCTTGGTCTTTTCTTGGTGCCTCTTATACCTGACAGGATCTCCAGGCACTTCACAGCGTGAAGAGTGGGAGTTGGCAGGCAGGAGTGTGGCTGGTGATAGATTCAGCCCTGCTCTTCCCATCACATAAGGACCACCCTCCCTGGATCTTACTCTGGATCCTCTTGGTCCCCTCTCTGTCCTCTGCTCTCCCGCCTCCATGTGCTCTTCTGAAGATATTGCACATGCCATGACATGCTAGGTCTACCTCCCCCCACTGCCAAGAATTCTGCAGGCTCTTTCTGGGGGGTTCCTGGTGTCTGCTGCCCCAGAATGGACCAGCAGAGGAATCTTTCTGGACCCAGTGTCTGCCCTCAGGGTAAGTGCGTGAACAGGCCCTCCAGTCTGCCTCCGCCCCAGCCGTCGTGGGGGAGTAGCTCTCGTGTAGGGAGAGGCAGTGGCATTCCGAACTCCACAGCAGCTTCTTGATGGCTTGGCCATGAGAACCCCTTCCATCGTGAGGGCTCTGGATCCTGGGCTTGTCTTTCTGAATCCCGTTGTGAGCTCTTAAACGGAGATCCTTTTCTCTGGTGGTTAAATGTCTCACCTGGAGAGAACATAAGAACAGCCACACAAGGTCAGACCAAAGGTCCATCAAGCCCAGTATCTTATCTGTCAACAGCAGGCAATGCCAGGTATCCCAGAGGGAGGGAACACAACAGGTAATCCTCAAGTGATCCCTCTCCTCTCACCCCTTTCCAGAAAAACAGAGGCTAGGAACACCATTCCTACCCATCCTGGCTAATAGCCATTGATGGACCTAACCTCCATGAATCTATCTAGCCCTTTTTTTGAACCCTGTTAAAGTCCTTGTCTTCACCACATCCTCTGGCAAGGAGTTCCACAAGTTGACTGTGCGCTGAGGGAAGAAACACTTCCTTTTGTTTTTATTAAGAGAGATGGCACCTACCAGGGAACTAGAACGTGCCGATGACCCCAAACCCCGGCCTGCTATTTCAACGTACCTCATCTCAGGTAGCCAGAGGTGAGATGTGCTACCAAGGCAAGCTGCTCTGGTGAAAAGTGGGAAGGAGAATTAAAGAAAATAAATGGAGCCTTTAGCAGCATTTCCATTTTGATGAGCTGGCAGGGGAGATACTAACAAGAAAGCAGGTTTCTTAAGAAATTATTGCAAAACAAAAGCTCCCTTAAAGCTGCCTTAATGTGCTTGGCACACTGTGGGTAATAAAGATGGAAATGATAATGATTGTAGATTATGCGCAAGGTTGCTCACCTCGTCGGTGCAGCTTGTCACGGGATAATTTAGGGCTGCCAAAAGCTGGCTGTCAAGTAGCAATTCGACAATGAGGCTTGCCTCCCGTTAGGGGCTTGTAACGTGCAGGGCTCCTTAGTTCTCAGGCTGCTAACAAGCTGATTAGAGGCTAGCGCGGTGCTGTTGCCATCTCCCTTTGGAGGCAACTCTGCCGCCCTTCTCATCCAAATGTACCCGCTTGCTTTGCATCTGCTGGCCTGTCAGAGAACAGTTTGCTTTGTGCATGCGCTCCCCTGCCGGAGACAGCCGGCTCGGGGACGCACTCACGTGGTTAGGTATGGATGTTCTACAGCAGCTGTACGCCAGCTACCAGAAGGAGCGGGAGCAGGGGGCTAAATCAGAGAATCATAGAGCTGGGAAGAGACCTCAGGAGTCATCATGTCTTGCCCCCTGCCCAAAGCAGGACCAACCCCAACTAAATCAACCCAGCCAGGGCTTTGTCAAGCCGGGACTTAAACACCTCTAAGGATGGAGATTCCACCCCCTCCCTAGGGAACCCATCCCAGTGCTTCCCCAGCCTCCTAGGGAAATAGTTTTTCCTAATATCCAACCTGGACCTCCCCCACTGCAACTTGAGACCATTGCTCCTTGTTCTGCCACCACTGAGAACAGCCTCTCTCCATCCTCTTTGGAACCTCCCTTCAGGGAATTGAAGGCTGCTCTCAAATCACCCCTCACTCTTCTCTTCTGCAGACTAAATAAGCCCCAATCCCTCAGATGCTACCTGTAGGTCATGTGCTCCAGCCCCCTCATCATTTTGGTCACCATCCGCTGGACCCTCTCCAATGCGTCCACATCCTTTCTATAGTAGCCAGAGATGAGATGTGCTACCAAGCCAAGCTGCTCTGGTGAAAAGTGGGCGACAAGCCCCTCGGTGGCTTTGAAATGCTCAGGGAAACCTCCAAAATTCAAAGTGCGTCGTCTGAGGAAGCAAAGTGAGTGTTGGTCCCTGCTGGGGGTCAGATGTGAAATTAAAACGGAGGGGAGAGAGACTGTCAAAGAGATGCCAATTTTCCAGTTGGGATTTAGGAATGGAAACTAAGGGCCTTAGGAGCCCTTTCCTACCTAAGCTCATGTGGAAATATGAACTTAGTATTGCCTGTGGAAATACTTCTCAGCAGATCTAGAGAAGTGATTATTCCCCTTTATTCGGCTCTGGTGAGGCCACACCTGGAGTATTGTGTCCAGTTCTGGGCCCACCCCCGTCACTCAGGGTATGTCTCCACTAGCTCGTTAATTCGAGCTAGGTAGGAAAATCAGGCAACCAGAGTTGCAAATGAAGCCCGGGATTTAAATATCCCAGCCTTTATTTGCATGTTCCCATCCGGCCACCATTTTTAAATCCCCCTTAGTTCGAACCAACTGCCCGCGGCTACACGCGGCAGTTTAAAGTTAATCCGAACTAAATCCTTAGTTTGGATTAACTGTTACTCCTCTGGACTCCTGGAATGAGGAGTAACAGTTAATCCGAACTAAGGACTTAGTTCGGATTAACTTTAAACTGCCACGTGTAGCAGTTCATTTGAACTAAGGAGGATTTAAAAATGGCGGCCGGACGGGAACATGCAAATAAAGCCCGGGATATTTAAATCACGGGCTTCATTTGAAACTCCGGTTGCCTGATTTGCCTACCTAGCTTGAATTAACGAGCTAGTGTAGACATACCCTCAGCTTTCTCCAGACATACCCCCAGGTAGGAGACGGGGGCCCTACATCTCTTTGCTGTGCAGCTGGGAGTGGAAGACTCACATAGACGCATCTTGTGCCTGCTCCTGGGCCTGACTGGATCCCACGAGAGCAAGGGCACAAAATGTTAATGAAGTTTTTTTGGCCCCCCCTCGGAGTCGTGGAGTTCTGCAGCCCTGAGTGATGGCCGGCGAGTTCTCCTCCATGGGTGCTCATGTTTGACGAATTTCTTTCCTTCTTAGCGTTGCTTCTGTCTAAGAGCACGTGATCCTGGAGCCTCGCAGCTCTCTGCTCTGGGTTGCATGGCTGCCTGACTCTTTGGGTTCACCAGCTGCAGTCAGTGCTCCTACATAACAGCAGCTTCAGTATGTCACCTGAGTCTTACGTCCATTCATCTGGGATCCAGGCCTCTGCTATTCTGCATGGTAAACTGAGGCTTATGGAGAATGCCATTTCAAACCTAGGCCCTCTATTTCAGGTACAGATGACGGAACTAGAGTCTACTATCAGCAGAGGAGGAAGCTGACAAAGTCTGGCTTTGAGATTACATTGCCAGCCTTGGGAGATGGGGATTCACGTCTCAGCTCTGCCACAGATTGTGACCTTGGTCATGTCTCTTAATATCCATGTAGCCCTGGGGATGCTAATCCTTCATCTATTCTAATTGTAAACTCATTGGGATAGGGACTGTCTCTTGCATGGTGTATACGTGCAGTACCTTGCGCAGTGGAGCCCTGATCTTCGAGGGGGCCTGTAGGTGCTACCACAACATAAATAATCTAGCACCCCCTGATCTAAGGATGACCCTTTAAAATGGCTTAATGGGTGTATGTGTGTGTGTGTGTCTGTGCATGTTTTTCTGCTAGTGGCTGAGATTAAACCCCAGAGGCTTCCTTAAAGCATTTGTCCCAGGCCCCTCTAGGTTTCTGTGAGGCAAGCCTGGCTGATTGTTTTTTCCTGAAAGAGTCAGATGAGATCTTCAATTTTTTTTTTAACTTCCCCCCTTCCTCACCCCGTGTCTACAACTTTGGATGGAGGCAGCATGTTGTTCGAACAAGTCCCCAAAGCCCTTTCTCAAAGGAACCTCTTCTTCCTGCAGATCCCGGCGGATTACAGAAATAGCAATAACAAAGGATCTGAAGAACGAGACAATTTCCTGTTCTGATAAGGCAGAAGCCGAATAGTGGAGCCATTGTAAATTTCTCTGGTTATCACATTTGCTTTCACAGACTGCGAGAGGAGGATAAAATGTGGCCGCTTGTTTGTTTAGCAAGGGCTCTCCGTGACAATGAATCATGAAAGGGACTCTGAAGTGGCTTGTCCATATCGCCAGCACCACAGGATTGAATGTCTAGGGGACGGGTAGAGAGGGGAAGTGATACAAAGGGTTTGATGGAGAGGGATCCATTTAAAAGCAGCCATTGGAAAATTAACTATTTGCGTTCCGCTTCTGAGCGCCCCTTGCTGAATCTCCTGCCCTGCCTGTGTTCCTGTTTGATCTCCCACCTGTTGCGCCGTTTACACTGAATCTGAGGCTATTGGATTACTCTGCTGTTTTAAAGTGAATTTAGGATCGACAGAGAGGGACACCGTGCAGTTGGCCAGGCAATAGGAGCGCTCGAAGCTGAGCCAATGGCCGAAGCTGAAGCCAGATTGATTCAGACTAGAGATAAGGTGGAATTTTTTAGCCAGGAGGGTAATTAATCACTGGAACAACTTGCCAAAGTTTGTGGGAGATCGCCATCGCTGGAAGTTTTAAATTCCAGATTGGATGGTTTCCCTAAAAGCCCTATTTCAGTGTAACCCCTGCTTTTGGGTCTGAGGCAGGACTTAATTCAGGCAAGGCCCCTGGCTTGTATCCTTCGGGTGGGCAGACGCAATGCTTTGAAATCTAACACTCGCTGAGCAAGAGGAGAGCAAGGGGCTTATGCAGCCGCTTAGGTTTGGATCTAGTCTCCATTGGAGCCAGTGGAAAGACTCTCCCAAGTCACTGAGCGGGTAGGAGACTGGTGCTCGCGGTTGAGAGAGGCCACGACTTTTGGTTACTGTTTGTTTCTAATGTTTTGGGTGTAACGGCTTAAGAGGCTCCCAGCTACAAGCCCCCTGGAAAAGGATGGTTTGGGTAAGGCAGAGGGCGTTGGGAAGGGGAGTACAGTAGGGAGAGGGGACTGGGGGCTGGCAAGGAAGCAGAGCAGAACGGGAGGGGATAGCAGCCAGGGGCTTCACCGGAGCAAAGAGAGCTCAGGGGAGGGAGGGAGAAGAGAATAGGGCAGGGATTACACTAGGCAAAACCACAGGGTGTGGCAGATGGAACGTTCCCAAGGACAGGGCCACCTGCGGCCCCTTGGGGCCATTCCTGCATAGCTGGTGTGGCTCCCTCCTTCCCAGGCCCTGGCGTGGAGGCAGTAGCTGGAAAGAAGGGGCACGGCTGGGTCCCTTTGTGACCCATTGGCTGCATTAATGACCCTTGGAAGGGGAGGCTGGTGTAATACAGAGCATCCCCGAGGCTGCTCTAAACTGCATTATGGTCTGGGAAGGGAACAGAGAGCCCGCACAAAGCTCCTTTGCTCCCCCACCTCCTTGGGTGATGCTAGCAGCCACTGGACACATTGGGGATGATGTAGGCGGGAATAGCAAAGGCTCTCAGGCCACGTGACCAAGCTAGGGAAGACAGCTCCAAACCACACGGAGATCTGGGGGGTTGCTGTAGCTGGGGAGCCATTCCCTGCTCTCCCTGTGCGGTCTGGGGGGCATTTACCTATGGCTCGCTTGTTTCTCCGTCTTACCTCCCTTTGCAGAAGGGTGTGAGATTCTTGGATGGAAAGTGCAACTGGTGTGTAGGAGCCAAGCAGCATTCCGGGAGGCTTTTCCGCTGCTTTAGTGGCATTTGTCATACCTTTACGGTGCTTGCTCTGATTGGCTCCATGCCCTTCCCGCTGTTCACGCATGGCTCGCTCGCACGCCGCACAGTGCTCTGGGGTGTGGGAGAAAGGAGTCGCAAGACATTTTTCAAAGCGCTTTGCAGCCTTTGATCCAGGGTCGTGCTTCCCTTGGGAGGCAGGCCCATTGTACAGAGGAAGAAACTGAGGCACAGAGCAGGGCTGCAGAATCGATGACAGAGTTGAGAACAGAACCCAGGCTCTGACCACTAGACACCTGGCTTCTCTAGACCGCCCCCCCTCCTCGCCGGCCAGGATCATGCTCCCAATTGAACAAAGGGGGCGAGCATGGAGTTTGTGACCTTGAAAAGAGCCCAGGTCAGCTTCAGCTGGCTCATTCCAGCAACAGTAGCAGCTCATCTCTGTGGGCTGAGCCACTCCGAGCACAAGATGCTGGCGCCAGATCTCTGTTCACTCAATGTGCCACTCAAAAGGGTTGGTTGTGGTCTAGGAGGCCTGTACCAGAGATGGGTTTGTCATGTGCGCCCGCAAAACAGTGGACAAGGGAGAACCGGGAGAGAGAAAGCGTCTAAGTTCCTCCCCAGAGACTATTAAGGAAGCGACGTCACAGAGTGGAAAGCAAAGCAGTGTCCTGGATAGAAACACAGAACAAAGGATAGCAATCAGTGGTCAATTTCCAGTGCAGCAGAAGATTACCAGCAAGGGGCCTCCAGGTTCCATGCTGAATATATTTATCATTGATCTGGAAAAGGAGGTGACCAGGAAGATGAGACCCATGTTGACCAAGGCTAGAGAAGACTGGGGGGGGCTCTTTAGAGGGATCTTTTAAAGCACGGTGAGTGGGCAGCAGGCTAGTTGATGAAATTCAGAGGAGACAAATGCAAGGTGACATGTGCTAGAGGGAATCGTTTGAACCAGTCCCGCACTTCGCTGAGCGCCTGAAGTTCACTGGAACCACTCGGGAAAACGACCAGGGCATCGTTGCGGCCAGCGCAATGACAACCTCTGCTGAAGGCACGGTGGCGCTCACAAAAGCAAACACAATGTTAGGAGATGTGGCGAGCGGGAGACAAAATAATACTGACAACCCCATAATTGCAGGCCCTAGAACGGCGTGCCTGGTCTTGGCCGCTCCAAGTCAACAGCAAAAAAGGTCAGCGGAGCTACTCTGATTTATGCGAGTTGAGGATTTGGCCTAAGGAGTCTGAGTGCAAATGTGGCTGAGCAGCGTAGCTGCCCGAACTTGAGCGGGATGTCGCATTCCAAGAACAGAAAGGATTCTTTGGTGAGAGCGTGAAAAGCCTTCCAGTTGGGTAGGCTAGGGAGTTATCAGCAGTGCCGGGCCAATTCAATCTTTGAGCTCAACGGGAAGTGCCACCAAACATGAATCTGGTCCCAGTGGGCCAGCTTTGCTCTGTGACATGGCAGAATGTGTCCTATAGGTCACTAACATACATCGATTTATACCAGCCGGGGATCAGTGCCCTGGACTGCAATGGAACTAAATCAGTTTCGATCAGCTAGAGATCAAGCTGACCCCATAGCGGCGGGGTATGTGGAACACGACTTGTCTCTTGACAGCGTCCCTGTAAGGCAGTGAGGGGCAACCTAGGCTAGTGAGTGGACCATGGGAGGGGCTCCTTCATCTCAGTGGGCTGCACGATTGTCGTAACCAGGACAGCCTGCCCAGAGAGGGAAGTTTTGCTCTCCGCGCTGGCGTAGCTAGAATTCGTGGGGGGTGCCGGTTGAACCGTAGCAGTGCTGTGATTGGACACAGGGGCAGCACACGGCTCTCACAATCAGTGCTGTGTGTTATCAGGACGCACCTCACTTCCAGTGCCCTGGCTTTATGTGCATGTCCCTTTAGTAATACCGGTAGGAGGAAAAACCCTACACAGCCCGAAACCAGCAGGATCTGGCAGCCCAGTGTCTGGGCAACAGTGAACAAATGTGGTGCGGGCCACACCTATAGCCCCTGTGGGCCACTGGGGCAGTCAGACTGCAGGCTGCCCAGCACCACTTTAAGGCCACCTTTGTGGTCCAACTGGCCAGCAGCGAAATTGCGAAGCCGTTGTTTTTCTTGGGGCCCCCTGTGATTCGTGAATCCAAATAACTCTTTGTTTTCCCTGCCTGTTGTATTAATTGCTGCTAACAGGCCAACATGGGCCTGGCGCGGAGAGATAATGCGCCAGTCCTCTCGACATGGGTCCCCTTTTGTGCACGACACGCAGCAATTTGTATTGACCCCTCCTTTTTTCGCGCCGTGTGGTGTGTGTGTCGGAGAGGGCGATTCAGAGGGGGTTGGATTATATGCACCACTGGAGCTCGTGGGCATTCATCAGTCACTGGGGAGGTCTCTCGGAGCGGCTGGAAATCAGTCACTCTCCTTGTCGCTTTGAGTGCAGGGCTTAGGTCTTGTATCTGGGGATGTACAGTACATGTGCTCTCCTTGCTTTCTTCATAGCCAGCATACTTGGCTGCCTTAGTAGGCCTCTCCTTTATTGCACTGCCCTGAACCTGACTCCCAGCCTGTTGAAATTAATTGGAGCCTTTCCACTTGCCTCCCTGGTGCTGACACTGTGGGTGCTTTGGAGTTGGAGCACACACACCCCCCCCCCGGAAAAATTAGTGGCTCCCACCAACACCAACCTCCTCCCTCTGCTTCCAGCAGCCTTCTGACCAACTGCTCCCCCTTCCTCCCAGTGCCTCTGGAGTGCCGGGAACAGCTGGTTTGCCTCATTCAAGCTCGGGGAAGGAGTGGGGGCAGGGTGCACTTCAGGGAGGAGGTGGGGAAGAGGCAGGGTGGGGATGGAGCAGGGGCAGGAAGGATCAGGGTGAAGATTTGGGGGAAGGGATGGAGTGAGGGTGGGTCTGGAGCAGAGGCAGGAAGTCAAGCGCCCCTGGCAAGCAGGGAAGTCGGTGCCTATGCTCACTGGAGTTTGGATCCGGTGTGTACTGCTGAGTGAGAAAGGTGGGACAGCTTTCAGGGTGATAGGGGGTTGCAACCGCTGTTCCCTGCAAGTTGTGTGCTTGTGCGGCTGCTCAGGAGGGATTCCAGCACTGCCCAGATGATTAGCAGAGCGCCCACAGCTAGGTTTGTGTTTCCCCTGCTGCTGCACATTCACACACGCCTTGATACACATCACAAAATTTATTCCGTGCGTGGATGGAAAAGATTAGAGGGAAGATTGGTTCCCACTTGCCTGCCTGTCAGGGTGCTTGGTGATTTGAAGCCAGGTTCTTATCTCACTTAAACTTAGATACCTCCAGAACAACTCCATGACATCGGGGTGAGCACCTGTGTAACTCAGAGCAGAACGTTTGGTCCATGAAGTGTGTTTGTGAGTCACAAGCAAAATGGATCTGCTGGGTCTCAGTCTAATCCCCAGCAGAGAAGTCTTCAAAAAGCAGCACTCTGGTCAAAGATCTGGGGACAGGCTCTGCCCAGGTGGGGGTGTCATAGGTGCGGTGCCTTGGCAAACTGGGGGCTACGTCTAGACTGGCATGATTTTCCGCAAATGCTTTTAACGGAAAAGTTTTCCGTTAAAAGCATTTTCGGAAAAGAGCGTCTAGATTGGCACGGACGCTTTTCCGCAAAAGCACTTTTTGTGGAAAAGCATCCATGGCCAATCTAGACGTGCTTTCGTGCAAAAAAGCCCCGATCGCCATTTTGCGCAAAAGGGACTTTTGCCTGAAAGGGAGCAGCATAGTATTTCCGCAAAAAGCTCTGATTTCTTACAGTAGGAAATCAGTGCTTTTGTGGAAATTTAAGCGGCCTGTGTAGACAGCTGGCAAGTTTTTCCGGAAAAGCGGCTGATTTTCCGGAAAAACTGGCCAGTCTAGACACAGCCCAGGTGTTCCGGGAGGGCCAGGTTCACAGGGAGCCAGGGCAGGGCAGGACTGAGGCTATGTCTAGACTGCAGGCTTCTTTCAGAAGAAGCTTTTCCAGAAGAGATCTTCTGTAAAAACTTCTTCCGAAAGAGAGTGTCTGCACAGCAAAAGTGCAATGAAAAAGCGATCTGCTTTTTCGAAAGAGAGCGTCCACACTGAATGGACGCTCTCTCGCATTTAATCTGTGATTACTATGAACAGAGTAGCCACCAGGACATCTGTGCTTTTTGCTCTTTCCTCTTCTTTTGAAAGAACACCCTCTTCCCCATCCACACACGCCTTTTCCCGAAAGAGCTCTTTCGCAAAAAGGCTTCTTCCTCGTAGAAAGAGGTTTACCAATGTCGGAAAAACCCCTCTGTTCTTTCGATTGTTTTCCGAAAGAACGCGATTGGCACGTGGGCGTAAGTGACGTTTTTCCGAAAACACTCTGCAGTCTGGACATACCTTGAGCTGCGTTAGCAGAGCCGTGTGGGAGCCCAGGACGGTGCTGCAGAGCAGACCAAAGCTGAGGTGCACCAAAAGAATTGTTCATGGCAAGCTTGCCCTGAGGCTGCCTGACTGATTCTAACCTCCAGTGCCATCCATCTGCCCTGACCCGCCAAGAGTTTGCAATTCGGGGGGAGGGGAGTATAGGCCTAGGCAGGAAACATGGTAATTGCTGCCTCCGCCGCGAAGCTGGTGCCGGGTCTGAGCCTGGGGAGGAAATGAAGGGAGACAAAACCCAGTGGCAGCAGCCGCTGTCCATTTGCAGCAACACTGTTGCTGGGAATGTGGAGTGGCAGGTTTACTGCACGCTGGCTTCAGGAGCCCTGCGGGGGTGTCTTAGGACTTGACAGCAAAAAATGAAGCTCTGCTGATAGGGTCATGAACAAGGGAGCTAACAGGAGCATTGATGCTAAGTGAAAGCTGCTGAGCTGCATGTCTGTCGTCTCAGCAAACTGTGCCAGGTACCTGCAGTTGGGGAGCGTCCCTTCTGCTGCCTCCTGTAGTGGGGTAACACTGCTCAGCAGCAGGTAAGATTCCTTCAGGCTACATTGCTAGAGTGGCAGGACTTTTGTCCAACTGCTGTTGTCCACAGGGAGTGGGGTCCAGTAGTAAGAGTGGGCATTGGGCAGTAAGGATACCAGGATCTTAGGGGAGATTCTACGAGGCATATCAATGATCCCGGAGGATCTAGGATGTGGGCTGAGTGGGCCTAAAGGAGGAACGTTAGAAAAAGCGCAGCTAGGGGAAAATGTTTGGATCTGGTTGGTAGTGGGAGTCTCGGCACCTCCAAAAATCACACCCAAGGTGTCTCAGTGTGGGCTGGTGAAACAGCCACACTTACTGGAAAAGGGCAGCTGCCCACACGGGTGGCAGCCCCAGTGGTTTTCTTCAAACCAGGGCGAGAGTTGGTCTTGGCCTAGCCAGTCTGCTAACCGGCCTTGAGACCAGATGAATGGAGATGCAAAGTTGTCCATAGAAGCAAAAAGAGGGGAAGAGAGGCAGGCCAAATACGAGCGAGAAGCAGAATTTTTCCTAACCGGATGGTTTTTCCAACACCAGCCTGCCAGACAGCACTCTAAACTGCCTCGCAATTTTGGAATTATTTGCCCGCTCAGTTGCATGGTTGCGTGCCCTCCAGCAGCTAGGGCCATGGGCAAATCCCACCAGCATGGACTATCTAAAAAAGAAGCTGAGGAGTCAATGAACTATGGACAACAAACTCCCTTCTGGCTCGGGCATGGGGCTCTCTCCAGCTCAGTTTGAAGCACGGTGTTAAGAATCAGTGCAGGTGAGCTCACGCCACTGCTAATCTCTCTCTCCCGGGTGCTTATGCAGCCCCATTACTATTGTATCTGTGCACCTCCCAGTTTTTCATGTGTTTCTCCTCTCCACTGTGTGAGATAGGGAAGTGTTATTATCCCTGTTTTACAGATGGAGAAACTGAGGCCCAGAGAACCCAGCGAAATGACTTGTCCACAATCACACAGCCTGCAAAAGGCAGAAATGAGAATAGAACCCAGGAGTCCTGACTCAGAGAGTCCTACAAAGTCCCGGACAGGTGAAGGGTGGGATTCACAAAGGAATTTCGGCACCTAATTCCCATGAACTGACTTAGGTACCTTGATGAGTTGCCTCCTGAAGTCTCACAGGAAATCTGTGGCAAGGCAGAGAATGGAAGCTGGGTCTCCAGGCTAGTCCATGGGCCGCCAGTCAGGACTGCAATCACTAAGTGCTGTCAACCCGCGCCTATTGCCAGGGCTAAAATCCACGTAACAAATTATTATAAAACATCAGAAAGGTAGTCATGTTAGTCTGTAACATTAACGAGGGCCCGGGCAGGTTAAAATGTCCCCCAACGGATTTCTCTGTGTGGCCTTTTCGGAGATCTGATTTGTGTCCATTGATTCTTTCTCGTAGAGTCTGTCCAGTTTGGCCAATATCCATGGCAGAGGGGCATTGCTGGCACTTGATGGCATAGATCACATTAGTGGATGTGCAGTTATATGAGCCTCTGATGTGGTGGTTTATGTGGTTAGGTCCTGTGATAATATCTCTGGTACAGATGTGTGGACGGAGTTGGTACCGGGGTTGATTGCAGGGATGGGTTCCTGGATGAATATGATGGAGGTGTGTTGTGGGATTATTGGAAAGAATTTGTTTGAGGTTCAGGGGTTGTCTGTAGGCGAGGATTGGTCTGTCCCTCAAGGTTCAGGAGAGTGAGGGGTCATTTTCCAGGATAGGTTGTAGATTGTTGAAAATGCGTTGGAGGGGTTTAAGTTGGGGGCTTTGAGTGATGACAGATGGTGTCTTGCTATTTTGTTTGCTGGGTCTATCTTGAAGAAGCTGACATCTGGGTACTCGTCTGGCTCTGTCGATCTGTTTTTTCACTTCTCTAGGTGGGTATTTCAGTTTTAAGAATGTTCTATATAGATCCTGCAGGTGTTTGTCTCTGTCTGTGAGATTGGAGCAAATCCGGTTGTATCTTAGGGCTTGGCTGTAAACAGCAGATTAAGAAATGTGTCTGGGATGGAAGCTGGAGACATGAAGGTAGGTGTAGTGATCAGTAGGTTTCCGGTATAGGGTGGTAGAAATGTGTCCATCATGTAATTGTACTGTAGCGTCAAGGAAGTGAATCTCTCGTGTGGGACTGGTCCAGGCTGAGGTTGATGGCGGGGTGGAAGTGGTTGAAAACCCTGTGGAATTCTTCCAGGGTTTCCTTCCCATGGGTCCATATGATGAAGATGTCATCAGTGTAGCATAAGCAGAGTAAGAGTACTAGGGGGCGAGAGCTGTGGAAACGTTGTTCAAGGTCAGCCATAAAGATGTTGGCATATTGTGGGGCCATGCGGGTGCCCATGGCTGGGCCACTGACTTGAAGACACAAACGGTCTCCAAATCAGAAGTAGTTGCAGGTGAGGACAAAGTCACAGAGCTCTGTAACCAGGTGTGCAGTGCCGTCAGTGGGGATGGTGGTCCTGACAGCCTGTAATCCATCTTTGAGTGAAATGTTGGTGTAAAGAGCTTCTACGTCCATGGTGGCCAGGATGGTGTTTCAGGAAGATTACTGATGCTCAGTAGTTTCCTCAGGAAGTCGGTGGTGTCTTGAAGATAGCTAGGAAGGCTGGTAGCATAGGGGCTGAGGAGAGAGTCAATATAGCCAGTTAATCCTGTTGTAAGTGTGCAAGTGCTTGAGATGATGGGTCATCCAGGATTTCCGTGTTTGTGTATCTTGGGTTGGAGATTAGGGGGGGTCTTTGAGTTCATTTGGTCCTGGGTAGTATCAGGGAGTTTTATGAGCAGTCAGTTGTTTTAAGGTTTTTTTGGTATTCTTTAGGGGGATCAGAGGAGAGAAGCCTGTAGGATCTGGTGTTGGTGAGTTGTCTGTCAGTCTCCTGTTCATAGTCTGTCCTGTCCATGATGACTACAGCGCCCCCTCTGTCAGCCTCTTTGATTATGGCGTTAGAGTTGTTCTTGAGGCTGTGTAGAGCGTTGCGCTGTGCTGCAGCTGATCCAGAGGATGGAGTTCAGAAGCCGCCTTGAGCCTCGTATGAGCCCTTGTTAGTAACTAGGAACAAATCTAGAGCCGGCCTGAAATCCAGACCTTGTAGTCGGGGGCAGGAAGATGAAAGCGGAAGATGGTGCTAAGAGGGGGCTGGGCTAGGCAGACAGAGCCCTGAGCGAGGAGGAAGGACATGTAACTGGGGTACCAGGGGGCTGCCCGGTCCTGCCCCCTTGCTATGATAGGGCCAGACGTGGACACTTCCCCGGTTGACACCTCCCCCGCTCACGAGGCGCCTGCCAAGCCCTTTCCATAGAAAAATGGATTATTCTAGTCAGATTAATGGGCTTTCATTTTGCAAAACATCTGTCACCGTTAGTCCTGGACAGTGAGCGTGAAATTAGTTTTGACTGCAGGAAGGCTACGTTGGTGTGTACTATGTGACTAACATCCCAACGGCTCCGGGAGCCAGCCGGTGAATGAGAATTACCTGTTGAAGGAATCCAGGGCACATCTGTGCGCACAGGGAGAAGGGAGCGGGCGGGTGCTGGAGGAGTGGGAACGTGTATCTGCTGTTAGGTTTCCATAGCGCCCCTCACAGTGCCTCTGACCCCTTGTCCGTAGCCAAGGGGCCGGGCATACGTGGGTCCGGGAGTTGTTCCGAGAGGCGGGGTGTGCATGAGAGGATACACGGGAGGATGCTGCGTCTCCCCGGAGCAATTCTAGGGCTTTCAAAACTTTGTGTTTGACCCTGATGTTTTGACAAGTTGGCTTGTGACGTCTCCTTCTGGCACAGTACTGGGAGGGCTGGCGGTGGTTTCTGCCGGGTGGTGCATCACACCACTCGAATGCCTCCGACAACCACAAAGCGACAAAGAGGAGTGGGCAAGTTCCAGGATCCTAAGCTCATTTTTTGGATTGGGGGGGAAAGGAGGTCCAGTGAGTGGAAGTGGCATGCCTGCAATCACACAGCCTGTCAAGGGCGGAGATGGGAATAACCCCCCCTGAATCTGGGTGCCTAGAGCCTGCAGGAGCTACCCGGCCATGCCTTCAGCAGTAACATGCAAAGTGGCATGTCCTTTTCCTCCATGCTGCCTCTGAGATGTGGCCAGGGAGAGTCACAGAGTTTAAGGCCGGAAGAGGCCATCAGTTGGGTAACAGAGCCTTTCATGTCTGGGTTGTCACTTTTATCCAAGCTCACATGCAGTCCTGCAACGGGGTGATCATATAAGTAGGTGGGGGAGGGGGGAACTTACATGGATATTTCCTGTATTTTATACATTTGTGTGGAAGTTACTTAAGTTACTCAAGGTTTCCACTGGGGCGTTTGAAACCGGAGCCAGGCCCCAGCCTGAAGACAGATCTCTACCATCTAAGAGGTAGTTAATGAAATGCACTGAAAACAGATCCAGCAAGATGCAAGATCCTTACTTGAGAGAGTGGAAACCCATCTTTGTCTTGTCCTTGTGTGCCCCATCTGTCTCTACACCCCACTTCCTCCCTTCCACCCATCCAAACAACCATTTTTAATGCTTGTATCCACCCGCTGTTCATTTGTTCATTCACATCTCTATCCCTCCTTAGTCTCTGCCTTTGGCCTTATTCCAGGTCTACATCTGCTCATTCTGACCTCTGTTTATTGCCCCATCATCTTTTCATCCACATTCCTTCTTTCCTCTTGGTTGTCCTGGTCCCTACTTGGATGTTTCTCTACGTGGAGGCAGTTTGTGGAGAGGATGGGGGAGGAACGCATCAGAGAAGGGCTTTGCAGGTCTGAGTTGGCTCTCTTGTGTCTTCCAGATGTACATCCAGACCACGACGCTGACCATCTCGGTGAGCCTCAGCGCCTCGGTCTCGCTGGGCATGCTCTACATGCCCAAGGTGTACATCATCCTCTTCCACCCGGAGCAGAACGTCCCCAAGCGCAAACGCAGCCTCAAGGCGGTGGTGACGGCCGCCACCATGTCCAACAAATTCACTCAAAAGGGAAGTTTCCGACCCAACGGAGAAGCCAAATCGGAACTGTGTGAAAATCTTGAAACACAAGGTAACGCCCATCCACCTGCCTGGCCCGGCCATCCCGCTGTCCAAGAAGCCAGCCCCAGGTTCCTCAGTGGTGCATGGGCTGCCATTGAGTGATGATGGTTGATCTGTTTGACTCTGTGAAAAGGATGAGCTTGTTCCTTTGTAATGGGCGACATTCAGCCCTGGCCAGAGGGGTCAGCACAATGCTTATGTGTCTCCAGCCACCCCTGGACTTGTCATTTAGGGTACGTCTAGACTACATGGCTCCGTCGACGGAGCCATGTAGATTTGTTTGTTCGGCAAAGGAAAATGAAGCTGCGATTTAAATAATCGCGGCTTCATTTAAATTTAAATGGCTGCCCCGCTCTGCCAATCAGCTGTTTGTCGGCAGATCGGGGCAGTCTGGACGCTCCCCAGCCGACATGAAAGCCCTTTATCGACCTCCCCGGTAAACCTCATCCTTCGAGGCATAACGGGGAGGTCGATAAAGGGCTTTCAGGTCGGCGCGGGAGCGTCCAGACTAGCGCGCTGAGCTGACAAACAGCTGATCAGCTGTTTGTCGGCTCAGCACGGCAGCCATTTAAATTTAAATGAAGCCACGATTATTTAAATCACGGCTTCATTTCCCTTTGCCGATCAGCCTAATCTACATGGCTCCGTCGATGGAGCCATGTAGTTTAGACACACCCTTAGTGTTTCTGTGGCTCATTTCCCTGCCTAAATAGCATCCCTTTAGTTCACAGCGGTGTTGTGAAGATAAATGTGTTAAAGATCATGAGATGGTGGGGGAGCCATTTAAGATGGACAATGCATGAGACGTCTATCCTAACCAGGGCCTCTTGTGGCTGCTGTAGTATAAATATGTTAATAATCTAGTAATTTTTATTATTTTGATTACTAATGGTGAGTGGGTCCAGGCTGCAAAGGTGATCTGGGTTTTACACACCTCAAATTTCAGAAGCCAGGAATTTTATTCTGATCTAGCTGTAATATAGGGTAGTTTTAAAGCCTGGCCAGTTGTCATGTTGTATTTGGTATGATTGTGCAGCACTGCTAGGCTACTGATCGGTGCCTTTTCATTGTTTCCTTATGTAGCCCTATCGGTGTGTATTCACCTGTTGTCTCATGTCACAGAGTGTCACTCTGTGGGGCAGGGACTGTCTTTTTGCTCTGCATTTGTACAGTGCTGAGCACAGTGGAGTCCCAATCCATGCTTGGGGCAGGCCACACTATAAGCAGGCATGGCCCTAGACTAGCTGCCAGCCACTGGCGCCTTAGGCGAACCATGCAATCGGCGCCCCCACCTCCAAACCCCTCAATGATATTGTGCCACCATTTGGCGCCCCATTTAACTTGGCACCCTAGGCTGACTATAAGCAACAAATAATTAAGTTTCCACGTACGTGCCCAGAGAGGTGCCCTGCCTGTGCAACGTGCATGCAGCCCGTGCTGCCAGGCCCAAGATGCACATGCGAAGTAGGCACGCTCCAAAAATGGGTATGACTTTGTTTCCATAGCAACCCTCCCTCTGTTATCCCCTGGGATGGGATCCTCAGAGCGCTGGGAAGAATAACAAACTGAGGCTAATCCCAGTGCTGGGGCGGATTGGCAGCACTGCTCAGTAGTCGCAGCTCTCTTGGTCTTCGCGGGGGTAGGTTGTGGGTGCTTGATGCTACTGAAAGTCAGGGCTCCCTGCGGGAAGACTCCCTGATCCGGTTCTTCCCGGTGCTGCTCTCAAGACACCATTTGCACAAGTGCAGTGTGTGGAAAACACCAAGGCAAAGTAGGTTTTACACTCTGCACAGGTGTGAATGGTGCATGGGAGGCTCTCTTTCTTACTGTTGTGTGGGGCATGCCCCAGGAGTTAGCTGCTCATAACCCTGCTCACAAGACAGAGGTGACGTCTGAGCACAGGCCTGGATGCTAAGGAGGCCAGCCTTGTCATCCCAGTGTTGGCATCAGTTCCCTCTGTGAACCTGCACAAACCACTTCACTTCTCTTTGCTTCTGTTTGCACACAATACTCAGGTGGGTTGGTTACTACTGGACAGCTCAGGGGAGAGCAGTGTTCTCTGTAAGCTGTGCACTTGGGCAGCCACCCCACGGAGATTCAGGTGCCAGCTGATTTGCAGAGCACCTATAGGCAGCAGCATGTTTCTACTGGTGGTGCACCTCCACACATGCCTTGGTGCAGATAACAACAAAATTGATTCCATACATAGCTGTATTAAAAAAAATAGCAGGAAAGTTGGTGGAAAGGGAACTATTGCCAGTGTCATTTCCTTGGAGTTACCTATGGTCTCATATACTCACATCCTGCTATTGTCTGCTGAGCCACACACAGTACAGCCTGGGAATAGAACTTACCACCTTTGGCTTCATAATTAGCTCTCTAACTTCTAAAGCAAAGAACCTGCATTAACCCTTGTAGCTTCACAATATCCCAGCCAACAGAAGCCAAAAGAGCCGGCAACTCAAGGAGGACTGTCAAAATCCATCCAGTCATGAGCAGCTCAGTTCACGACTGGATAGTAACCCTCAAGTCAGCTCAGTTCACAGAGTAGCTTACATCTCCCTTACTGTAAATAATAGATGTTCTCTTTCTGCAGCATCCTGGAGCATTCCTGGGGCTTTCGTACTCTTCCTGGCAGGAGATACAGCAGGTGGCTACAAGTGCCGGTCACCTGGCCTGAAACTTGTTGGCAAAGCCCCCCAGCAGCAAGCGGGCATGCAAGGAGCCCCCCAACACCCTGCATTTGCACCATTACAATCCTGCTAAGGAAGACTTCCCCCACTCCTGATTTTTTTCCGATCCACTCTGCTCTTAGCACTTTCCAGCCCTCCGGCGGACCCCTCTTGTGTCCTTATCCCATAAAAATTGTTGTCAGGTGGCTGACAACTTCTGAAATAAGCGAGAAACTAACTAATGTTCTTGCTTTGTAAGAGGCATGGTAAATCGCTTCTGAGACTGGTTGGGGAAAGCCGGCAATGACTGCCCACCAAAGGGGCAGTTATAACCATTATACACATTTTAATGTAAGGCACTTAGGACGGAGTTGCTCCAGGAGGCTGTGATTTTGTTGAACGATAGCATGGCTGATTGCCAATGCTGACGTTGCTCCCTGCTGGGTGGGCTATTCACCCTGGGCTGCATTGGAACTAAGGGGATTGCGTTGTCTTCAGTGGAACGGCTTGCATGAAGAACTGCTCTCCAGTGGGAGGGAAAGGTTTCACAGCCTGGCTCTGGAGGATTGGGGAATGCAGCCAAGCCAGATCCGTGCTTTTTCGGGTTGAATTTGCAAAACCAGGAACTTTTGTGAGTGAGAAATGGTCGAAAACTGTGAAAGCTGCAGAATTTCAAAGTGTGAAATTCCATTGGGGGCACAGATCAGTTTTCACAGCAGAGGATCCAGAATCTTCCCACACACTCAGACTCACTTCTTAATTAACCCTCCCCATGCTCCTCTGTCTTACATGATTAGGTGCCTGCTTAACAGAGGCGCCCGGAGGTTGTGACTCCCTCAGGCTGTATCTTGTGTCAGAAGACAGGAATAACACTTGGAAGTCTGGACATTTGTAGCAGAAACAGGAATAACACCTGGAAGTCTGGACACCTTGTGCCTGCTCACTCCTAGGCACTGCTCCTTCTCAGCTTTTCCACCTTAAGGGCATGTCTACACTAGGAAATTATTTCGAAATAACTACATTTGAAATAATAACTCACGAAATAAGAAGATCGAAATAGCGTGTCCTCACTCCATGGAACCCTCAAAAATAGTCCGAGGGCTCCATTATTGTGGATGCACTACCTCGACTTAGATCCCCAGGAAGCACTGGGGCGTATTTATTTTGAATGACTCTGAGGAGCAGTTCTTTCGAAATAGCAGCAGCGGAGCGTTCACATTACCGCTATTTTGAAATGAGTGTTCTTCCCCGAGGAAAGCAGGAGCACAGATTTTGAAATAACCAGCCTGTTATTTCAGAATAACAGGCTTGGTCGTGTAGACGGTCCAGTTATTATTTTGAAATAAGGGGGATTATTTTGAAATAACTCCCTAGTGTAGACCAGGGCTGCAATATGAAAACCAACTAAAATCAGAGCCTCTTGTACCTGCCATGGGCCCTTAGTAGGAGACAATCTAAATAGCCCAGACAGAATTGTTACCCCCATTTTACAGGTGGGGGACTGAGGCACAAAGTGATGAAGTGTCAGGATTTACACAGGAGCCAGGAACAGATCCCATTTCTCCTGAGTCCCAATCCATTGCAGGAAGCAACAGAACATCCTCCCTCCTTATGCTGTGAGGCAGCTGGGTGTGCCTGACAGCTGTATCCATCAGCTGTCTGAGGGAAGCACACAGCCGTGCGAGGCATGGCTGCCGTTGGCAGCCTCTCCGGCTCCAATGCGTCTTGCATTTGGAATATGGGTGCTGAGCCGGTGTAGGACCCTGGCAGCATACCGCACAGCGGGGCCGGTCTCGGGAAACCAACTGCATTATTAATTTGAGGGACGGGAGCAACTGTGGGATTGTCAACCACAGGAAGGGAGAGCTGTTTTTCATTCTGTCACTGGCAGGTCACGTATCTTTAAATAAACAACAGAATAAATAATTTACAGGGCTTGATTGCGAGCAGATTGGCTATGAAAACATTGCAGCTAACAAATAGTGCTGTCAGCTCTAATTTCTTATGGCCCATCTAATTGTTATCTGAGGAGAACAGCGTCTGAAATCTTCAATAAGGTTCATTTGTCAAGGAGGCACCAGCACCGGTCGGAGAGGGAGAGAGAAAATAAATAAATAAGTCTCTGCCTTCCACAGTTGGCTCGGGCTGCTGGAGGGAAAGGGCGACCCAACGCCTGAGGGGGCTTGAGGGGCTGGAGGGTGGCGCCCTGCGGGGCTGAGGGCCGAGTACACATCACAGACACAGTACAGCTGCCAGCTCAGGGCAGTGATATCAGTGCAGTCTTGGAGAGCGAACCATGCGTGGGCTGGGGGGAGGCCCTGGGAAATCACTAAGGAAGATTTAAGGTGGGCTTTTAAAAACACAGTCGCTTGCATTTGCAGTGTGTGGGCGCGTACGCTGCTGTGTTTGTACAATTGGGGTGACTAAGAGCCTCTCTGTGCCGGCAAAGGAGGTGCTTTGGGCTGGCTGTAGTACCTAGGGGTCTCTCTCCGGTATCTAAGTGTCTGCCTGTCTCTCTCTGGTCTCTAGGTAAAACACAAAAGCAGTCATGTAGCACTGTAAAGACTAACAAGATAGTTTATTCGGTGATGAGCTTTCGTGGGGCAGACCCACTTCCGATCAGATCTGCTTGTCTGTCGTTAGTAGCCTGGGAATCGCACTCTCTCTCTGCTCTGTCTAATCTTGCATCAGAATGACCTAACCTGCACCTACACAATGGCAGGAGGTGGTGGTGGGAGTGGGGGGGACGGTTTAAGATGGAGCTCATAATTTGTGACCATCCTCTCCTGGTTTCACGCCTGCCGGGAGGCTTTACGTCAGCCCCATGGAGGTGCGGGGAGCCCCATGTTTTACGGGCTGGAGCGCTTAAAAATTTTCCCAGGGCATGTCTGTCTTCTCCCCCTCTTTGGTTTAGAATGGTTGCACCCATTCACTGAGGCCTGGTGGAGCTGGAGGGCTGCACCATATTTGCATAGACATTTACATAAATGCATTTATAATCTGTTGTCCATGTGCATGCTCTAATGTTTACTTGTGTTCTTGGCAGGCGAGTGGGGACCAGCAGCAGCAGCTCGCGCTTTGAACTGCCCCCAGAGTTAGCTGGAGAGGGCAACTGAAGGACACAGTATAGCCGAGGGCTGCCCATGGCCAGTGGGCGACACATTGGCCATTGGTGGTTTACGTTGCTGGGCCGCCCAGCGTGTGTCTGCATGTGGAGATTAACGCCCTGGCCATGTGTGTCTTTGCCCCCCACTAGCAGCCAGACCATGTAAGAGGTTTATTAATGTGCCAAGTCCTCCATCCTAATAGACCTGCCCCTTTAGCGGAGGCACCAGCCAGCTAATTGGGGATATTTAATCTAGAGGCCTGGGCTGAGTCCCTGGAGATGAGCCACGGAGGAAAGCAGACCAAGTGCAGGCACCCACGCACCTGCTAGATAGAGACTGAAATTGCGATGATCCTAGATGGTGACAAGTGGAGATCTGTCCCTGGATTTAGGTTACTTGTCCTGGGCCACGGGCACAGAGAACTGCCTTTGAGCTGTGTGTGGTGAGATAAACCCCCTGCTTTCCCTCTGCGCCTCCCCCCCTTTCCATCTGACTAATTCCAGCACCAGCCGGCTACCCTCAGTCCTCTGCACTCCTCCACTTCCAAGCGCATATTCTTGGCTGTATCAGTTACTGCACAGCCCCACCTCTGAGATAGCTTAGTAGTTGATCAGAGGGATGATGGGGGCAGGTAGGAGGAGGCTGATGACCAGGAGGGAGGTGGGGGAAGGCTGGTTCACTAAGGCTGATCTTTTTCAAAGGAAAGGTCAGCGCTGTCTTCCTCCAGGTGGAGATATTTCCCCTTAATGCTGCAATTGCGGGCTGGTATCAGGGCATAGTCACATGAAAATAATCTCACTGGATCCGAGAACTTTTCCACAGACCTTCTTCTCATTAGAGTCCCTCTTGAAAACAGAGCAGGTCACTTCACTCTCTCCCCACACGGGACAAGTAACTAGCCTCCAGTTTGTTCCATAAAGGGAGGTGTTTCCAATCCCTCCTATACCCCTAGCATTTAGAGGAAGGGCTTTGAGCAAGAGGGCTGGGGTCAACTGACCTCCCTCTGTCCAAGTCAATGAAATTGTTCATTGTCCCTGGCCCAGAACTGCAATCATCGACTCCTCCCAGGTTTGGAAATTCGGCTTTAGGTTCATTCCCTTGGACACTGGAGCTGGTTCTGAACCAAAACCTCAGGTTTGAACGATGGAGCTTAGTTGGTGCAGCTTTCACTTATTCCAGTTTAACAGCAGGGCGACATCATGGTCTGGCAGCGCTGACCCGGCCCCGCCCCTTGCACCCAAAACCTCCCCACCTCCACAAGAGCAGTTCTGGGGCCCCTCCCTCACCCAGGGGCCCATCGAGTCTGCCTGCTCGCCTGGCCCCGGGGGTCCCTTACAGCTTGCGGTGAGGGGGTGGTGCGGGGTGCCAGCCCTGTGTTGCCTGGGTGCAATGTGCCTGCCACAGGGGCTAGCACAGATGTAGCCTCATTGCCACACCTGCAGCCACCCCAGTCGAGCCAGACCCGAACCGCCAGGGACGACCTGACTCTCCGTAGCCAGGGCTAGTTCAGGGGAGGCCTCCACGCTGCAGGCGTGGTTCTGTGGGGCTCCAGCATGCTGTTCGCTGCTCTCAGTACAGTGCGATGAGGGTCAAATACCGGCTGCTGCTTGCTGGGAGCTCTGCGGCTTGAGATCCCTGGACTGTCAGGACGTCTCTCTTTATCGCTGGCAGCTAGAATGTGTCCAGGGCTCCCCCCTCATCCTGTTTACCATGAAACCTCCCTCCACTCTTCCCTTCACTCCCTCCACAAACACGGGCACCTGTTCTGGGTGCTCTATTCTCGCCCTATCTTTGGCATCCCTAGACTCCGCCCTCTGCATTCTGTTGGAGCAGGTGGAGGGAGAAGGTCTCTTGCAGCATTTTGGGCCTTGTAGAGCCGGGGTCAGCTTTGAGGAGGTGCTGAACCTCTGAGAGTCTCAGGTCCAGCGGGGGGAGTGCATTTCTAGGCCGTGGCTCATGGAGCTGCAGAACTGATGCCGGGTGCAGCAGGGTTTCTCTCATAGGTGAGGCGCTCAGAAACTTATGGGTGCTGGAAGCCAGGGTGCTTATTCCCCTTTATTCGGCTCTGGTGAGGCCACATCTGGAGTATTGTGCCCAGTTCTGGGGCCCCATTACAGGAAGGTTGTGGATGCGCTGGGGAGAGTCCAGTGGAGGGCAACGAAAATGATGAGGGGGCTGGAGCACATGACCTGTGAGGAGAGACTGAAGGATCTGGGTTTGCTTAGTCTGTGTGATGTAGTGTTGGTACCTTGCTGGTTGCTAGGCTTGGGCTGTGGGTGACCCCCACTGGCTGCTGTCTGTACCACGGCCCAGCCGAGTAGCTGATGGGTCAGGAAGGTAACCTGTTCGACCGGTTACCTCTCAGGGAGAGGAACAAAGGAAGGAAGGCGGAATGGCTGGGGGGCAGGGCTGCAAGTTGGGCAATTTCTGTCTGGAATCATGGAGGAAGCAGCCTGAGCAAGGGGGCGGTGATTTAAGGGCCCAGTCTCCCCCATCTCAAGGGGGGGTGAGGCATCATAGGCCTGCACTGTACCCAGATTACATCTGTGCTGTGCTGTATCCTGGAGAAGCAATAAACTTCCCCCATTCTACTGGCTGATGGAGTCTGTTCATGCCACTACGGGGGTGCAGGCGTCGGGGAACCCCGACGCCACGTCACAGTCTGCAGAAGAGAAGAGTGAGGGGGGATTTGAGAGCAGCCTTCAGCTTCCTGAAGGGAGGTTCCAAAGAGGATGGAGAGAGGCTGTTCTCAGTAGTGACAGATGGCAGAACAAGGAGCAATGGTCTCAAGCTGAAGAGGGGGATGCCTCGGTTGGATATTAGGAAAAACTATTTCCCTAGGAGGGTGGGGAAGCACTGGGATGGGTTCCCTAGGGACGGAGTGAAATCTCCATCCCTAGAGGTGTTTAAGTCGCTGCCTGGGATGGTTTAATTGGGGTTGGTGCTGCTTTTAGCAGGCAGTTGGCCTCGATGACCTCCTGAGGTCTCTTCCAACCCTAGGATATTATGCCTTCAAGTAGCAATTACACCCAATTACGTGGTTTCCACCTTCAGCCCCCCCACTATAAAACCTGTTTTAGCACCACTGCAGAGTCCAATCCTTACCTCATATTCTTACCCAAGCTCTAGTGGTGTGAAGGATGGTTCAAGGTCATGGTACGGGAAGGCTTCGTTAATGATACATATGTAGTTTCTCTCTCTTTGCAGCTCTGGCTACCAAACAGACTTATGTCAGCTACAGCAACCATGCAATTTAACTCCAGCTGATCCAAACCACCCCGGGCAGGGATGCTGAGGAGGAGGAGGAGGAGAAGCTGGAGGCTTGAGTAGAATTGCTCATCACCGGAAGGATGGGGGGTGGGGAAGTTGGATCCGATTAGAAGGGGGCATCAGAGGTCCCTAATTCTAGTGGCTAGGCTGGTGGAGGATGCTGCTTCTGAAGACGGCCACTAACGTCAGCAAAAAACCAACCAACCAACCAACATCAAAACACAGAGGAGGAAGAGGAACAACCGAGCAGGGTGCACGTACAGTGGGGCAGAGGCGACAGACTTTAATAAATCTTTTGGAGGATTTTTTTCTGTATCTTGGACAACAAAAATAAATGGCAGATATCTTTTTCCTTTCCCACAATTTGTGAGATCGTTTGTGGTTGTGAAGAATCTTTCGCTTTCTCTCTCTCTCTCTCTCTCTCTTTATTTTGTTCATTTCCCATTTTTTTTTGTTCTTGTCTTCCTCTGCCTCTATTCCACTTTCTCTCTCTCTCCTACCAAATTCTATGTGTTGCAAAAAAAAAAAAAAGAAAAGAAAAAAATAGTTTTTTTAAAAAAAAAAAATAAACACAACAAAAACTAACATAAAACCTAGACTGTGTTCAAAGTGCTGATTTCTCTAGGTGGTACAATTAATGTATGTGATGACCATATGGATTGAATTGTCTGCTTTATGTACTGACCAATCAAAAACAAAACAAACAAACAAAAAAGAACAAAAAAAAACCCAACGAAGTTCAGTGCCTGGATGTTTATGAATTATTGGATGAAATGTGTAGAGCATGATCATTTTTTTACGACGATCTTTCTAATAAAAGACCATGGTTTTGCACTCAGCATTTGTCTTTCATTGGTGAATGTCAGTGGCTAGCTTAAGGAAGGCTCTTTGGCTTCTTCAAAAGAAGGTGAAGAGGTGGCTTGATCACGGTGAATAAATACCTGTGTGGGGAAGAGGGCTAGGATATCAAAGGGCTCTTTAATCTTCCAGACAATAGCGGAACAGGATCCAGAGACAGGGAGCTGAAATGAGATACATTCAGGCTGCAAATAAAGAGCACATTTTTAAGGGAGGGTTATTTCTAGAGCTTCTGTTCATCAACATGCAGGACAATGTAGCACTTTAAAGACTAACAAGATGGTTTATTAGATGATGAGCTTCTGTGGGCCAGACCCACTTCCTCGGATCAAATAGTGGAAGAAAATAGTCACAACCAATATACCAAAGGATACAATTAAAAAAAAGTGAACACATATGAAAAGGACAAATCACATTTCAGAACAGGAGGGGGATGCGGGGGGGGGGGAAGGAAGGTAAGTGTCTGTGAATTGATGATATTAGAGGTGGGGAGAGTGGGATGTCTGTGAGCTAATGGTATTAGAGGTGATAATTGGGGAAGCTATCTTGGTAATGGGTAAGATAGTTTGAGCGTTTGTTCATTCCTTCCCGGAGAGTGTCGAATTTTAACATGAATGACAGTTCAGAGGATTCCCTTTCAAGTGCAGATGTAAAAGGTCTTTGTATCAGAATGCAGGTGGTTAAGTCATTGAGAGAGTGTCCTTTCTGGTTAAAATGGCAAGAAACTGTTTTTTCTTTGTGATCTTGTCTGATATCTGTTTTGTGGGCATTAATCCTTTGGCGAAGTGTCTGAGATGTTTGTCCAATGTACATAGCAGACGGACACTTTTGGCACATGATAGCATAAATTATATTTCTGGATGCACAGGAATATGTGTTCTTGATCTTATAACTTACTTGGTTAGGCCCAATAATGGTATCAGCAGAATGAATATGTGGACAAAGCTGGCAACGGGGTTTGTTGCAAGGGAAGGTACCAGGGTTGGTATTAGTGTGGTATGTCCTGTGGTTGTTGGTAAGAATCATCTTGAGGTTAGGTGGTTGTCTATAGGAGATTATGGGTCTGTCTCCCAGAGCCTCTTGGAGTATGGTATCCTGTTCCAGTATAGGCTGTAGTTTATTGATAATGTGTAGGACAGGTTTAAGTTGGGGGTTATAGGTGATGACAAGTGGTGTTCTATTGTTGGTTTTCTTGCGTATGTCTTGAAGTAGATGGTTTCTAGGTATTCGTCTGGCTCTTTCAATTTGCTTTTTTATTTCTCCGGGTGGGTAGTTGAGGTTTATAAATGCTTGGTAGAGATCCTGAAGCTTCTGGTCTCTGTCAGTGGGATTAGAGCAGATGCGGTTGTATCGAAGGGCTTGGCTATAGACGATGGATCGTGTGGTGTGTTCTGGATGGGAGCTGGAAGCATGTAGATAACTGTATGAGTCGGTGGGTTTTCTGTAGAGAGTGGTGTCTAATTTTCCATTGTTGATTTGTACTGTGGTGTCCAGGAAGTGGATCTCTCGTGTAGAATGGTCCAGGCTGAGGTTGATGGTGGGGTGTAGGTTGTTGAAATCTCTGTGGAATATCTCCAGTGTTTCTTGGCCTGCATTTTGCTTCAGCTACCACAGACTAACACGGCTACATTTCTATCTCTGTTCATCAAGGTTTGATCATTTCACTAGGGGAGCGGGGGTGCTGACAATTTGGAGATTTAGGTAGATGACCAAAATCTGGGAGGGAATGGTTGTATATTATATACATTGTTCATTGTAGCAGTGCTGTAATGAGTGATTTCTTTGTAGTGTCCCTTTGTGTTGTCACGTCGTAGTTTCACACAGCACTATGTTAAAATGCCCTAGGGAAGCTTTTAGTGTCCACCACCAGTCGGAAAACAAAGAAACCAATTAATGCACAACACGTTTGCAAGTTCTAGAAACCACATCCCTGTAGTCTGCATTACTGCTTTGTAGAGGCAAGCCCTGAGCTACAAAAAGCCAGTTCTGATGATAAACACTGATTTGTGTTTGTTTTTGTGCTGGGGTATTTTACTGGTGTTTAGCCATTAAAACAGGAAATCGGAAGAACTCATTGGAAATGGAGCAGGGTGCCTAGGATAGAGTGCGTTCTCCAGCAAGTGAGGGTGTGAAATTCAAGCTCAGAGGTGAGATTTTCCAATGTATCCAAGTGATTTAGATGCATAAATTTCAAAAGGACTAATGCTTACGAGGGCACAGCTATTCTTTGAGCTGAGGTGTGATCACCAGCTTCTGCAGCCATACTCACAGTAGCTCGGAGAAGCCAGTGTGCTAAAAATAATGTGTCCATGGAGATGAATACTCAAGGGGGTGATAGAGGAGGTATCTGAGTCATTATCGATCATCTTTGAAAAGTCATGGAAGTTGGAAGAGATTCCAGAAGACTGGAAAAGGACAAATCTAGTGCCAATCCATAAAAAGGGAAATAAGGACAACCCAGGAAATTACAGATCAGTCAGCTTAACTTCTGTGTCAGAAAATTTGATGGAGCTCTTCCATTATGCAAACATCTGGAAGATAATAAGCTGATAAGTAACAGCCAGTATGGAGTTGTAAAGAACAAATCATGTCAAACCAACCTGAAAGCTCTCTGTGATAGGATAACAAGCCTTGTGGATAAGGGGGAAGCAGTAGATGTGGTATACTTAGACTTTACCAAAGCCTTTGATATAGTCTCACATAACCTTCTTATCAATAAACTAGGGAAATACAACCTAGATGGGACTACTGTAAGGTGGGTGTATAACTGGCTGAATAAGCGTTCTCAGAGAGTAGTTATTAATGGTTTACAGTCATGCTGTAAGTGCATAACAAGTGGGGTTCCACAGGAGTCTGATTTAGGACCGGTTCTGTTCAATATCTTAATCAACGAGTTAGATATTGACATAGAGAATACGCTTATTAAGTTTGCAGATGATACCAAGCTAGGAAGGGTTGCAACTGCTTTGGAGGAAAGGGTCAAAATTCAAAATGATCTGGACAAACTGGAGAAATGGTCTGAGGTAAATAGGATGCATTTTAATAAGGACAAATGCAAAGAACTCCTCTTAGGAAGGAACAATCAGTTTCACACTAAGGCTGCATCTAGACTGGCATGATTTTCTGCAAATTCTTTTAATGGAAAAGTTTTTCCGTTAAAAGCATTTGCGGAAAAGAGCGTCTAGATTGGCACGGACGCTTTTGCGCAAAAGCATTTTTTGCGGAAAAGCGTCCGTGCCAATTTAGACATGGTTTTGCGCAAGAAAGCCCTGATAGCCATATTCGCCATTGGGGCTTTTTTGCGCAAAACAGTTTTTACCTGTCTACACTGGCCCTCTTGCAGAAAAGCATTTGCGCAAGAGGGCTTTTTCCCAAGTGGAAGCATCATACTATTTGCGCAAGAACACTGACAATCTTACATTAGATCGTCAGTGTTCTTGCACAAATTTAAGCGGCCAGTGTAGACAGCTGGCAAGGTTTTCCGCAAAAGCAGCTGCTTTTGCAGAAAAACTTGCCAGTCTACATGCAGCCATACAGAATAGGAAGTGACTGTCTAGGAAGGAGTACTGCAGAAAGGGATCTAGGGGTCAGAGTGGATCACAAGCTAAATATGAGTCAACAGTGTGACACTGTTCCCCCCAAAAAGGAAAAACATTCTGTGATGCTGTGACAGGGTATACCAACCCCACACCGGACCTACAAGGATTAATCAGGGCTACTGGCCGAGAGAGCCCTGCCCCTATAGCCCTGCTGGGCATGTTCCAGCAGGAGGCCAGATAGAAAGGCTGGTGGAGCAGCTTAGTATGGGCTGACTGCTGCTGAGGAAGAAAGTGTCACCAGAGCTCCAGAGGGATTGCTGGGGATAGACTGTACCACGGAGGTCAGTCAGTGGGGAGTGGCTGGAGAAGACCCCTGTCTGGAAGAAAGTGAGTCTGGAAGGTGAGGACGTAGCCTAGGGTGGAGAGTTTGATCCCTGAGAGCTTGGTGAGTTTTGGGTGGATTCCCTGCTAGAGCTTTGTAAGTCCCCGCTTGACAAAATCCTGGCTGTGATGATGTAGTTGGGGTTGGTCCTGCTTTGGGCAGGGGGCTGGACTTGATGACGCCTGAGGTCTCTGCCAGCCCTGGGATTCTATGATTCTATGAGCTAGTGGTGGGCTCCCTGGGCTGGGACCTGGTGGAGATGGTGGGCCTGGGTCTCCCTACCCCACTCACTAACCCCCATGGGGGATGCTACAACTGTGGTTAGTGACTTGAGCTGCTAGGCCATGGTGCCCTGTGTAAAGGGGTGTGGGTATTGACTTTGGGACTCTGGCCACTGGACCTCACTATCCTGAGGGAAGGGGATGGTTTACTGACTATGGCCACTAGGCAAGACCACCTCATTGGGGATGGGGTGTAGTGATTGGCCCTGAGCAATATTTAAGAGGCTTTAGAGGACTAACACCCTGCCTTTGAGGGGGGGCCAAGCACGCCCACCCTGTGACAGATGCATTAGCAGGGGTGTTGTGAGGAAGACATGAGAAGTCATTCTTCAGCTCTCCTCCATGCTGATTAGGCCTCAGTTGGAGTATTGTGTCCAGTTCTGGGCATCCCATTTCAGAAAAGATGTAGAGAAGGTCCAGGGAAGAGCAAAAAAAAAATATTAAAGGTCTAGAAACCGTGACCTGTGAGCAAAGACTGAAAGAATTGGGTTTGTTTAGTTTGGAAAAGAGGGGAGCTAATAATAGCTTTAAAGTACCTAAAAGTTGTTACAAGGAAGGGAGAGAAATTATTCTCCTTAAACTCTGAGGATTGGACAAGAAGCAATTGGTTTAAATTGCAGCAAGGGTGGCTTAGGTTGGACATTAGGAAAAACTTAGGCGGGGGGTTGTGGAATCTCCATCTCTGGGGATATTTAAGAGCAGGTTAAACAAACACCTTTCAGGGATGGTCTAGTGTAGGATGAAAATTTCTGAGGCAGGCTGATATTTTGTTAAGAACATCTATTCTAAATTGGAGTCTGGGACTAGCACACACACAGAGTACTTAATGGACACTTCCCCTTCCCCCCACACACACCCCTAGCTCAGGGTGGAAGACAGGACATGACACATTCAATGGTGCTAGGAAACTGTTAAGTACTCCTAATGTCTCTGCTTTAATCCCTAGATGGACCACATCCTGCAGAGATTCCTTCTTGAAGCTGATGTCTGCTTTGTTTAAATATTTGTTTTATTGGAAACAATGATGTCTGCTTTGTTTAAATGGAAACACAATATAATTTTATACTATTCTTCTTATTAGCACCTATCCAGGGGTCCAGGATCTTACTCCTCCCCTCCCCCATCACTTTGATCTGCCCATTGAGCACCCTATATAATTAGCTGTAACCTTGTGTTTGGCAGTGTTCACTGAGCTCAAGCAAGTGACGTGACACTCCACCCAGCACTGTGCGTAATAAACTTCTGCTTGCTTCACATATGATGTCCAGATTCTATTCCTTCAGTTGCGGGCTTGTCCGGGATCCAGGCTTGTGAGTTGAACGGGGCCAGAGACTGACATCCAAGAGGGGTGAGTATGTTTTCTTTACCACCTCATTAGGCTAGGGATGGAAGTCTCTTTTCCTCTCAGACACATCCTGGTTCTGTTCCAAATTTAAGACAGAGAGAAACCTGGATGTGTGAATCAAGCATAAGGGTCAGGCCTAAAGGATACCCATAGGAAAGGGGGAACCAGTACAAGACGGTTGTGTACTGTTTAAGCTAAGGAGTGTGTTACAGAGGCACTGGACAAGGCACCAGGGAGCAATTGAGCTGTACGTTAAGCCCAGGATCGGCTGGGTACACAAGGCGGCAGGCAGTGCACACTGGTGGTCCCAATTCCTCATTGTACGTGACATTGCAAGTCCTGATGGAAGCCCCCCATCAGGCACATGATGTATATAACCTTGAATAATACAAGTCCCAAATAAGACCGGCAACTGTGTAAGGCCACAGTGGTAAAGGGGGAGACGCACATCCCCAATAAGTCCAGCAGCTGTGGAGACTGAGACCACGGGAGTTCCAAGAAGGGGGAGACGCACGTCCCCAATAAGACTGGCAAGTGTGTTTTATGTGTGTGAATTAAGAACGTGGTACAAGCTGTATACAGAAGGGGGAGACGCACATTCCTCAAAAGGGCTGACAACTGATCCTTGGGACTTGAGAACACGAGATCCAAGGGGGAGACGCACATCCTCTGTCAGCAAGCTGCATACAGAAGGGGAAAACGCATTTCTCCATAAGGCTGACACAAGTGGAGATTGAGACTATATGGTCAGCAGTCAGGGTGATTGAACCCTGATGCCCAAGGGGAAGGTGAAAACCGACCCAAAAAGGAATATTTTGAGTACAAGTTCACAAACTCCAGCAGGCAGCAATTTTAAAAACACAGTATGCCACAGCTGGAGCAAAGGAAGAGGTGGTCAAATGGTGAAATAATCAGGAAGGCAATAAAATAGACAAAGCAGTAACAGTGATGCTAGAGATCCTCAAATTAAAGGAGCAGAAAAATACCTCCTTATAGCTGAAAAATGAGGTAAGACTAATAATAAAAATTAGAACAACAGAAAAAGCAAGGCTGTCCAGATATATGGTTTGCTCATACGAGTAAAATCAGGAAAATGAGAAATTGGAAAAGTTGTTAAAAACCTGGAAAAAATAAAGCAATATTCCCTGTTGTTAAACAACAAACTGCAAGCACTTTTACAATGCCTAAAGAGTGGGGGCAGAAATAGACAAAGGTGGCCCTGGCAAGTTTAAGATAAAATAGGGTTCACTGCATTGCAACCAAATCATATGAGGGGCAAGCCAAAAGGGAACTAAAATTAGTGCCCCATTCTTCCTTTCCTTCAAGATCCTTTAAGGGTCTTAAAAGCATATAACATATAATACTAAAAATTGCTAGTAAAAATAAATTGGGCACATTGGTGCAAAGATTCAGGAAAAACCCCTCATGAAAAGAAAAGAAAAAGAAAAGGTATACTATATTTTTAAAACAAATATTGCAAGAGTTTAAACACAGCCCATGGTCTGACAATACCATGCAGACCTTATTGATGAAATATTTATTGGTTTAAAAACCCTTACTTTCAATCAAAATAAATACTACTGTTGTCTGACTATGAAAAACCTGTACTAAGAAGTTTAATAATTATTAGCTGACTATAGAAATAAATATTTGGATTTACCCAGTGAAAGGAATCAGAAGGTGTGGGGGCTAGTTAAAAAGCCCACCCTTCTTACTAAATTAATAATGGACAAAACCTGTGTCCCTGAAAAGGAGCCATTTAGCAGAAAAGCAGGCTCAGGTATATAAACAATAGAAAGGAAATAAGCATGCAAAAGAGAGGGGGAGATAACAGACTTGGGCCCTGTGTAGGCAGAGTAGAAGAATAAGGAAAACCGTAATACAGGAGTTGGAAAGTTAAATTACTGGGAATGAGGATAGTTTTCATTTGAGGATGAAATCAAGTGATTGAGGGTATGAGGAGTTGATTCTGTGGAGTGCTGGAGAAATTAAGCAATTGTCCTACTGTGTTAAAGAAACCCTGCTATAAAAAAAGAAGAAAAAACCTTGTTTCTTTGGGAAAAATTGCTAAATGGGAATTAAGGGATTCTATTAAACTTAATTAGCCAAATGCATGACAGAGAATGCATTGCAAATTTGTAAATCTTTTTGGTAGGTTTCACATGAATTAGTTTTATTTTGTCTTGGATAATGCCCTCTCACCTAAAATTGCAAATTGATAAGACTGGTTGTGCCAGACACAAATGCTTGTCTTGGGGCATTTAACCCTTGCGGTAGTTCTAAGAAACATTGTTATTTTACATAAAACACCTCATACACTTCAAAGAGAAGCCACAATAGGTGTGTGTTCTTGCTGTGTGCTTTAAAAGCAGAACTCTGAAATTTCACTGTCTCTCTTTCAAGGCTAAGTCTTTGGGCTGCTCCTAACTTTGAATCGGAAGGCAAGTGTGTGTGAATGCCTGGCTGTTAATGAGCAGTTTGAATCTTCTATAAATAATACTAAAATGATAAAAAGGGCCTGTTATTCAAAAATTTTAAAGAGGATATAACACACAGTGTCCTGTAGTAAACTGGCCAAATAAAAGATATGGAATATATAGCAAATGTTCATAAGTCCCTACTTGAAAGAAATCTAATACTAATGTTACAGCTAACATGGAAATAAATGTTGTGCTAATGCTGCACAAGATACTCTCTGAGAAAGAGAAAGCCTTTTAGGCTTGCTGGAATGGTAACTGGTAAACACCTTTGTGCTAAGGAAAATCACTATAGCTGTATATACAGTTACTACTTGTAAATAAATGTGACGCTTCACAACAGACGGACTAAAAACCTGCTCTGTGGTATAAGAGGAAAATTAAGGCATACCGCCTTTAACTTAATCATTGAACAGGGAAGTAATATACCCAATCCCTCAGAAGCTGGTTTTCAAAATAAAAGCATAAGTAATGCAGGTTAATAAAGAAGTCAGCAAAATACTTGTAAAAGCAAAAAGGACTACAAGAGATATAATGTGCCACCCCCATGGGGGTAGGAAAATGTTCTTTTATCTTTCAGAACCTCAGAAAGCGCTGGTGCCAGCTGAAGAAAAAACCATGGTTCCACTGTCATGACATAAGTGTGTTTTGTGGTCTAAGTTTGTTTTATCTGTATTGCAAACATCGTTGTTGTGTATTGTCTTTTAAATGAAAGAACATTCTAAGTAAAGCAGTAGCATGAGCTAGAAAAAGGGAACTGTTCAGCAAGAGAAAGGGAAAGAAAAAGGATTGGGCCCAATCAAACAGCAACTCTAGGGAAACTTAGTGAAAGGACAATAGTTTACTGTTGTAATTGTTTAAGCTAGGTGAATGCTAAAAATGTCTCCACTTGTGTTCTTGTGCAAGTAAATTTACAGTGCAGTGTCGGAAAACAGGGCTTCTTCTGGAAGAGTTATTCCTCTCCCCAAGAGGAATAAGCCCTCTTGCACAAGAGCTCTCCCACAAGAAGGCAGTGTAGACAGGCAACATGAATTTCTTGTGCAAGAAACCCCTGTGGCTAAAATGGCCATCAGAGCTCTCTTGTGCAAGAGAGCATCCACACTGCCATGGATGCTCTTGCGCAAAAGCACATCTCTTGTGCAAAAGCACATGGCAGTGTGGATGCGCTCTTGTGAAAGAACTTTTGCACAAGAACTCCTGTGCAAAACAGTTCTTGTGCAAGAAGCCTGCAGTGTAGACGTTGCTCAGGTGTAGGAAAAATCACTGTGAGCTTGCAAAGCTGCCTGCAGCGACTCAAGAGGGTGAGGACGATCCTCAAGGCAGGCTGTTAGGGAGCTGGGCACAACCCCCAAACTGACTGTGAGTTCTATATTTAGATTTCACCAACCAAGTGTTAAATGTAAACTCCTCAGGCACCTTCACATGGAGTCACAGTCCGGCCCCATAGGAACTCCGATCTCACTTGCCACCCAGGTGAACCTGTCTTTGTGACAGATGATCCCTTACACCAAGAATCATAGAACTATTGGGGTTACTCCCAGTCTCAAAGAACTGGCCACTTACCCCGGGTCAGTTGCATCTTCACTCGCACACCAAAGACAACAGCTGTAGCCAATTGAATAAACTGGCTAAAGATGTATTAAGTAGGAAAAGGAAAGTAGAGTCAGTTACAAGGTTACAGGAGGCAACCATACCCACACATGAAATCCGTTTTTAAGCTTGAGCGTAACAGAATTTGCTCATTATAGAAAGTTCTGTGTGTCCTTTAGGGCTAACCCAGGTTAAGCAATGGGTCTCTTGCTTATGCCTGGTAAACCTGCCCCCCTATACAAAGTCCAAGCAGTACAGAGACCCAGTTCCTTCTTGTTGGGGGTGGTGGTTATCCCTGAACTACAAACTCAGCTGATGGAAGGAATCTATTTGCATGGCTCCTCTTCACTAGGGGCTGAAGGGCACCACGGAGGTATTTTGTCCTTTTTAATGTTTAACAAGAATCCCTCTGCTGTCAGTGGACCATGCCCCTTGGGCAGGATGTATCCCCTTCTGTTGGGGATCAGCATGTCACACTAGTTAAGGTCTCCCTACTGGGGGGTGATTCACACTACAGCTGCTCCCATATTACCTGCGAGCTATGGCTGCTATAAGCGAGCTCGATGCAGGTGGCAGTTCATAAGCATTGGATAAAGACTAAACCCATTCTTATAATCATCTCACCTATTTTAACAATACGGCCCGATCAGCCAGACCAACTACAGCTCTGTTCTTATCGGTGTTCAGTTCAAACCTGGTGGTAGGATCTGTAGCTCATGAAACTCAAGCAGCTGGTAGCATGACTTTCGTGGGCCTCTCCCAACATAATAATATCAATATTAAAAATTATTTGTGATATAACTTTAAATACTTAAAAAACAATTTTTCTGTTTTAGGCAAAATTTAATATCTTTTTGGGGGCCCTAAAAGTTTCATTTTTTTTCTGATGTGAGAAAAAAATTCAAACATTTTCTTCGACCCTAAATCTTTCTTCTGATTTTAAAAGAAATTAAAACATTTTCATGGTCCCCTAAAAGTATCGTGGGCCCTAGGCACTGTGCCTAATGGATAAGTCGGCCTGAGCCGGGGTCTTGTGTGGGGCTAAAACTAGCAACGTAGCTGTTTGGGCTCAGGAGTGGAGCCCTGGCTTGGAGACCCCCTGCTTGGTTTCAGAGCCCACGCTCCAGCCTGAGCCTAAAGACCTATGCTGCAGTATTTTACCCCTGCTGCTTCAGCATCATGCACCTGACTCCCAGTGGTAATATTTGAATATTTGGCAATATTCCACAGGGTTTTCTTTACAGCATGGTCGGATCCTTGGAGAATAGTCGCAGAGGGTTAGTCGGTATCTGCAGAAACAATGAGGAGTCCTGTGGCACCTTGACAACCAACACTATGCCAACTGTGCCACATATTGTCACAAGTGACACCATCCCGGGCCCTAACTACATGAGTCACAACATCGGGGGCTCATCACATCTTCTAATGTGAGATGCCATCATGTGCTAGCCATGCCCCTCTGCTGTGGATATTGACCAACTCGGACAGTCTCTGCGCCACAGGATAAAAGGACACAAATAAGACATCAGGAAAGGTAACACACACGCACATCTGTAGGGGAACATTTTAACTCCCTGGACATTTGGTAATGGAATTAAAAGTAGCCGCCCTTCTACCAAAAACCTTCAAAACCCGATTACAAAGGGAGACAGCTGAGCTGGAGCGCATTTGCAAATTCAATGCAATCAATTTAGGATTGACTAAGGATCTTAACTGGTTAACATGTTACAAAGACAAGTTCCCCTCTCTTGATAGCCACCTTTCCATATCGACTGCCTTGAATGAGTCACTTCCACCCTGACTTGATTAGCCTCATTTACACAAATACCCTCTTTCTTTTGTTGTTCTTATCCATATACACACAAACGTGCCACTGTAAACTCCACTCCAATCCATCTGATGAAGTGGGTTTTTAACCCATGAGAGCTATAAATAAATAATAAATCTGTTAGTCTCTAAGGGTATGTCTACACTAGCCCCCTAGTTCGAATTAGGGAGGCTAATGTAGGCATTCAAAGTTGCAAATGAAGCCCGGGATTTAAAATCCTGGGCTTTATTGTATCTTCCCGTTTGGTCGCCATTTTGAAATTCCACTAGTCCGAAGTAACTGCCCGTGGCTACACGCAGCAATGAAATGGCAATTTGAACTAAGTCAAATTAACTGTTACTCCATCAGAGGCAAAAGGAGACAGTGAGGCACAGAAAGGCTATGTCTACACTGGCGGGTTCTTGCGCCAGAAATATGCAAATGAGGCTAAGCGTGGAATATCGCTGAGCCTCATTTGCATATCTGAGCCGCCATTTTTGCAGAAGAGGCTCTTTGCCAGAAGGCGCGTCTACACTGCCCCTTCTTGAGCAAGAAAACCCCTCTTGCACAATGCCGCTACGCTGATTATTTTCAGGAATAACGGCAGTGATGTGCCCAAGGCCATAGAGGCAGTCGGTGGCAGAGGCCGGAGCACTGCACTTGATCACAAACTCATGTAACAAAAGCTCAGCCGCTGGCTTGTTGCAAGACCTTGGCCCTCTCACACTGTTATTTCTTCACCATTGTCCTTGGCTTATTAGAATTCTGCCTGGCCGGTGTTGCCAGAAAGGCATGCTAGATACGTGACCGCATCCCCTCCTCTGCGGCACGTACTCTCAAAGGGCCTGTTTCTAAAGAGGCCTTTAGACCCTGTTTACAGTCAACCCTCTTTGTTACCATTTCAAAAAGGTACACGCAGCGCGAGCATCCTTTCTGTGCGTCAGGTTTATTAGCATTTTAATTATGTTCTCGCCCCGGGAGGGCTGCCTGCCTCCTGGCTGACTGCGGTGTGTACACAAAGGTGCAAGACAACAGTTTTCGATTTGCAAAGCATCCGTAGGCGGAGCCGTGCAACTCCTCCAGCCTGGGCCCTGCGCTGTTCTTTAATCACCAGTGCAAAGAGCCACCGCCTCCCACACAGCGCCTCCTGCTGGGAGAAACTGAGTACAGTCCCTGGGACCACGTTTCTGCAGCAAACACTTCAGCGTCCTTCCCTTCATTTGGGGCTCCCGGCTACCTAGGGTGACTTTAGGACCACTCACCTGCCAGCGCTGGAGCTTGGAGCACGCCATCCACATGGTCCCAATGGCAAGCTTCCTGGTGGTGAGAGCTACCCTGGGGCATCGAAAGGTGTCTGTGGTGGGAGCGGGGGGAGACTGGGGAAAGAGGATGGGTGTAAAAGTGCTGGTGTCTGGGAATATCTGCACCACAGGGATTCCAGCCTGGCCTGAGACACTAGCGCTGCCCCTGCTCACTCCAGGTGGACATGAGGTACCCAAACATGTCTGGGCACATTTGGCTCTGGCGAGGGTGTTTGCGGTTTGGGGAGGGATGGACCCGGATCTGGTGCGTGTCTGCACTCGGAGGAGGGGCAGTGGGGAATCCAGATCAAGCACGTGGCTGCACTGTGGAGAGCGCTGGATCGGAGCCAAGTGTGTGTCTGAGTAGCGTGGAGTGGCAAATCCAGATCGGGCCCGGGTGCACGGCTGCATGGTGGGAAGGGGCGGATCCAGACCTGGTGCATGTCTACACTATGGGGAGGGGGTGAATCCAGCTCAGGTTGTGGGTGCTTTTTGGGGTGCAGATCCATCACTACCATTAGAGCAGCTATTGTACTTTCTGTGTGACCCGACCCACCCCCTGGACATGTGACTCCCTGACACCGGCAGCCATGACACATCCCCGGTGTGCCCCATCACCAGGCCCCTGTTTTGCTCCCAGAGGCTGCTCATAGGCTCAGACGCAGAGGGCTGCGGCTCTTGGCACCTCTGACCTCTCCAATTCACTGCTTATTAAGCCCAGGACCAAACCCTGCCTCCCTTGAAATGCTCTCAGGAGTCACGTGCCATGGGGCAGCCATAGGAACGGAGGCTGCAGCCTGCAAGAGTGAGCACTTAGACCAGGGATTCTCAAATGTGGCCGCCAGGATTCTCCTGGGACCACAGCCTCCTGCAATGGCCTCCATGCCGGGAACCACCTACCGTGTGTGGGCCCTGCCCCTCTGGAGACACACAGGCTGGTGAAGCAGGCAGCCTGTGAGTTCCCATCTTCCCCGGGGGCCGGTGGGGTTGGGCTCAGGCCTGGGGTGCTGGGTGGCAGGCTGCAGCCATGGGGCATCGGGCTCCATCCCGGGGCCCCGTCCCCTGGGCTCCGTTCCCTGGCTGTGTGTTGGCAAGTTCTGGCCCCAGGCTCACCCTCCTCCTGCAGTGCTCCAGTGCCTCTGTACCCCCCTCCCCATCCAGGGCTTAATTAGTTCCCAGGCTGAGTGAGTCTGCTGTGAAAAGTGATAGTTGTATGGTTGTTAATATCACTTTTCACAGCACACTGAGTAGCTAGCAAGTCTAAAAGAAAAGCAATCAAAAAAGCAAAAACAAACATCAAGGAAAAAAGGAAGAACAGTCAAAGCATCTTATCTGTGTTTCTATTCTGTTTAGGATCAGTACAGAATAGAGCCGGCTCCACACAACTCAGTATTGAGCCTGCAAACACCCTCCCCCCCCAAACCAAAACCAAGAAACCCCCAAGCCCCTATATAGATGCACTAGAGGATCTACCCGGCATTTCTCGGGCCCTGAGGGTAGGGGAGGGTGTGTGTGCAAGAGTCAAGGCTGCAGATTGGGGGGTGCAGGGGATCTCAAGGCAGGGGCTGGGGTTGGAGGCACCAGGGCAGGGGGTGAGGAAGAGGATGGGGGCTCAGTAGGGGCCACGGTGCCCAGCTCCCAGGGGCTGCAGTGCCCAGCTGGCGGCAGCTCCCTGGGATACAGTGACCAGCCACTGCCAACTCCCCAGGGCCACCCATAGCAGCAGGGGCTGGGCTGTGTGCCTGGCAGAAGCTCCCCGGGGTGGTAGAGGCCACACTGGCTGGCCGCGGCTATTCTCTGGGGCTGGCCGGTGTGACGGGCTGTGCTCAGGATGGCGTGGATCTTTGAAGATTGCGTGGCCTGTATGTGCAATGAGTTCGGTGGGCCTCTGCCGTGTTCCTAGTTGGGAGGCGGATGCAGGGCTGAAACACTTCCTGGATGAGCTATTAACTGTAGTCCTTGCTCCTGCGGACAGCTGAAGGAGGGGGGTGAGGGCAGAATGAGGGTGCAGACTTATTGCTAGCTGCCAGCTCCCTGCACGGTAGTCTTGGCCGCCCTAGCAGTTGGGCTGAGGGGTTGTCTCTTCTGAAGCCGGTGTCAGGTTTGGCGCTACCGCATGTTTATTAGACCTGGCTTTGCCATTGATACCTGTGACGGGGTGGACTAGGCTTGAAGCCCCCTGCTGGAGGCTGGTGGCCTTGCCGCCTCCTGCCCCAGGGAGAAGAGCAGAAGATAGGTCCTCCAGGCAAACTAGAGTGGATGCTTCTGCTGCAGCCAATCAGGGCCCAGCAAGCTGTATAAAAGAAGCTGCTGAGCCAGAACTTGGTAGTTTGTTACTGGAGCGCCACCCAGTCAGACCTAAGGATTGACTGCGAAGACAGTGTCTCCTTAGTGTCTCCTTAGATCGCTTGGAGTAAGAGCTGGACTTCAGACCTGGCTGAAACCTGACAAATAGCAGGTATGACAAATAGCAGAACCCTGGTCAGGGTGTGGTGGAAACTTGACCTCAATGCCCTGGGAGAGGGAGGGGCTGGTGGGAGCAGCTTCCTGTGTGAGTGGCCCAGGGAGCAAGGTAGCAGTGGACAGCAAGGATGCTCAGTGGGCAGCTGCTACTAACAAGGTCCCTGGGCTGGGACCCAGAGTTGTGGGTGGGCCTGGGTCCCCCTAACCTCCTAGCAGCTCCAAAGAGGGGGTAAGAAGAAACCTGGTCCCGGGTGACTGACCAGCCAGGGGCTGGCACTGCCTGGGCGTGGAGGGGTGGGAAGTCTGAGCACTGCATGCCTGCTTCTCCCAGTCCCTGGGCGGGAAACGTGCTGCTGGCAGGGCTGCTGTGGGTGAAGCTGCTTGTGGAGGGGGCAGCGTGAAGGCCCTGGGATGCTGGCTGGCTGAATGGGGCCTGTCTGCAAAGGTGTGGGAAGCAGAGGGGCCTTGGGGTTGGGCATCCCAGCCATATGCCCCTGCTGCCCGGGTTCCTGGCCATCGACCCCTCCCCTAGGGTCCCGGCTGCCAGACCTGCTCTTCCTCTGGGCTCCACTTATGGCCCCGGGTCTCACTCGGCTGCCGTCCCAATGCGATAGGTCTCTATGGCTGGCCCTGGGTCCTGCTAGGCTGCTGGCCATGCCCAGCTGCCAGGCTCAGGATCCTGCCCACTAGCCCCACATGCAGAGTCCTGGTTGCCAGCTGTAAGAGGCAGTGAGGGGCGCAGGCAGAGGTAAGGGTGATGCGTTTCAGCTCTTCTCCCCCCCTCCCCCCCCCCCGCCCCGTCTTCCAAAAACTGTTTCTGTGCTGGTCTGGCTTCTGCCTTGCTGTGCACTCATGTTGGCAACCTTTCCCCCAGTGGTGCTCAGCCTTCCCAGCCTTCTGCACCCCTGGTGTACCCCAAGTTACACCGCACTGGAACAACTTGCTTACAAAATCAGACCTGAGAATACCAAAGCCTCACGGCCACCCTGCTACTGGAAAGTTGCTGACTTGGCCGTTTTTACCATAAATGTTTGACTGAAACATAAAACCTTGTGCTCACGCTGCAGTGTGTGGTATCGAGCGCGGCATAAACAAGTCACTGTCTGAAATGTTAGTTTGTAGTGGCTTTGCCTGGGCTTTTGCTGTAGCCTGATGTACAACTAGGCAAGTATCCAGGTGAGTTGTTGCACCCTCAAAGACCTCGGCATGCTCCACTTCCCTCCACACATGCCCCTGGTTGAGAACTAGAGCCCTAATGGGTTTAGGTGGTGGGGTTCATTGTCTCTCAGGTCCCCTCAACTGCTCCTCCCTGGCCACCACCCTTTGCTGTCTGTGCACAGCAACCAAACTCCTCACCCCTCAGCCTATACGCACAAGCAGGGCCGGCCCGCAACATTTTGGCACCTGAGGCGGGGAGCTCAAATGACGTCCCCTATGCCACCTTTTTGCCTGCCTGTTATGTCTCTTGTGCCCTCCTTCCTCCAGCACAGCACTCCTCCATCTCTGTGCCACTAGAGCAGAGAGAATACATATGCACCAGCAGCAGACACAATTTTCTACACCGAGGCTATGTCAACACTTGCAGCATCCTGTGCCAGAAATATGCAAATGAGGCTACGCATGGACTATCGCCGAGCCTCATTTGCATACCTAATGAGCCGTCATTTTTGCAGAAGAGGCTCTTGCGCCAGAAGGAGCTGTCTACACTGCCCCTTCTTGCGCAAGAAAACCCCTCTTGCGTAATGCCGTTATTCCTGAAAATAATTGGTGTAACTGCATGGCACAAAAGGGGTTTTCTTGTGCAAGAAGGGGCAGTGTAGACAGCTCCTTCTGGCGCAAGAGCCTTTTCTGCAAAAATGATGGCTCATTAGGTATGCAAATGAGGCTTGGTGATGTTCCATGCTTAGCCTCATTTGCATATTTCTGGCACAAGCAGCTACAAGTGCGGATGTAACCTCTGGGTCCTAGTGGCATGCTTCTCCCCCTACAGTCTGGCACTTGAGGCAGCCACTCAGTTTGCCTTATGGTAAGGCCAGCCTTGTGCACAGTGTCTCTAGCTGCACCCATTCCTGTCTCCCTGTGCTCCTACACACCTGTGCGCTCTAGTTATCTCCCCTTCTCCCAAGGCGGGAGGAGGGCTTGGGAAGAGGTGGAGGTCGTCGTATTGATGACCAACCCTCTCTTCCCCATTATTGTCCAAGGCAGGCATTGCAGAGGCTTTGCAGGCTGCAGTGAAGAAGCGGGTGGCTGAGTAGAGGAGAAAAGCGAGCTCTGTTCTGCTAGCTCTGCATGCAAGGACAGGCTGGCTAGAGGGAAGGCAATCCATCAGTACCAGAAAAGCAAATGTTCCTCTGCTAGTGAGGAAAGGATAGAGCCAGAACGGAAGATAGGAGTTTAAAAAAAAACAACCCCTGAAATCTTGATAAGATCACACTTGTCAAAAGAGCTTCCTGGTGGGGGTGGAAAAATGACTCAATCTCTCCACATTCATCTTTGGATGATCAGGTGGTGCTCAAACTGTATCCTGCTTCTCATACTGTTCTGAGTGGTTACCACGGTTCAATTTTTACTGCAATTTTCCATCTACAGTAGTGATAGGAGCGCCTGAGCCCATCTGAATTACAGCTGGGCTATTGCACCCTTGTGTTTTTATGGAAATATGTTTTTAATATGAATATGCATAACTTGAATATGCTTTATGCAAAACTGGTCGTGTAACCTGTCATTCAAGACCCTGCAATCCCCTGACTGCCTATATTCTACTTGTGTGCAGGTATCATTCTTCTATGTGGAGTTAGAAATATTAAGTGTAAACCTGATTACTAATCTGATGTTTCTAGTGAAAATCATTAGTGGTCCTTACCTGGCTTAATGGCTCGGTGCTCAAGACAACAATCTGAATGGTTTGGTTTTTCTTATCAGCCCAAACTGTGGTTGGTCTTAGAAAGACATGTGACCATACCAATTGGTACTGGGATGCATCTTGATTCTGGTATCTTTTCTATGAGGATGGGGAGTGAAAACAAAGGGTTTCCACCCTGGGGAAATCCTGTTTAAGGAATGTCTTCAGATGGCCTTTCAAACAGCCTTCCCATCCAAAGAGGATACGGACAAAGCTGTTAGACCCAGGCCAGAGAAAAGAGCAACTCTGGCTTGTGAAAGATTGCCTCTGAGATAAGAACTACAGTGAGGAATATGTTTTGTAACAACTTCTCCTATTGCATTACATGTAACTAGCATTTGTTTGCTTTTTGGCTCATAACTTGCAATCCTGTCACTCCAACTTTTTATACTTAGTAAAAACACTTTTTATTATCAAGCCCATTGTAAATGATTGCTACTGTGGAGGGGGGTGTTGCAGGTTTGCATTCTCTCTCATTGCTATATGGGGCGAACATCTTCATGAGCTTTCTCATCGACTAAGAATATTTATTTTGAGGTTTGGTCCCTTTTGGGGGCTGTGTTCCTAGGCACTGTCAAGTCCCTGTTGCTGAGCCCTCCCAGAGTTGAGCTGTGGTCAGCATCTGTGTTACTCTACTGGGGCAGAGGGACTGTTACTCCAACTCTGTGCCTTTCCTGGGGGAGACCAGAATATCTGGCCCTGGAAGACAGGGTGGCAGGGTACCCCAGAGGGCAGGCAGGTGGGCTTAGTGGTATGATCAACACACTGGGTGACAGTCGCAAGGGGACCTCTATGACCCCACATGGTACAACAGCAGCCACTCTTTCCAGCCTTAATGGTAGGGGTTGTCATGCCCATGCTGGAAAGCCCTTGACAGAGAATCCACGTTCATGACTGCTAGTTGGGGCCAATGTTCCATTGAATCTCTTCCATCCATGTGCAGAATAATGTTTTGTGCACCAAGATATGTTCGGCTGTGCACCACCAATAGAAACATACAACACAAGGAGTCCTGTGGCACCTTAAAGACTAACAGATTTACTTGGGCGTCAGCATTCATGGACAAAACCCCACTTTGTCAGGTGAAGCTTATGCTCAAATTCCTTGTTCTTTGTGCAGTTAGACTGGCTACGCCTCTGAAATGTGTTTCCATCTAAAGCATCTCTGTATTAAACTCATCTCCTGGCACCGTATTGCATCCATCCCTGGTGTCACTGCAGTATAGGGCAGCGAGAGCAAAGCTGGTGTCAAAGTGAATTGTGGGGGATGGGAAGAAAAGGGTTATCCCCAACTGGAATCTGAAGTGAGTGCCCTTATGCATGTTGCAAAAAATAGCCTTAGTCTCCTTCAAGATCCCCTGGTATGTGTTAATTCCGGGGAAGATTGACACTGCAGCAATTGATCTTCCGGAATTTGATTTAGTGGGTCTAAACACCCCTTAAATCAAACTCAGAGGGCGTCAAGTTGCGAATCTTGATTCAGCCTTCCCCTTTAAGTATAGACCTGGCCTAAGTGTTACTAGAACCCTGCCAACTTGCTTCACAGGCAGTTCTCCCTAGCATCCGGCTGGAAATTATTGATCCACAAGGAAATATGCCACCTATGTAATCATTGGCGCCACAACTTCTTGGAAAGAGACATTGGTAGTTGTAGCCCTTGGGAGTGGTAGTTTCAGCCCTGCTAAGCTTCAGAGGTTTGCATTAGGACAGCTGCAGTAATTCAACCATTGCCAGCTGCTACTAAAGGGTTATTCAAGAGTTGAGTTTGCTTGAGTTTGCTTGCGTTGCCTATCTCGGCACACTGCCTCCTGCAAACACCCCATCCACTTCTCTCAGGCTGCAGAGATGTGGGAGAAATGAATACTTGGAAAGGCAAGGTGAGAACAAGGAGAATCTAGGTGTTGTGGGAAGTCCTATCCAGAGGTGATGCTCTTCTCTTAGCCAAATGCTAAGTTGCTTGCCTATGTAATTCCAAATGGATATTGGATTCAAATCTCCATGTGTTAAGCCTTGACTAAACCCAAAAGTGACTCTAATTTAACCAAATCAGCAGCTTCTTGTGAGTGATAACTTATTTTGACTTAAGAATCCTTTATATTGATTGATTTTTTTTTTTTTCCTTGCAGACTTAAGCTAAAACTGATATGAAGGCACACTAAACAGATGTGTATCCACAGAGGGGTATGTACAGATATCATTAAATTGGCTTCTAAACAGATTTAATTAAATCAGGCCTGTTTTTTATGATGTTTAGATAAGGCTTTAAATTTCTGCTTTGTTGCCATGTGCTGTTAAATGGATGTAGCATTTGCAGCTGAAGACAATTTGTCAGTTGCCTAGTGAATGTGCTGAAAACAAAACTATTGGTGAATTCTTCCGAATTTTGTTCAGAAAGAATAGATGGACTTGATTTATTTTAAAAAGGCATGAAGACCCTATCCAAACCCTTAAATGAACCAAACAATGCATCAGCTAAAATAGGCTGTTGCTCTTTCAGAAAAGCATTTTGTATGGTGTGAAGAAACTGGAAAATTAAGGTTTTAGTTTGAAATGAACTAAAACAAGTTGTAAAATATATATATATATATATATATATATATATATATATATATATATATATATAGAGCTCTGCTTCCTATCCTCCCCTTCAATATTTGCGCTGTCAAGATGCATTTCACCTGGAACAGCCTATATTGCAAGAAAGGCTGCACTTGCCACCGAGAAAGACTTGTTGCTTTGTTTGGCTTTGCAGGACAAAATGCTGGCAAAATGTAGACACTACTTTGGTTTGAGAAAAAGGGAAGTTGACAAGCATCGAGATGGAGGCAGAATGAGACAGATCTAACAGGCTCTGTAGAGAGTAGCTCTGTATAGCTACTTCTGAGCCCGGCTATCGTTGATGAAGGGCTAGATTGTTCTGCCAAATGCTTTTGAGCTAAGTTGTGCTAGCGGTGGTTAAACAGAATCAGAGATGCAATGTTTCTTTGAACTGAAGAAACCCCTCCTGGGAATTGCTGGGTTGAATACTTTATTTTTAAACCATTTCCCACTGTTGTGAGAAATCTTTTTTTTTTTTTTTCTTCCCCTGACAAGCAACTGCCCAACATTTGCTTGCATTTATTTTAGTTTTAATTCACTGACCCTTTGAAGGGAGGGGGGGAACCCAGTCCCTTAAACATCTGGGTTTCGTTATTTGTCTTTGAAACACGAAAGCTTAGGGAGGGGGAAACTCGAGATAGGAGGCAGAGTTTTGTTGTGACCCTAAGTTAGAAGGATGCTTGAGGGCAGTGGATGTACAGCTGGGGGTTGTTTTGTGATTGGGCTGACTGTGCGTTAGGAAGCTGCAGGTTTAACCCACACACCTAGGCTACGTCTAGACTGGCATGATTTTCCACAATGCTTTTAACAGAAAAGTGTTTCCGTTAAAAGCATTTGTGGAAAAGAGCATCTAGATTGGCATGGACGCTTTTCCGCAAAAGCACCATTTTCGCCATCGGGGCTTTTTTGCGCAAAACAGTTTTCAGCTGTCTACACTGGCCCTTTTGCGCAAAAGCATTTCTGGAAAAGGGCTTTTGCCCAAACAGGAACGTCAAAGCATTTGCGCAAGTAGCAGTGATTTCGGACAGTAGAACATCAGTGCTTTGCACAAAATCAAGCGGCCAGTGTAGACAGCTGGCAAGTTTTTCCGCAAAAGTGGCTGCTTTTGCGGAAAAACTTGCCCATCTAGATGCATCCCTAGTGTGGTTCACTGTCTCTTGCAGTGGGACCTAGACTACAGCAACAGCTAAGATCACGAGATCTCTACAGCAGGGTCTGGGAGCCAGCTGGCTTTTAGCTCAGAGGGTAGAAGCTCCTATACTACGCTCCGGTTCAGATCTGCCCAGGGATGGTTACACAAGCTTTCATTGGTGTCTCCCAGCAGAAGAGTGGGATGGGGTGGGGGAGATCCAGGGATTCTGTAACAAAGATGTTGCTCGAGATTCTCCAAAAGGAGATGATCTTAAAGCTGCCAGGGAATTCTAGGGCTGGGTGGGAGTTGATGTAACCATTGGCAGGAGGAGGGAATGATTTCTTTTGAGGAAGGGGTAAGACGTGGCACTGGGGTGGGGGATACTTGGACAGAACCTGACCTTTCCTGTGAAGTATTTTGCGTTTACCTAAATCCCAAATTGAGCAAAACCAGTGTGGGGCTGAACTAGTATCAGAAACCTCGCCTCTGCCCCACAGTACCCTGTCAACCTGCACTGCCTAGTTTCCCATGGTGGTAGCCATTAGCTTTACTGTGTGTGAGCAGGACTATTCTAGGGGAGCAGGGGTGCACTCAGCTCTTAAACTCCCCAGTTCAAGGGCTTACAATGGGGTACTGTCTCCTCCGAGGGCACCTCCAGTCAGCCCCTCCCTCCTCTGCTAGGGAGCTAAGTAAAATAAACCAACCCTAAGGCTGGAAAGTCCAATGTCTCTCTGCTCTCTCATCAATTCGCTGCCTTCTCTTATCCTACCTGTTTTCTCCCCTCTGTGTGTTTTTCCTTCTGACCCCACATCTCAAGTCTCTCTATGGTCTCTCCCTCCCCACTCACCTACCCTCTCCTCACTCCTTAATCTAGCTCTACCTGTCCTAGTCCCACTGCCCATATCTCACCTTTCCTGCCCTTCTGGCTCACTCTGAGGGCCAGGTCTCTGCCACATACCCTACCCACAGGTACACAGAGCTCTCTTACCCTTCGTCCTTCTCCCACTGCTGCTCTATGCCAGGGAGTGCTGGCCTTCCCCACCCACCACAATCTCTGTTCTTCTTGTTTTAGGGTCTAGGAAGAGGCCGTTGTCCTAGGGTTCCACCCAGACTGAGAAAAGAGCCATAACCTTTACTGTTCTGCTGTTACTGGTCCAGCTCTCCAAGGGCTAGAGAGCTGGGAACGGTAGTGTGTGAGAGCCTATGTGCACACTCATCTATCAAACCTTGTGCAGAGAGGCAGCATTGCGGGGCCTATCATTAACTCTGCTCCGTGAGAGGCAAATTACAGACTTAGCGACACAATTAGGCCAGCGCTATAGGAAATGGAAAAACCAAAATCATTTCTCTGTGAATTCTTTACCTCCCTCCTCCTCTTTCCCCCCTCCACTTTAATACTACAGACGAGTGCAAAATTAGCTCCTGCTCCTCTCTGACAAGGGCTGACACAAGCCGCTGGCAAGGGGCGGTGGTGGAACAGTTGGAGACAGCGACGGCAAAATCATTATTCCATTAGTTGGCAGATGTTGGAAGATGGAATGAAAGGCAGGACAGGTGTGGCTGGTGCAGGTTGCGTCCTAGCAAGACTGTCCATAGATCCAGAGAGCTGCTGGTCCAGTCCTCCCATCCGAGACTTCTTTAGGGAAAAGAGTTTTGGAAGTTCCATGTTTTTTTACAGGGAGTCAATTTGTCGGCAACCACCTAGAATGTTCCGGAGTGTTGTAGAATCTTGTGGTGCCTTCGAGACCTCCCTTTTCCTCGAACTTCTAGAACTATCAGCCAGGTCCTCACAGATAGGTAAGGGGCAGGGTGACACCCATCAGTCAGTGAGATACCAAAAAACAAAGTGAGAGCCCAGCTACAATATTGTAATAAACCCTACAGGCAAATTGTGCATCAACATTGCAAAATGGGTACGAATGCAACAAAAAACAAGGTATCCAAAATTTTAATGATGTGGGGGAAGCAGCCCCAAGATGCTTTTTGTCTGGGCTGCCATTTGGTCTAGGGCAAGCCTGCTTCCTGGGGAACATTGCTTCTGACTCTGCTTTGGCCCAGGGACAAGGGGTCCGGGTTGAGGTAGTCGGAGCAGACAAAGAGGTTTAGTCATGCTGCTGTGACTGAGAATGAATGGGAGTTGTGTGGGAAATCCTCCGACTGCTCTTCCATCGAAGGCAATATCTTCCCTGTGCCTGTGGGGATGGAGGGCAGTGAAAGGGGAGAACCTAGGTATTCCCCTCTGCAAAGCTCAAGTGGTGCGGAAACCCAACAAGCTGCCTCATGATGGGGGATTGACGCTCTTTATCTACCTGCCCTGCCCTGGCTGTCCAGCCTGAGCCAGGTGCTGGTGGTGCTATACATCCATAACCAGAGTGTCTGGACTGGAGTCAGGTTAGTCACAAGCTGTTTGGCCTGCTCCTAGGGCAGCGGGAAGGCTGCAGGTTCTAGTGAGCTAGCATCTCGGGGGAGGTTGGAGGGAGTATCCATTCCCATCATGCTCTGGGCTGGCTGTTGCTAACCGTGTGGGTGCTGAACTGTTGCTCCCAGATGAAGTGGCTGTCTGGGTGATGGGAGGAAAGGACAGGCACAGATGGACACATACCTGTAGGCAGCAGGGCCAACAGCCATCACCTAGGGCAAGGTGTGGTGGGGCCAAGGGCAGTCAGCCTGTAGTGCGGCCCAGACTGTGGTTGTAGCTGTATTCCAGGACTTACTCATAACATGGGGCTAGACTGAGACTTTACAGGGTGCCTAGGAGCATCTGAAGCCCAGATTTCGGTGCCAAAATTCCCTTCAGCTCCTTGGGTAAACTCCTGCTCTCTTACAAGCTGTAAAGGGCAGGGATGGTCTTTTCTTAGGTATTTGTACAGCACCTAGCACAAGGAACCTTCATTTATCCTGGAGCCAGCTTCTGGAGCCAGAGGTCAAGGGTTTGAGACCCTGCCCCCACCCAGCCAGGGACACCAACTCAAGCTTGGTGATGCACAGACCTGGCACCCTGGGGACAAAGGAAGGGAAAGGGTGGCCCAAAATGTAAGGAGGCTGGGGGATCCTCCGGTGGTGCAGTGGCCAAGTTATCCCCCCCCCCCCCCCACCAGAGCCCAAGGACTCAAGACCCACCCTCCTGGGACAAGCCATAATATTGGTTACTATAATATTGTAACACTCCCCTGGTCCATTTCTCCTACTGCCTCAGACACTTGGTGACTCACCTTCGCTCCAGCTGGTCCTCAGTTTTCTGTCCTTAGTCCCATTCCCATCATGCTCTGGGCTGGCTGTTGCTTACTTTGTGGGTGTTGAACTGTTTGCTCCCAGAAGTGGTGCAGAACCTGACAGACAGGCCCCTGTGAGTAGGACTGGCTAGGAAATAGCAATTCACCCTCTCCCCCATTTCATGAACATCTGATGCTTTGAAATGCCTTTGTTGCAAGGCGCAAGGAAAATGAAAGCTCTGGAAATCAATCCTGGCCAACTTCAAGAAACCCTCAGAAGAGTCTTGCTGTGTGAGCACTTCCCAGGAATGTTAGGGACCTTGTTCTGCCTGGCTTTGGTGAGTTTTCATTTTGTCTGTAGCTGAGAGAAAGCATGTTAAAATGTACCTTGTTTTTAGTGTGGAAAGTTGGGGATAATCCTTAATTCCACTCATTCCACCATCTCAGACCAGCCCATGAGAACTCCCACACAGATGTGCTTCCTCCTTGTGAAGGATGGTGCTGCTGTGTCTGAAGGGGGGAGTTTTTGACCCAGCCGTGCCTTCATCCCAGAGCTTTAGGCTTTTTGGGACACCCTGGGAGCCCCGTGAAGATGAAGACTGACCGAGGCCTTGAGTCTGACGCCCTCCTGTAGGAAGCAGAAGGCAGGTATGAGATGTGCAACTCCTTGAGTTGCCGAGAAGATGGCTGTAGTGTTCCGCACTAGCTGGGGTTCCCAAAGCGCTGAAGGAAGGAAATCTAACAAAAAGGCCCTTCTTGAATCCTTGCGGGGACCCAGGTGTGCGGGAATATGTCCTATGCTTATGACCTGAATGTCCTAACCGAGATGAGATGGCTCATCTGATGTATTACTGAATATGATGATCCCATCTGCATGCATTTTTGAAGAGGAAGTTGTGTATATTGACCTGTGTATCTGTATCCCATAATTGCTGCTTTGGCTCACTCCCAGTGCTGATGGCCCATCAGCAATAGACAACAGACTGTAAAAGGGTTTAGTCTCCCTGTGAGTGTGTGGGTCCGCTTGTGACAAATGGCTTTCCAGGGCCCTGGAGAGACATGTGACCTGCAAAGGATTTTGCCTGAAATACCTTGGTTTAGATAATGATTTGTAACCTGCTTTAGTGAATCTAGCTTAGTCTGTGCTTTGTATTTTCTTAGTAACCTGCTTTGTTCTTGTGGCTGCCTCTTTGGCCACTTCAAATACATCTGTTCTTAGTTCATTATAAGCCAGAAAAAAGTTGAACCCAGGTTATGTTCTAATGGAGGATGGGGGCGAGAGGCTGTGTAGATTTTCCTTAACAATGAGGAAGGATGTGAGCTTGATATAACCCTAAGTATGTACTCAGGGGTGGGGGAATGAACATCTGAGTGTTGGAGTAAATCCCTTAAATGGAGTCTTCCCCAGAATTGTTTTCAGGGTCGGTATCTGCAGCTGGAGGTGACTTTGCATGGAGGCTACAGGGCCTAACCCTGCAAGACCAGGTTGAAGTGGGGCTGATCCAGGGGGCCTGATCCGTTTCACCAGGATGCCCACAATACAAATATTTAAGTTCAGTCCCATCTCCATTGCAAAAGGTAACCATGTTTGGGAGCAGGACATCTGGTCTATCAACTGGTCTTGCAGTGTAGGCTGGACACCACGTTCCCTCTTTCCAAAGGAGAATCCATATTGCCTGCAGGCTAAGCCCACTGGAACAGTGCACGTGGCTTATGGGCGAGGCTCTTTCCCAATCCCCACCGTTCTTGTGTATGGCCGAGCAAGTCCACGGCAGATTGTGTTAAACTCTTGCTTCAGCAGCAAAAGCGGCAATTAGCATGTAATGAGGCTTCTTGCTTTTATTTTTAGGTAACCTCCGATTTCCTGACTGTGTAATTTAGTCCTCCATTGCTTGGGGATAATTAAAGTATGTCACTATAATTTGCTTTTTTTTTTAAAAGCCTGTAATTATGTTTTTATTGAGAGGAAAAAAAATGGAGGGGGGGGGGAGGAAAACAATGTTAGGGGAGGAGAAGAATCATGGTGGCCAAAGGGGCATTTCTCCTGGCTCCGCTACTCAAGGAGTCTTTCCAAGAGGATGATGGGGTGAGGATCTGTGATGGAGGAGAAACCTCCCAAGGGTCGGTTTGGCTACTCCGCCACAACTTGGCGCTTGTCTGCAGATGTGGCTCTTGCCTCCAGAGGAATTTAGCTTTGCCAGCAGTAGCCCCCTAACATGGATGTCATTTGCCTGGATGCTATCTCCAAGATCCTTACTTGACCCCCGCACTGTAGCTTCGGAGTTGGAGGGTGAAGACTGCACCACAACAACGCTGCCTATGCACTGGAAGGGACTGTTCTGTCAAATTCCCACTCCGTGGTGGGTGAAGACGTGTCCATCTGTCCTGGGGCAGTGGCTCTGGGTGTTAAGAATACGGAGTGGCTCTCTGGCCTATTACAAAGACTAGCCATTTCCAAAACTCAGCCTGGCTTCATTGTTTCAAGCCCCGAGTGCCTGAAGGTGGCTGCATGTAAGAGTTGGTTGAGGCCCCATCTCGGTGGCTTCATTAGGTTCTGGGGCAAAAGGGTGGATGATTTCTGTGTTCCAGTGAATGCATAGAAACTGGAAATGGAAGTGATGGGAGATTACTATCTCTGGCACCTTCGGGACTTGCATAGAACCAATGAAGCGGTTCCCCTTGCTGGATCCAGCTCCAGACCCTCCCTACGTTTTACCTGAGGCTATTGCTTGTCTGGGGCTGAGTCCCTAAGGGCTTAGTTAGATCTTTGCAGCTACCCAACACAGCTCAGTAATCACCTCCCTGTGATGCTAGGTCCTAGCGTATTAATTCCAGACCCTGGCACACAACCTGCTGTGTTGGTGTGACTATGCTGACGCACACACTTGTTTTCCCTTCCTTGTGAGTCCTGGGGGGAGAGAAAGGTAGGTTGAAGGCTTCTGAAAATTGCTCCCCTTGACAAGGTTTATTCCCCAGATGTGAGGCAAAGCTTTGGACACTTGAGGCACAGTGTTCGTGCAGAATAACCTTTGTTTGATACAGGGTGTGTTTGAAGTGGCTTGGGAGAAAGTCAAAATCAGCTTGGCACCTCCAGAGCTTCGCCTTAAGGGCTGTATCCTCCACCCCCATGTAGGCCGAAGGTACATACTTGGGGGGGAATGACCCGGGTAGGTCTCGGAGCAGCTGTAGAACTTGTAGCATCTGCAGCCTCCGTGACCGGGTGTTTGAGAAGCAGCTCTGTCTAGTTCTGGAGCCATGGACTCGTTCACACCCCGCCCGAACCTTTCTGTAGTGCGATGCCAAGCTGCTGCCGTGCGCTGCTCCGTGACGGCGCGAGGGACGCCAACTCCCCGTGGGGAACGGTGCGTGAGAGCTGAACAATCCCATTTCAGTGAGCTGCTCACCTACAATTTACAGCCTGGCAATCAGCTGCTGACTAATGTGGAGTAACAAATACAGCTGAGGAAATTGTAATTGGCTCACTGGTAATTCACAGCCAGAAAGATGCAAAACCCGGCTGAATTGCTTGTTACAAATTCTTCTGGTGCCCGTGGAAATGTTACAGGGATAAAGGGAAAACACTCATTGTAATTCATGAAAGGAGGCATTCTGAGCGGTGCAATTCAGAACTGTGTCCAGATTCATACCTTGTATGGGGGGGAGCTGGGCCAGCCAGACAGCATGGGGAAAAACAATACGGTCCAGAGAGAGGGGAACTGCCCTAGACACTAGGAGATCTGGGTTCTAATTCCATCCCTGCTACTGACCTACTAGGTAACTCTAGACTAAATCTTTGACCTCAGTATACCTGGTGCCCTTTTTCCTTGCTGCTGCATTCAGCTTGAAAGTTTTCAGCAGGTGAGTATTTTGATATTGCCTTCAGAGACCCATTGAGCGAGCACTTACCCAGGCTGTGAGCAGGCTCGGTATGCAGTCGCAGTGTTAACCCATGCTGATCCATGCTGCCGCATCTTTCCTGTTACCTTTAGCCAGCATAGCTAGATTAAAACTAGCTGAGCTGCTGTCACGCGGCTTATTGCAATGCAGGTACCCCCGTCTGTTTGTACAGCGCCTGGCACGATTGCAATGCAGGGACCCCCGTCTGTTTGTACAGCGCCTGGCACGATTGCAATGCAGGGACCCCCGTCTGTCTGTACAGCGCCTGGCACTATTGCAATGCAGGGACCCCTGTCTGTTTGTACAGCGCCTAGTGCTGCAGAATGAGGCCTGGATCTCAACTGGAGCCTACTAAGGTCGCTGATGTACACAAGTTTGGACCCATCTCTCCTGCAAGAGCTTGCATTCAGATTGGGGTTTATTAAAATGCCTTTGTAGGGCTTGCTGTGATGAATAAAGCCAGTCTTTTGGGTGGGGGTCCCAGTAATCTGGTGTCACCCTACAAAATGCACGTTCCTTGGGGCTGAGCGGTCTCTGCCCTTCAGAATCAGGAGGTGCTAGGACGACACCAGCTGTATGCCTGTGCTGCAATGGATTATGTGCTTACGAGAGCCTCACCCTGGCTCTGTATCAGACCCCAAATCCCCTGCATGCAAACCTCCCACCTCTTCTGCTGGGTGCCAGCCAGTCTTCCTTGATTACAAAGCCTTCCTTATCTTCATGGGAACAAAAGAAAGGAAAAGCACTAAAAACCACACAGGAGCACTTTTTTGGTACTAGTTGCTATGGGAACGCCACCCCCCCATGCTGGAAATAGTGGAGTATGCAAATCAGCTCCTTAATTATTTCTCCTCATTCCTTCATGCCTGGTGAGGTGACTTGATCATTAGATGAACATGCCATTTAATTATCGGCGGCTTAACCAAACACAAGCCAGGGTGACCCCTCACAGCAGTGTGTGATGGGAGAACAGGAACTGTTGTGTGTGTGCATTAAAACTTTTGCTTTTCGGGAAGGCTGTGGTTTGAAGTGCCAGCTGTGCTGCAGCTGGAACGGTGTCAGGGGCTGAGGCACTGGTCTGGTGGTGCATATTTGCACATGCCTCAGTGCACGTGAAAATTATTCTGCACATGGATGTGAAAATTCCATGCCCGCTGAAGGGAACATTGGTCTTCAGCGCTCTTCAGTTCCGGCATGAGTCTCTCTGTACCTGAGCTCCTCTCCTGTACAGTGGGCAGTGGAGTGGTAATTCCCTTCCTCTGTGGAAGTGCTCACGTACTGTGAGTATGGAAGCACCTAGGCTATGTCTACACTGCCCCCATTTTGTGCAAAAAATATGCAAATGAGGTGAAGCGTGGAATATTGCTGTGCCTCATTTGCATCATGAATGAGGCTCTGTTTTTGTGCAAAACCCCCCCTCTTGCGCAAGAGTCGTTCTTCCTGGAAAAAAATGCGGAAGAACGGCTCTTGCGCAAGGGGGGGGGGTTTGCGCAAAATTGAAGCCTCATTAATTATGCAAATAAGGCACGGCGATATTCCACGCTTTGCCTCATTTGCATATTTTTTGCGCAAAACAGGGGCAGTGTAGACATAGCCCTAGAGTCTCTACTATTGAGATAACAGGTCAGTATTGTTATCATTATCTCAGCAGAGAGGGGCTGGGGCTGAGGCTCCCTGTGGTCTCTGATCCTTGGGAACAGACCTGCTCAACATTTGTATTAACCCTAGTTTCTCACATTGGTGTACTTGGATGAAACTCAGCTGGGGAAGCAATGCTACAATGGCTCTTAAATAAGAAGAGCCAGACTGGATCAGACCAAAGGTCCATCTAGCCCAGTATCCTGAGTGGCCAATACCAGATGCCCCAGAGGGAGGGAACACAACAGGTAGTCATCACCTGATCCTTCTCCTGTCATCCATTTCCAGACAGAGGCTGGGGACACCTTTCCTACCCATCCTGGTTACTAGCCATTAATGGACCTAACCTCCATGAATCTATCTAGCTCTTTTTTTGAACCCTGTTAGTGTCCTAGTCTTCATAACATCCCCTGGCAAGGAGTTCCACAGGTTGACTGTACACTGAGTAAAGAAAAACTTCCCATTGTTTGTGTTAAACCTGCTGCCTATTGATTTCATTTGGTGACCCCTAATTCTTATATTGTGAGAAAACGTAAATAACTTTTCCTTATTCGCGTTTTCCACGCCAGTCATGATTTTATAGACTCTATCCTATTCCCCCTTAGTCTCTTCTTTTCTAAGCTGAAAAGTCCAAGTCTTTTTAATCCCTCTTCATATGGGACCCATTCCAACCCCCTAATTTTTTGTTTCCCTTTTCTGAACCTTTTCCAATGCCAATATACTCTCTTTGAGATGAGGCGACCACATCTGTACGCAGTATTCAAGATGTGGGCATACCATGGTTTTATTTAGAGGCAATAAGAGATTCTCTGTCTTATTCTCTATCCTCTTTTTAATGATTCCTAACATTCTATTTGCTTTTTTGACTGCCGCTGCACACTGAGTGGACGTTTTCAGAAGATCTCTCTTGAGTAGTTGTAGCTAAATTAGTCCATCATATTGTACGTAGAGTTTGGATTATTTTTCCCAATGTGCATTACTTGATAAATATAAACTTTAAATTTCATTTGCCTTTTGGTTGCCCAGTCACTTTGGGTATGTCTACACTACCACCCTAGTTCGAACTAGGTTGGTAATGTAGGCAACCGGAGTTGCAAATGAAGCCCGGGATTTGAATTTCCCGGGCTTCATTTGCATATTGCCGGGCGCCGCCATTTTTAAATGTCCGCTAGTTCGGACTCTGTGCCCCGTGGCTACATGCGGCACGGACTAGGTAGTTCGGATTAGGAGTAGGAGGAGTAACGGTAGCCTAATCCGAACTACCTAGTCCATGCCGCGTGTAGCCATGGGGCACGGAGTCCGCACTAGAGGACATTTAAGAATGGCGGCGCCCGGCAATAGGCAAATGAAGCCCGGGAAATTCAAATCCCGGGCTTCATTTGCAACTCCGGTTGCCTACACTAACCACCCTAGTTCGAACTAGGGTGGTAGTGCAGACACATACCCTTAGTTTGGGGAGATCTTTTTGAAGCTCTTCTCAGTCTGCTTTGTTCTTAACTATCTTGAGCAGTTTGGTATCATCTGCACATTTTTCCACCTCACTGTTTACTCCTTTCTCTAGGTCATTTATAAGTCAAATAGGATTGGTCCCTGGACAGACCCTTGGGAGACCCCACTAGTTACCTACTCCACTCTGAAAACTGACCATTTATTCCTATCCTTTGTTTCCTTTCTTAACCAGTTATCAATCCATGAAAGGACCTTCCCTCTTATCCCATGATAACTTACTCTACTTAAGAGCCTTTGATGTGGGATCTTGTCAAAGGCTTTCTGGAAATCTAAGTACACTATATCCACTGGACCCCACCTTGTTCAAATGTTTGTTTGACCTCTTCCAAGAACTCAAGTAGATTGGTATGATCTTTCTTCACTCCCCAGGTGGGGGCAATGCTTAGACCATGATAGCCCTTGGTGGGACAGTTTCTACGGCGCTCCCAAATGGCATGTCCAGCTTGTTTTAATGGTGTGCCCTATGTGGAGAGGAGAGTCTTGTGGCTTGTGCATTACACTGGGTGAATAATCCAGAGTGGGACCATCTGTCTTCCATGCGTCAGAGCCCACGTCCTCTCCTTTTGCTGCAGATGGCCCGGACCTCTCGAGCCACTGATCTGAGGCGATGAAACAGAGGCAAACAATGATCTGTTACACTGGCATGAATCTGGACTCGCTCCATTGAAATCAGTGCAGCTGCTCTGGGCTGGCTAGTGTGTCCAATCCAGGCCCGTCCGGTGGCTTGCTGCATTGTCACCGTGTCTGTGACATGCAGCCGGTCACACACACGTCAATTGCTGCATTGTGCAGCTCGCGTTCGGGAAATGCTATGAGTGTTTCACCAAACAAGCTTCATTAATCGTCTAATAACCGGATTAATTAAGGACACTGAAAGTAAACAGCAAGAGTGTAATTTGCCTCTGATTGCCATGTAATTGCTGGAGGATGGCCTCATTTGCATATGCAAAAAGCACCAAAGGAGGCACCGTGATAATTCATGGAAGACAAATGTGGCATTGGGGCTTTCTGACCCCCACCTCTCTGCTCTGTTGCTCTAGCTGTCGGCATGTTTAGCTTCCCCCCTCTGGCCTGGCTCTAATTAGGCAACTCTTCTGTTATTCATGGACCTTCCCCAGCTATTGAAGAGAATGCTAGTGCCTGTGACTCTGAGGTTGATTTCGTTGGGTAGAGCCGGTCCTAGGAGACCGCATCTGAGAGAGCGTGGTTGGGGGGCGAAGGGGGCTTTGGCTGTTGGTCGCTGCTGCTAGCTTGCGCCCAGTGGTGTCTGGAGCCAGTGTGGGACAGCCTGTTTTAAGTGTGTGTCTAACTAGTACCATGCTGCTGGGAGCATAATAAGCAGCCTGCTCTCCCAACCTGCCTAGGACCAAACAGGGGACGTTAGAGATGTTTATCCTCCTTAGAATTAAATCCAACCAAGTGGGACCATGACCCTGGCTCCCCCACATCCCAGAGCAGAGTCTAACCACTGAGAGTTGGGAATACAAGCTGTCTCCTAATGGCCATTGCAACGTCCTAACCACTGGACCGTGCTGCCCTTTTCTAGAACTTGCAGGCTTCTCTCTAACTTTTCTCCCTACATTTCTCTCCATTCTTCTTCTAACAGACGTGTACATTTCAACTAATCTTGCACCTGCTCCTTCCCTCCTGCCAGCCTCATGGCCGATCTTGTGAGAACTTGACTTAGCAGCTCGCAAAGTGAATGTGTGGGTTTTTTGCAGAAATAAATGTGCAACCACAACAAAAGCCGTAGGAAAGAATTTATAGCAACAAGAGCAGTAAGAGGTCTGTGGTGATTTTGTTTTTTTTCCCCCCCCGGCAGAAGGAATATCTTGACTCAATCTTAGGAAATGAAAGAAGCTACCGGATAGTAGCAACGCTCAGGAAAGGACAGCTGTGCTGTGACAAGTCTTTCCCTGTGTATCAATTTTTCTTAGGGCAGTGGCAGGATTAATGCACTTCATTGGTCTGCGCACAGTATGGTGAGTGGGTGTATTTTGAGTAAATATGCATGCATTGTTCACTCCTTTAAAACACCTGCTCATTCGCATGTGTTCTCTCATGTGCACGTGCATGCTATGAAGAATGAGCAACTGCAAATACAAACTTGCAATAAGCACTTGGAAATAGAGTTGATTGCAAAATGGTAAGCAAAAAAAAGCCTGAAAGAAATAAGGATCTTCTGCATTTCATCCCTCCCTTCGTGGACAATTTTCCAGGTTATTTAATACTAGCAGAGTTAATCGAGGGGGAAATTAACTCAATTAAAGGGAGGGGGGCTGGAAAATAAATGGAAAATGTACAAGCTTTATTTAAATGATTGTGTTTGTAAAAATGTTGTTTTTATTAAGTTTTGATTTCAGATTACTAAAAAATGTAAATTTAAAAATATTAAGCAAATTTTAAGTAGGAATTCCAGCAAGTGTATTTTCTTGATTCCTATAAACTCCAAAAAGCTATAATCAATTTGGTTTCAAATAACATTATCTTCTAGTTTTCAAACCTTAAGCATTGATTTAGTTGTGCCAAAACAGGGCATTCCTGCAAATTTCTCCATTTCATCCCTTTTCTGTAAGGTTTATTGAGAAGCAGTCCTATCCCAGGTTCATCCTATCTTCTGGCTCATCTTGGTTTATTCTTTCAACATTCACTCAGTTATATCCATTTTGAGGGCTATATTAAATTTGGTGATTGTGTCTCTCTTCTGTTTGGTTTTATGAGAAGCAGTTCCATTCCAGGCATAACCCATTTCCCTGACTCAACCAAACCCTTATGTAGCTTTAATTTAGGGTAAGAGGAAGCTGTGTACTGAATTTGGTGGTCCTAGCTCTTACTGTTTAGGTGCTACCAAATCTACAATAGTGAAACCTTTGTTATCGGCACTCTAACCAGAAAACTTTAACTGACATTCCCCCCAGCCACAATACTGTCACATCTTCAGGTGCACAGGCCTGGTTGGGTTTACCATGATTGGCTTGACAATTTTTTATTTAATAAGTACTAATCCTCTTTAACTCAAAATACAAATGAGACCAACTGCCTCACACTACAAAACTACCACGATTAAAAACTTGAGTTTTGCTATTATTGCCCATTGGTTTTTTCTAGGTTGATGGGGACCCTCAGATAACCGGAATTTTTAGATAACTGGAATGCCCTAATCCCCGAGTGTGCCAGATAACACAGGTTTTACTGTATATCTTTTAGGGCGTTGGTCTGTTTGATCAAGAACTCTTCCTAAACGCCCTGTTCATGGCTCATACACTCATTATACTAGATGCTGCACAAACCCAGAACAAAGGTCATCCCTGCCCTAAAAAGCTTAGTCTCCTTTTTTATGGCAAACTTTCAATATATTTGAAAAGAGGAAGATTTGGGAAGAAAATAGAATTTTCTGCCCAAGAAATAGATTTTTTTTTTAAGAAAAAGACAACTTGAATCTGAGGGTTGGAAGAGACCTCAGAAAGTCATGGAGTAACCCCAACTAAATTATCCCAGCCAGGGCTTTCTCAAGCTGGGAACTAAACACCTCTAGGGATGGAGATTCTACCACCTCTCCAGTGAACCCATCCCAGTGCTTTCCCCACCCTCCTAGGGAAATAGTTTTTCCTAATGTCCAACCTGGACCTCCCCCACTGCAACTTGAGACCATTGCTCCTCATTCTGCCATCCGTCACTACTGAGAACAGCCCCTCTCCATCCTCTTTGGAACCTCCCTTCCGGAAGTTGAAGGCTGCTACCAAATCCCCCCTCACTCTTCTCTTCTGCAGACTAAATAAGCCCAAATCCCTCAGCCTCTCCTCGTAGGTCATGTGCTCCAGCCCCCTAATCATTTTGGTTGCCCTCCGCTGGACCCTCTCCAATGTGTCCACATCTTTTCTGTAGTGGGGGGCCCAGAACTAGATGCAATACTCCAGGGCTACGTCTACACTGGCAGTTTTCCGTTAAAAGCATTTTCGGAAAAGCGCGTCTAGATTGGCACAGACGCTTTTTTTGCAAAAGCACTTTTTGTGGAAAAGCATCCGTGGCCAATCTAGACGCGCTTTTGTGCAAAAAAGCCCCGATCGCCATTTTAGCCATTGGGGCTTTTTTGTGCAAAACAGTACTGTGCTGTCTACACACGCCGTCTTGCGCAAATGACTTGCGCAAGAGGGCTTTTGCCCGAACGGGAGCAGCATAGCATTTCTGCAAGAACACTGACGATCTTACATGAGATCGTCAGTGTTCTTGCGGAAATTCAAGCGGCCAGTGTAGACAGCTGGCAAGTTTTTCTGCAAAAGCAGATGATTTTGTGGAAAAACTTGCCAGTCTAGACACAGCCCAGAATAAAGGGGAATGATCATGTCTCTGGATCTGCTGGCAATGCTCCTCCTGTCAGGGCACACTAATTCATATCCAGCTTCTCATCCACTGTAACCCCCAGGTCCTTTTCTGCAGAACTGCTACTTAGCCAGTTGGTCCCCAGCCTGTAACAATGCTTGGAATTCTTCCATCCCAAGTGCAGGACTCTGCACTTGTCCTTTTTGAACCTCATCAGGTTTCCTTTGGCCCAATCCTCCAATTTGTCTAGGTCATTCTAGACTCTATCCCTGCCCTCCAGCATATCTAGCTCTCCCTCTAGATTAGTGTCAGCTGTGAACTTGCTGAGGGTGTAAATCCATCCCCTCATCCATGTCAATAAAGATGTTGAACTAAACCAGCCCTAGAACCGATCCATGGGGCACTCTGCTTGAACTGATTGCCAACCTGACATTGAGGGGTTGATGACTAACCAGCTTTCTATCCACCTTACAGTCCATTTATCCAATCCATACTTCAAGAAAGATATACTGGCATTAGAGAAGGTTCAGAGAAGGGCAACTAAAATGATTAGGGGTTTAGAACGGGTCCTATATGAGAAGAGATTAAAGAGACTGGGACTTTTCAGCTTGGAAAAGAGACTAAGAGGGGATATGATAGAGGAATATAAACTCATGAGTGATGTGGAGAAAGTGAATAAGGAAAAGTTATTTACTTGTTCCCATAATAAGAGAACTAGGGGCCATTAAATGAAACTAATGGGCAGCAGGTTTAAACCAAATAAAAGGAAGTTCTTCTTCACACAGCGCATAGTCAATCTGTGGAACTCCTTGCCTGAGGAGTTTGTGAAGGCTAGGACTATAACAAGATTTAAAAGAGAACTAAATAAATTCATGGAGGTTAAGTCCATAAATGGGGTAAGGAATGGTGTCCCTAGCCTCTGTTTGTCAGAGGGTGGAGATGGCTGGCAGGAGAGAGATCGCTTGATCGTTGCCTGTTCGATTCATTCCCTCTGGGACACCTGGCATTGGGCACTGTCGGCAGACAGGGTACTGGGCTAGATGGATGTTTGGTCTGACACAGTCTGGCCGTTCTTATGATCTTCCTTAACTTTCTGGCACGAATATTGTGGGAAACCGTATCAAAAGCTTTGCTAAAGTCAAGGTATATCACATCCACCGACTTCCCCGTGGTAATTGGCTGTGTTGACACATCATAAAAGCTAATCAGATTGGTCAGGCAGGACTTGTCCTTGGTGAATCCATGCTGACTCTTCCTGATCACTTCCCCCTCATCCAAGTGCTATTTTAAATAACACTGATGCAATCAGTAAAAAATATGACAGGGTCCTATTTCCAGGTAAGCAGCTGTGCAGATTACAGGTACACTTCATGGCTTATTTAATTTCATTGGAATGTCTCTTCCTCTTCCAGGTAAACTTTTTGTTTCTGGTTCCCAAGGTCCCCTGGGTGCTTGTAGAGCAGATGAGGAAAACAGCTTCATGGTGAGCAGGTTTTTTTTTACTCCATCTCCCAGAAGGGGTTGTGATCTTTCAGTCAGGGGTGGAAGGAGGGGTGTGGGGCAGTTTTCAAAGCCTCAGATGGGCTGGACTGTTCATGGCAGTTGGGTCTTTGATCTCTGACTCTGAAAAATCTCCTTTTGAAAGGGAATCCTAGGTGTCTCATACCACTGAATCTGGCCCTTTATGGTGTTTTAATAGATATGTATGACCTTTCAGCCAATTACATTCCCACAAGAAGAGGTAGGGGATGGTCATTCTCCATCTCACCAGAGACTGGTCCATACAAGAGGATAAGAGTGTACTATAGCTCTCAGGTAACGAAGTACTCACTTTAGCATAAGCACTCATGATATATCTACACTCCAGAGTTTTGTCAGAAAAACAGCCATTTTTCTGACAAAACCTGAATGTCCACACTGCAATTGTGTTCTTTCGAAAGTAAATTGACAGAATAGAGGGGTTTTTCCAGCATTGGTAATCCCCTTTCTACAAGGAAGAATCCTTTGCGAAAGAGCTCTTTTGGAAAACGCTGTGTGTAGATGGGGAAGAGGGAGTTCTTTTGCAAGAAGAGGAAAAAGTATAGGTGTCCTGGTGGCGATTCCATCCATAGTAATCACGGCTTACATGCGAGATAGTGTCCACGCTGAATGGACGCTATCTGCTGAAAAAGCAGATCACTTCTTAGATGCACTTTCATAGTGTGGATGCTCTCTTTCAGAAGACGTTTTTTCGGAAGATCTCTTCTGGCAAAGCTGCTTCTGAAAGAAGCCTTCAGTCTAGACACAGCCTCAGACTCATCTCTTAGGAGTGATGGTCATACATTCCTATTGTACTGATGGTCATAAATGGGGTAGTTACAAAAGTTGCACCCCCTAAAGCCAGTTCCTCAATTGAAGTGGTGTGAACTAAGGAAGCAACCGTGATCCTGGATGTGTGCCTAAATCATAATCCCCAGATACAAACCAAACCAAGACGCTTTCCCTAGGGCTTTGTCTACACTGCCGGCTTTGGCCGATATAGTATGCTAATGAAGCGCCCATTAGCAACTTCTTGTGATTCATTTGCATAATCTCTGCCCGAGGCTTTTTGCACAAGAGGTTTTTGCGCAAAAACTAGCAGTGTAGACAGATGCGTTTTGCGCAAAAACCCCCTTTTGCTCAAGATCCTTATGCCTGAAAAAAGGAGGTATACAGATATTGCTCAAAAGGATTTTTTTGCACAAAACGGATCCATCTGCACTGCTAGTTTTTGTGCAAAAAGCCTTGGGCAGATATTACACAAATGAAGCATGAGAATTTGCTAATGAGCGCTTCATTAGCATACTCTGCTGGCAAAAGATGGCAATGTAGACATAGCCTAGGATTTTAGAGCCTGCTTCTTCAAAGGACTCGTTCCTGTGTCTGTTCAAGGCAGCATTTTACAACCGGGGGAGGGTTAAGAGGCCTTGAAAATTTTATTGACATCTAAAGGAAAAGAAAATCTCATTCCCCACATTCTGACCCCTCGAAGTGCAGTATTCTGTCAAGCTCTGGAAATACACATTCGCACATCACTTGTCTAGGCTCAGCATTGATTTGTTGTTAGTTTTTATAGCAAATGTGAGGGAGTTGCAAAGTGTTTTGACTTAAAACAGTGTCATTGACTGGAAATGGTTGGGAAACGCTTGCATAGACTAAGCTTGTAGTCGCTGCCTTCATCACTCAGTGTTTGCGGAGATAGTTTCCCAGCTGTCGCTGTTTGGGGAAAATTGGTCTTTTCTTAGTATTTCCTTAGTCCTCTCTGCCTTATGAGGTGGTGGGAAAGCTGTCTCCTGTCGTCTGGCAAAGATTCTTCTCTTTGTTATATTTCAGACACTTTGTCAAGTATCCGAGGGGTAGCCGTGTTAGTCTGAATCTGCAAAAGCGGCGAGGAGTCCTGTGGCACCTTATAGACTAATTGAAGTGTCGGAGCATAAGCTTTCGTGGGCAAAGACCCACTTTGTCAGATGCGTGTTGTTTTACTGCTCTCTGTAATTAGATGGGGTGGCAAGCGGGTTATGTTACATTGGACTGCAGGTGTCTTTAAAGAGCTATTTCACCCCAGGGAAGGAGACTTTGTGTTGATTACGGCAGAAGAAAACCCACCACGTATGCAATCTTGCTCTTAAGCTAACATAACGCTCTGGGTTTTCAGTGGAGTAACTTCTGCAAGGAAGAGCAGAGTTGAAAGGCAGATACCTAAGCCAGGCTCCCATTTTGGGCACCCTTCAGCAAGCAGGGGTCGTAAAAGCCCCCCTGGGAAACTTGCTCTGGTGTAAGAGCAGTGCAAGGTCATTGTATGTGATTGGGCCCCTTCCTTGTAGCCTCCAATGAAAAGGGGTGCAAGGGAGTAGCTACCACACCTGGTACTTTATCCAGTGGTAGAGAGTCATGTCCCTCCCCTGTCCAAGCTGAGAAACAGTTTGACACCCCTCTCCTTGGACTGGAATCTGCTGGTGCCCAGAGCACAGAAAATATCAGAAAGAAAGACGTTTATTTCCAGTATTTGAGTAACAGGAGAGGATGAGGTGGAGCAGGAGACCCCAGCCCTGTTCATGGATTGGGATGAAGAGTTACCAAAAAGGCATCCCAGACCAGAGCTATTGGAGAGCAAAGCACATCAAGTCCTCCTGCAATGAGTGCGTGAGGAATCCTATTTGTGACTGGGAATGCAAAGCAGAATTGCTCAAGCCTTGCTCAATAAGTGAGCCATCAAAAGTAAAAATGAAGGCAATTCCGCAGTCGATATAATGTGGCTGCAGGTTAAATAAATAACATTTGAATGACAATAATTGCAAAATGACACTTTCTTCCACTGCAAACGTGTGCTTAAATTCTGCTCTCATTAGCTTAGACTACAGGCTTTTAGCGGAAGAATAAACCTTGGCAAGCCCATCTTTTTGAAAGCTTGTTAAGTTGACGCGGCTGCAGAATTCTGGGCTTGCTCTTCCAAATATATAGGTGTGACGGCGCGTCGGGGTTCCCCTGACTCCTGCACCCCCATAACTGCATGAACAGACTCTAGCAGCCAGTAGAATGGGGAGAGTTTATTGCTTCTCCAGGATACAGCATAGATGTAATCTTGTTACAGGGCAGGCCTAGGATGCCTCAGCCCCCCTTGAGATGGGGGAGACTGGGCCCCTAAATCCCAGCCCCTTGCTTAGGCTGCTTCCTCCATGATACCGGACAGAAACTGACTCTCTTCCAGCCCTGCCCCCCATATGGGTTGGTCTCCGCCTTCCTCCCTTTGTCGCTCTCCCTGGGAGGCAACCTGTCAGACAGGTTGTGAGACCCTTGCCTAGTGACTCATCCGCTGTCCTGTTGGGCCGTGCTACAAATAGCGGGCAGTGGGTGACCTCCACTGGCGGCTAAGCCCAGCAGCCAGCAAGGCACCCCCATACCACTCTGGGTTATAGAGCAGACAGCACGCCCCCACTACATCACAATAGGTGTGTGGATAATTTGATTCAAGGGAGCAGGCTTCTGCCAGATCAAGCCCTGTGACATGAAGTTCCAATGCTTGCAAGGGAGGCCAGATTTTTAAAAACTTGGGATCCTGCAGAGCATCTGAATAGGAGCTGAGCATCTTCTGAACATCTGATCTTAAGTGTGGGTGCTGGGCCTCTGGAAAACAGACCCTGGAGTTTTCTAGCAAAAGCTCTCCTCCCTGCAGATGCTTTCAGCCCCATGTTAAAGCTAAATCCTCTTCTTAGAGGGAGTTGAGTTTGTTTGGTTGACTTTTGAACTCCATCATACATGAGGGTTTGACTCTAATTGGAACAGTCACATGCTTGACTGTATTGGGGGGGGGGCGGCTCTGCACTCCCAGAAGGGGTGGGGCCTCGGGGCGGAAAGGAGTGGGGCCAAAGGCAGCCAGCCCTTTGCGCCACCTGGCCTGTGGTGCTGCCCTCAACTGCATGTGCTCTGATAACAATTTAAAGGGCCCAGGACTCTGGTTGCAGGTTGGTTTGCATTTACAGGCAGTCCCCGAGTTATGCGGGTCTGACTTATGTTGGATCCGTACTTACGAATGGGGCTTTTCTCGCCCCGGAGGACCCGGGCGGCGGGACCGCCCAGACGCGCCGTGGTCCCGCCGCCCGCGTCCTCCAGGGCGAGAAAAGCTGCTCCGCGTCTCCCTGGTCTGCTGGGGGGGAGCTCCCCCCAGCAGACCAGGCTTTCTCTCTGACGCCTGGGGTAGAGCAGCTGGGGCGCTGCCGGGTTAGTCCCGCAGCGCCACTCCTCGGCGCTACTGGACCTACCCGGCAGCACCCCAGCTGCTCCACCCCAGGTGTCCCCAAGTCAGCCGCTGCTGAAACTGATCAGCGGCTGATTCCAGGAAGCCGGGGGCAGAGCAACTCTGCCTCGGGCTTCCTGTAGTCAGCCGCTGGTCAGTTTCAGCAGCGGCTGAATCTGGACGCCAGTTCCGACTTACATACAAATTCAACTGAAGAACAAACATACAGTCCCTATCTTGTACGTAACCCAGGGACTGCCTGTACATAGAGTGGCAGGGTGTGGATCAGATTGGTGATCTTGTTCTGAATCCCATAAATGGCTGGAAATATTTGTTAACTGAAGTCAAGCTGTGCTGCCAAAAGCAGGGCATAGCCCCCAAACTGACTGTGAATATCGACTCAGCACTAGAACCACCTGAACACGGAGGCACACTCCCCTGCTTGGATCTGCCTTCCCCCATCAGGTGAACCTGCCTCTGCAAGAGATAGTCCCTTACACCAAGAATCGTGGCAACATTCAAGTACTTCCAGTCCCAAATGGCCAGTCACTTAGCTCAGGTCAGTGCTACGTTGGATCGCAAACCAGCGACAACAGCTGTAGCCAATCTAATAATAAAACGATAGAAAGCCTTATTTCCTCTCCCAATTAATAAATCTATCTGCAAGGCTAAAGCAGATAATCTATATATAGAAAAACGAGTTCCGAAGTGAAAAAGCAATAGATGCTGAGGTGATAAGGCAGCTCTACGTGACTTTGAGGGCTAAGCCAAGCAAAGCACTGGGGATCTTTAGGTCAGTGGTCACCAACCAGTCGATCGGGATCTACTGGTAGATCTTGGAGCCTCTGACAGGGGATTCTGACTGGCTTGGCCAAGAGGTTATCAAATGCTGGCACTTCAACAGCTCCTCCCCCCACTGCTGTGCGTCTCCTGCCCTTTGCCTTGGAGTTCCCCTCTGCTCCCTGCTTGCTGGGCAGGGGAGGGAGAGAAGGGTGCTGATGTCAGGGTGCCCTCTCTCCCACTCTGTATCCTATCTTCTCAGAACATAGAGGGGGCACAACAGGGCTTAGGATGTAGGGAGTTTGCTGGCTGCTTTGGAGAGTGGTGCAGGGCCAGGGCAGGGGTGAGCCTGCTTTAGTCCCACTGCACCATCACCTGGGAGCCACCTGAGGTAAGCAGTGTCCAGCTGGAGCCTGCATCCTGAATCCTTGCCCCAGTCTTAACCCCCCTCCTGCACCCAAGCTCCTGCCCTAGCCCCAAGCCCCCCTCAAATCCAAACTCCTTTTCAGAGCCTGTACCTTTCACCCCCTCCTACACCCCAACCCCTGCCCCAGGCTCAGCTCAGAGCCCCTCTCTCACTACAAATCCCTTAATCCAAGACTAGAACCTGTACCCCAACCAGCTGCCCCTGCCTGGTGAAAGGGAGGGAAGGATGGAGGAGGCAGGGAGGATGAAGTGAGCGGAGGCGGAACCTCGGAGAAGGGGCATAAAGGAGGCGGTGCAAGGGTATTTGGGTTTGAGAGAGATCCTGGATTGCAGTTAAATTCAAAAAAGTGATCTTATGCTTACAAAAGGTTGGAGACCCCTGTTTTTAGGCTGTGTGGATTCTAGGGACAAGAATCACTGAGTACAGCCAAAAGCTTATCCTTGTTAAAGTTTTTTTGATTCCCTGCCACTGCTTCAAGATGCAAACTTCAACTGGTGGGGGGAGGAGGGGAGATGAGGAATCCACTTGCAAGACTCAGCTTCAGGGCAGGGAAGGGGAAATGAACAGTTTGGGTTCTTTTAAAGTCCCACTTCATTCTACCTGGTGTTGACGGGCAGGACATCACAGTCTGTTGGACACTAGCTTTGCACACTTAGTGCAATGTTTCTCTGCTGTCTGGTGACTTACACGGCTGCAATGGCTTACAAGGCAAATGTTCGTGTTGCCTTACAAGAGGGCCTATAGACAGTGCCGTGTGTAGGCACATTAACACTCAGGGCAGGCAAGCACAGTTGGGCACCCTATTGTTTTTGACCACATTTTTTTTCTCTGCCTCACTTTTCTGCCCTCTTGGCCTTGCAGCCTGGGTAACTATCTGGCTTGCATGGTGTCAAGTATCAGAGGGGTAGCCGTGTTAGTCTGAATCTGCAAAAGCGACGAGGAGTCCTGTGGCACCTTATAGACTAACTGAAGTGTAGGAGCATAAGCTTTCGTGGGCAAAGACCCGCTTCGTCAGATGCATGTCTGGCTTGTCCCACTCTGTTCCAGCCCTGGATACAGTTGCTGTAAGTGAGACGAATGCAGGCAGCAACTCACCACTTCCAATGACGTCGACACGCCATTCTGATCGTTCAAATACCTGTTTCAACAGTATTAACACCCAGGTGAGCCAGACTGGTTCCAGCTGCATATATGCTAGTGGTCATGTGAGACCTGGGATCTTGGCGTGAGTAGGCACCTGCCCTGCCAGTGTCACAGGTGAGTCGGTGAGTGTTTTTTGCCCATCCCATGGAAAGCACTTGGCATGGACTTATATCTTTCCATACTGTGAGCGTTCCTCCTGCCTGCGTTGTCCATTTAATCCATCTGGACTCCTGCTTAGGCCTTGGCAGCACTGGGTGCTGAACAAGCAGTATCAGTGCAGCCATGTAGCAAAATAGATGCAAAGCCCAAGCACAATTTCCTTCCTTCCCGCTCATCAAGCCAGGGGCCTAATCCAGATTAACCTGAAACTAATGCTGAACAGTCCCATGGGCTGTAATAACAATACCTAGAATCATCACCAGTTGGTATCGAGGCAAGCTTGTGGTTTTTTTACCCCCATTTTAGATGGAGAAACTGAGGCACAGAAGAGCAGTCAGGTTCCCAACGTCACTCAGGGGATTAGAACTGAGGTTGCCACTTTTGTGGTCTAGTACACTAGGCTATACTGCTGCCCTCTGAAGCAAAGAGTCGCTTTTAAACTTAGATGAGAGCAATAGTCTGGCTCCATTGAAAATCTGCTGAACGTTACTTTTTCTTTCCCTGTCCCTCTTTCCTTTCCCACTCTCCCCAGTGCTAAGCTCCTATCTGGACTGTCTGGGTGACGGTAAATTGTTTTTTGATGGCTGACTCTGTATAACTGAACCCAATTTGCCTTTCAAAAGCAGCTAATAGTCGCATTAAAAAATCCATTTTCACTTGTGATTGAATTTGACTGGGGCTCAATCAATAAACGAATGGAGTGTTTCACACACTGTACCGAGCCAGGCGTTACCACGGAAACCGTGTAAGTGAGCACGCTTGGTTTAATGTCTTTGTGCTAATAGCTCCGCTGGCATTGGCCACCGGTTGCAAAGCCCCTTGTAGAATGCAGGTCAGGTCTGGCAGCACTGGTTGCTTTTCAAGGTGGGGGTGCTGCAGGAAGGGGAAGGGTGGCTAGATGGATTTTGCCTGTTCATGACTCTTGTGGTCTTTCTCCCTGAAATATAAACTGGACACAGTAGCGTTTGGTTCCTGTCCTAAACGCCTGTGATGTTACTGGAAAAAACCCAACAAATGGTCTGGTAGCACTTTATAGACTAACAAAACATGGAGATGGCATCATGAGCTTTCATGGGCACAGCCCACTTCCTCAGATGACTGGAGTTATGAGTTTAGGATGTGCAGATGCAAAATAAATAGGAGAGGGGAAGGGAAGAAAAAAAGGGGGAGGGGTGGGAGTCAGAGAGCAGAGGAAATCGGTGTGTATCTGAAGATTGGGTAGATAAAACGAAGCAGATGAGAATCAGTTGATGGATAGTATCCTCCTGACATGGGAATCCACACACAGAGCTGTTTGCACCTTCAGTGTTACTGTGAGTGGTACAGTGGCTCCCCCACGGTGGCTGTGTTCCTGTAGGACACGACCCTTGATGGCCATTGCATACTGCCCCTTTAAACTCCAGGACTCTTCCAGCATGCAGAGAGAGCAGCCAGTTTGTTTTCAAAAGTGCCCTCCACTCTTGGAGGAAAAGTGCCCACTGTGCTCTCTCTTGTGGAGAGGTTACTTTTGGGCTCAGGCTCGCAGGTACAGGCAGGTTGGTTGCCCTTGTCGTTAAGGCATTACATTGGATCTTGGGAGAGCTAGGTTCCGTTGTTAGCGCTGGGACCTTGGGCAGCTCTCTTAATACAGCTGCCTCAGTTTCCTCCTGCCTGCTCCCTGCAGGAACAGTAGCCAGGCTGTCCTTGCTTGTGCCTGCTGTTGAGCTAACGTGGAGAGACGCCCACCTCTGTGCTAAGCAGGACACCCCCTCCCCCAGACTGAGAAGGGCTCTATAGGTCAATACCAGAATGCTGAAGTGGAATCGGCAGTCGCAAGAAGCCAATGTACCCCCTTGAACATTGGTGTAATGCTGGTGAGTGAGCAGCCTCTGCAGGCCACAGATATACTAGGCCACTTGGGACCCATTAATTCTCCAGTCTCCTGTTTTCACTACCTTGTTGCTGGGGGGCGGGGGGAGAACGGTCTGTCGCTGTATTCACAGCTATGGGTCAAAGTCAGGACTCTGATGCAACTCTGTGACTTGGAAGCCCTTTTCACAGATGCAGTACCCCACATCTGACTGTTCTGACGAAGTGGGTCTCTCCTCACGAACGCTTATGCTCCAATAAATCTGTTAGGGTATGTCTACACTAGCCCCCCTAGATTGATCTAGGGAGGCTAATGAGGGCGACCAGAATTGCAAATCAAGCCCGGGATTTAAATATCCCACGCTTGATTTGCATATTCCTGGCTAGTCAATTTCTAAAATAGTGACCGGCCCAAAATAACTGCTTGCATCTACACGCGGCAGTGAAACGGGATTCCAGAATAAAGCCCGTAAATCGAATTAGCTGGTAAACCTCATTGCAGGAGGAATACCAGCTAATACCCTCCCACATCCTCATCTGCACCTAGAGCCTGCACTCCACACTCTGCCCTGACCTCTCCTACATCCCTCATCTCCCCCATGCCTGTCATCTGAAGATGATAAAAAGCTTGCACCTCAACTCTGCCCCACTCCTGAGCCCCTCCCACCCCTAAATCCCTCATCCACTGCCTTACAAGGCAGGTGGGGTGGGGCAGGACTTGGACCCACCGTGGGCACCACGTATACCTGCCACCTCTTGGGGAGAGAATCTGCAGTGCTTCCAAGATGGCCAGGAGATCGGGGCTTCGTTTCTGGACATCCTGCATCTTCTCCGCAGTGCATCTTCAGTATCCTTCTTTGCTGAAATCCCTTCGGTCGTGCACTAGAAGAAATGCACAACAGAGCGGATTAAAATGCAGAGGGGAATGGCAGCATCTTCCTTCTGAGAGAGCACAACACGCGATGCATAGTGACACTCCACCAACACGGGGCACAGCTCCCTGGGTGGGCTACAGGAGTGGGTGTAGGGGGACCAGAGTTCTAGTCCTGGCTCTACTACTGACCTGCTGTGACTTCAAGTGAGTCACTTCTCCTCCTGCCCATGCTCAGCTCTCTGGGGCAGGAGCTGCCTGTCAAACAGACTCTTGATCTCAGGAATCCAAGCCGACTGTGCAGGTGTAAAACTGAGGAATCTAGTGCATTGCCGTGGGGGGAGACTCTTGGGCTGCCGCTGCCAGGGTGTATGTCTGGGATACTGACAGCCATTGCATTGATTGAGCTGTTCATCCAGCACCTTTGGGGCACGGCATTCTCTCCATAAAACAAATACAATCTACAAAACACAGCGTCGGCAATAGCAAAGCTCCCATGACCCGCTCTGCGCTCCTGTGCAGCGACCTGCACAAACAGAGCCCTGACCCAGAGCAAATGGAGTCTGTGTCTCGCTGGTCTCTTACCTAACTTCCCGAATGGCTGGAGAACTCCAAGTGAAACTGTTTGTTTGTCAAGGCCAAAGCTGCCGAGCTGTGATAACCGGAGTGGAAGGACAAGCCGTTAGGTCAGCAGCATACTCAGAATAACCTCTCTCAGCTTTCACAGGTTCTCGCTAACCTAGTTCATGACTGGTGTGGAAAAAGTGAATAAGGAAGAGTTCTTATATTGTGGAAACAAATAAATAACTAAGTCACCAAATGAAATGAATAGGCAGCAGGTTTAAAACAAACAAAAGGGAGTTTTTCTTCATGCAGCGCACAGTCAACCTGTGGAACTCCTTGCCAGAGGATGTTGTGAAGATTAGGAATTTAACAAGGTTCCAGAAAGAGCTAGATAGATTCATGGAGGGTAGGTCCATCAATGGCCATTAGCCAGGATGGGTAGGAATGGTGTCCCTGGCTTCTGTCTGGAAGTGGATGACCAGAGAGGGATCATATGATGATTGCCTGTTGTGTTCCCTCCCTTTGGGGCACCTCATATTGGCCACTGTCAGAAGACAAGATATTGGTCTAGATGGACTTTTGGTCTGACCCAATATGGCCGTTCTTATGTTCTTAAGACTAACTTGGACCTGGTGCTGCTCCGTGGGTGGGATTGCTGGTGTAGACAGGGCTGGACGTGGTGCTGGCAATTGTATTACAGTAGCACCTGGTCCTCAGTCCCCTCCAGATCCATCATCCACTGTGTGTCCACAGAACAAGAGTCCCAGAGAATCTGCAGCCTGAGAAGGATTATGCCCATTTTACAGATGGGGGAACTGTGACACAGGGAGAGCAAATAACTTGCCACAGGTCATGGCAATGCTGGGAATTGAACCTAGATCTCCTAGATTCAACTGGGCTCTGTGTTGTTGATGTTCTGAGTGCTCTGTCTAAACTTGCTCATGGCAGGGGTGCTCTACCAGGGGCTGATTGACTCCTGGAGACAACTGTCACAGCTCCATTGTCAGCAAAATCTCTAGCCCATGATGGCAGCGGCAGCAGGAGCCCTGCCTACACGAGGGCTCTAGCTTTGCTTGGAAAAGGTAGAGAATCGCCCCCTTCAAACATGTGGGTTCATATGTGTTTACTGGTCCTGTAACCAAATGGGCGGAGGGTGTTGACGTCAGTCAGGTGACTTGGTCTGGTGCCCTGTCTGTGCAGTTAAAAATCTTCCCTTCACAATGCCACTGAGCATCATCTTCTAGGATTAACAACATCCCTGTAAAATTCAATTGAACATATGTGCTTGGAGAGAGGATGGGGAGCACTGTGCTGAGCTGGCATTGGAGGGTAACAGCTGAGTTGTAATTCATTCCAGATCTCTGCTTGTAATTCATTCCAGATCTCCTCCAGGAGAATGTAGTCGGGTGAGCGTGTAAGAAGGCTGTCTGTTACTAACAGGCATGTGCTTCCACCAAGATATGGAAATCTTAGTGGAGACAAAGCACAGGTACTCTTTTAACCTGACTGGAGCTTGTGTGGGTGGGTGAATCCTGGAAGAAATTATTTCTTTCTCTGAGATCTGTAGATACGCAGGAGTATTGCCTAGGGCAGTAGCTTTTAACCTTCCAGACTGCTGTACCTGTTTCAGGAGGCTGATGTGTCGAGCACACCCCAAGTTTCACCTCGTCTAAACGCCTTGCTTACAAAATCAGATAAAAATGCAAAAAAGTCTCAGCACACTAGTGCTGAAAAATTGCTGACTTGCTCAATTGTAACGGATATATATCTGAATGAGAGTTTGTGCATCTGTCCATCAGTCAGGCCGTCTGTGCATCCATTCATTCAAGAACTCGTCCTAAATAGTAAGAGCCAGGACACCACATTTGCTAGGCAGCTTCCTCTCCTAATTTAAAGCAAGGTCGGGGTTTGGTTGTGCCTGGAAAAGAGGATGTGCCTGGAATGGTGTGATTTGAAAGAGATATAATATCCTCTCTCCCCTGGTCTAGAGCCTTGTTTTGATGTAAGAGCCTTTTTGCTGTTTCTTTACTTCACTTAGCAAGAGCTTAAGCTAAACCAAAACAAATGGCTCTGCTCGTGGAATGAGTGGCCATCCCCAGAATGACACAGGTAAAACTGGCCCATGTAAATGAAGTTCTTCTTTCCTCTCCCTGCTTCCATTCACTCCATTTCACACATCCCGAGAACCCGGGGATCTGGGTTTGGTTCAGTTTGACCTGGGGATCTTGCTAATAAGGTGCATAATGGGCGTGAGACTCTGGAGCAGAACAGTAAGAAGCGGGTATTGCTCCCAGGTCCTGTCCACACTGGGGTTTAACCTCGATGTAAACAATTGGTCCAAACCAGACGAACTCCGGAGAAACACCACCATGGGGCCAGTCTGCTTCTGAAAATCTGCCCTCCAGCTAGGGATCCGGGAGTTGAGATTTCCTAGCTCTGTCTCTAGTTACTGCTACTTGAAAATTTTAAAAATCACGTTGGCAGGCCTGATCAATAACCCACAGCGCAGTGAGTGGGCGTAATTGATTTTGGTGAGCTGTGGAGCCAAGTTCTTCACAGCTCTCAGAAGCCATGCTACAAAAATGTACTGGGGGAGTCATGGTGCCTTGTCCCAGCCCCAAAGGCTATGTCTACACTTCGAGTTTTCTCGGCAAAAAATATGCTAATGAGGGACTCATTTGCATGAGTTGCGATCTCATTTGCATATTTTCTGCTGATCCGGTTTTGCCTAGGGGTTTTTGCACAAAAACAAGCAGTGTGGACGATTTCTTTTTGCGCAAAATCCTCTTTTCCCGCCAGATCCGTATGCCCCAAACAAGGAGATCTGCTTTTTTTTTTTCGTCCACACTGCTTAGTGAAAAATATGAGTGGTTCTTCAGGACCGTGGCTCAGATTGGAGAACAAAAATACTGTTATATAAGAATGGACACACTGGGTCAGACCAAAGGTCCCCCTAGCCCAGTCTTCTGGCAGCGACTAATGCCAGGTGTTTCAGAGGGCAAGAACAGAATGGGGAATGAAGTGCAAAGCGTTTACAAAGTGCGCGACATGGACTTGGATTCCCTCGCCGTGGTGCATTTAGAAGATACAATGCGATGAAGATAAGTGACCGTCCCGCTGGGAATTGTTTTGAATCTTCCCAGGCTTTGCCCCCTGGACTGGGTGCATTTTGTGAATCCAGCCATGAGAAGAAAGGCATAGGAAAGGGTTCAGAAAGGAGAGACAACAGATCGAAATAATTGAGGCGTTGGCTCTTAATGCAGCATGAAAGGCAAGATTGACCCTTTTCCCTGTAACCTCAAAGCCAGCAACCTGCCATGTTTCATTTCCAGGTGACCTACATTCCCTCCTCAAGGCAGGTCTATGCACAAGCAAATATTCGGTGATGTTTCTTTTTCTTGTAAGCGAATTCAACACAGTCCCCAGATCTCTGGCAAATTCTCAGAGCAACCCTTGAGCATTCAAGCCTCGGGTGCCCCTGACTTGCACCTTGGGTTACGGATGGAGTCAGAGCCCTTTTCTGTAGGAGAGAAAGCCATCATGCGTATGTAATATGCAGAAAGCCGACAATACATGGCTACCTTGTTTACAAGAAGCCTAGAAACCTTGGCCAAGATCTAGTCTGCAGAGTATGGAGCACAGGCGCACACACCACCCTGCCCCCCAGAGAGAAACTGGATGTACAGAGAAGGATCTAAGTAATCACAGCAGACCAGCTAAAAGGGGAAACAGCCAGACAGCGATTTGCCCTAGCTCAGATTGCAGGTCAGAGGCAAACCTGAAACAGAGCTCAGGTCTCCTGACTCTGACCAGCACCCCAATCTACTGGATCATGCAGTCTCTCCTACGTTCAGCCAGCTGTACCTAATTCTACAGCAATCATCCTCACCTGTTGAAAGTGACATACATGTCAATGAAGTCCCAGACCTGACCGTACGGACCAAACACCGATTTAAGGACTTAATGGGGGCAGCAAGATGGGTGCTAGCACGCTAACCTGGCTGAAGGACACATTACCATGGTTGCTGTAAGAGCAAGTGGCAAATACCCTTAACTCTGACACGTTCAGGATTCATAGTGGCCGCTTTTGCGGAAAAACTTGCCAGGTGTCTACACTGGCCGCTTGATTTTGTGCAAAAGCACTGACGTTCTACTGCGCAAAAGGGCCAGTGTAGACAGCTGAAAACTGTTTTGCGCAAAAAAGCCCCGATGGCGAAAATGGCGATCGGGGCTTTCTTGCGCAAAACCGCGTCTAGATTGGCACGGACACTTTTCCGCAAAAAGTGCTTTTGCGGAAAAGCGTCAGTGCCAATCTAGATGCTCTTTTCCACAAATGCTTTTAACGGAAAAACTTTTGCGGAAAATCATACCAGTCTAGACGTAGCCATAGACTTTAAGGTCAGAAGGGACCATTTTGATCATCTAGTCTGACCCCCTGCACAATGCAGGCCACAGAATCTCACCCACCCACTGCTAGAATAATCCTCTCACCTATATCTCAGATATTGAAGTCCTTGAAACAATGCCCCATGCCCCATGCTACAGAGGAAGGCGAAAAACCTCCAGGGCATCTGCCAATCTACCCTGGAGGAAAATTCCTTCCCAACCCCAAATATGGCGATCAGCTAAACCCTGAGCATGTGGGCAAGACTCACCAGCCAGGCACCCAGAAAAAAGTTCTCTAGCAACTCCTATCTTTCCACTTGGGGAGGCTTGAACTGGTGGATTTGCCTTATCACGGGGCAACACAAACAACGGAGCATTAAGCTGCATCTGGCAGAGAAACTGAATTGCCCCAGGGACAGATCGTCAGGCCGCAGAATTCCGTCCCGCCGCCCAAAGCTTGGGCGCTGGCCCCAAAGAAACTTGCTCTCACCTAGTGCGAGTAAAAACGGGCAAGGCCTTGGGGAGGCCAATGCTGCCCGTCCAGCAGCTGAGTCTCTGCGCTCCACCTGCAGAGCAACTGCTCAGATTCGTTTCCGGCATTGAGGGAGTTCACCCTCATAAAGGGATTTGCAAAGGAGCTGGGTAACTAATCCCACAGCATATCACTAGGGTTGGGGTGCCTAGATTCCCCAGGTTCCTTTGAAAATCCCCCCTCTTTGCGCCTTGCAACCCTCCTTCCCCTGTGCTTTGGTTTGCCTGCATGGAACCTACTGAAACCTCCGCACATGGAGATGTCGCGTGAGAAGCCCTCTTAAAATCCCAGGGCAAGTTCCTGTTGTATTGACGCAGCCTTCAACTTCCAACAGGCTAGAAATCCACGTCTGACATTTCATGGATCCAGCACTAAATTATATGTACTGTATCTCACGTAAGAATAATCACAGTGCTTGTAGTGGCATGTTAGGCACCAAATTATGTAGAGGCAGAGCGATAATACAGAGGGGCATGGAGTGGCTGTTCATGCAGCTAATGGCCCAAGTGCCACAGTTTTCTATCAAGACAATTTGCAGCCAGTGTCGTGTTCTCTGAGTGGCACTGTGTAGCAATCTACTACTTCATCCTCCTGCATTTCTCTCCTTGAAGGCCACCGGGGCTGCCAGGCTAGCACAACACCTGACAGTGGTACACTGTGACTGCTGCTACTTATATGGACTCCAGTAGTCTCACCAATTACCTGGGCTCTCCCTGTCAAACGCGTCATCCGGTTCATGCTCAGGTTTTTAGCTCTTTGGGACTTTACAGCGTGTGTGTGTTGGGCAGCGGGTGCCTAACAATGGGAGCCTGACCCAACTGAGGTCGTAAGACCCTACCTCAACTCAACCAACCATCAATTACTTTGGTCACCATCTCGCATTAAGGAAGCAGTGAGAGCACGTTTCTGTCGGAGGGGCCCCCTCTATGTGTGCATGCAATGCACGCATTTATCACTCCACAGCTCAGTGACTCTTGTCCGAAAGCCCCATCAGAGCCAATGTGGAAAGCAGGAATTTTGTTTCGTGTTCTCAAGAGATTCTTGGTACATCCCCCAAATACCCTGGCCTCAGCACTCTGAAACCAGTGTTAAGGCCTCAATTTTGCACATAGTCAACTTTAATACCATGAGCAGTGTCATCGGTTTAAGGGGAGGGGCATTAGCCCCCTGCCTGTAGCTTAGAGGTACAAAGGCTGTTGGAATGAAGAGTTTGGAGAAGGCATCAGGAAGTCGGTCTGTGTGCACATGGCTAGAATGTTGATGTTGCAGCATCTCTGCAAAGCAGTGGTGGCAGCATGTGGCCCATTGGGATTCTGTGTGGGGCCCACGAGACATTTTGTTTGCCTGTGCCCACGGGTTTCCGTTCATATCGATTTTTTTTTCTTTCTAAAGTGACATGCATGCTAAGCCAGGGCATGTGAAGGGAGGTGGGTGCCGATTGCACATCCCACTGACTGTAAGAGCCGTGTGCCCCCTCTGCATCCAATCACAGCTCTGCTACGGTTCAAGCGGCACCCCCCGCGAATTCTAGGTGCGCAAGCGCAGTGAGCAAAACTATCCCGGGGGACTGTCTTGGTTACAACAATCTTGCAACCCACTGAGAGGAAGGAGGACCACTCATGCAACTCACTCACTAGCCTGGGTTGCCCATTGCTGCTGTAAATAGTTGTCTTAATAAAAAGAGCCAGCTTAGTTTTCGAAACATGAGTCCTCTCATATTATTATCCAACATGTAGTTAACGTTACCAGTGTGCATAGCCCTGGGTTCATGAGACATATACTACGATCCTGCAAACACTTTTGTAATATTTCACTCTTTTCTCCTTTGCTCATGGCTCTCCAAGCACATGTGGACAATTAAGCATTTATATTCGACAGCCTGTGTCAGGCCGGAGGTCAGACTAGATTATCGTAACATGGGCTCTTCTGGCCTTAGTATTATGAAGGTTCTTAGATCTCATACTAGGGCAGTGATTGAAGCAAGAAGAGAAAGATGGCCACGGTTTGACTATCCTTTACAATCTTTCAGCTCTCTGTATGGGGTGAGGGAAAGGGGGGGAATTCCTCCAGTTGAGAAGCATTTCTAAATGTCCAGGCCAAGTTAACTCCTCACCGTATCTCTTACTGACACGCAAGATGAAGCAAAAGGGAATATGGAGCCAGTACTGCAAGTGAGGGGGAACAGATCAGAACAAGGAGGATAGCGAAAGGGGGAAAAAAAAAAAATCTGAGGGCGGGGTTGGAAAAAAGTTGTCAGTGCCCTTGACAGAACTCACTGCAAGGTGGCTGGAGCTGCCAGGAGATGTAGCGTGTGTCTCTTATTGATCGAGCAAAGTTGGTTTTAAAGGCGGGCTTGTTAGCTTCTGATAACATACCAAGGTCGCCGCTGATGGCATTGAATGGATTTGGGAGCCAAGGAGACCCTTCCTCCACAATTACCTTTGTTTGGCGTTTCAAAGAGATCAACAACGTGGGGCCACCGCTGGAGCGCTGAGGGAGGGCTCCCCCAGAGTGCTGTGTAAACCATGTCTGCAAGGAGAGTGCTGGAAACGCAGCCCCCAGCGTTGTCACCTGGTTGGCACTGGCACTTTACAACACTGCTGCGCTCGGGCTGGGGAGGGTGGTTTTTTCACACCCCTGAGCTAGAAAGTTCCAGTTCTGTCAAGCTCCAGTGTGGACTCGGCCCACCAGGGGCAGATGACCGTTTTGCGGGGCCCCCCCCTTTGCCACAGCACATGCGTGGGGCTTTTTGAAGCGCGGGGCCCAGGGTGGCCACCCCGCTCGCCCTGCCCTATATTCGCCCATGCAGCCCTCTGCTCCTCAGGAGCCTCTCCCGCCGAAGGCAGGCCCTTCCCCCTAGCCCTCAAGCTGTTTACTCAGTCTTTGTCCCACACCCTTAGCCCGAATCGTCTCCTTTACCCTGTTGGCCAAACTCCGGATGTGGAATTGGCAACACCTAGAGCATCCAATCAAGCTAATATGTTATTTCCCCACACAAGTGCAACCCTTTCTTATTGCCGGGGGCTCGGGTGTTCTCTGCGATGTGCTTGGTCTCTTGCATGCCTTTGCTTGCCACATACAACTCTAATTTTAGCCCCCACCCCAATCAGCTGGAAGGGGGAGGAGTAGCATTTAAAACACTGCTCCCCCAGCGTCGGGGGTGTGTACGGTGGGGAGAGACTGAGTAATTGGAGGCCAAGAGGCAAGTCTCTGACAGAATAGGATTGATTGAAGCTTTTCACTGGAACACTTGCAAAAAAATCAATGCTTATTCCCTGGACTCGCAGAGTATGTTTACTGTATTCAGAAGCTAACATTAAAAGCGAATTCCAGCAATTGCAATTACAGCTTTCCCTCCCTTCTCTCGCCCTCTCCCTCTCGGGCTGGCTTTCCTCATGTTCTGGGGCCTCGGGCAACACTAATGAGTCAAACTGAAAGCGGCTTTATACATTGTAAACCCTTCTCACCCCCACCCCTTTCCTTTCCCTCGGGAGCCTTTCCCTTCCCCCCCATCAGCACTGTCCAACTCAATTCAGCTCAGAGGCATGGAGCTGCCGTGCTGAAGAGATTTCAGGACTCCGAGCTTGGGTCGGAGCATGGCTCGGTAGCTAGGCGCTGGGCCAAGCCATGTACATTCTAATGCTCTCTGATATCACCATTTGATTTCCTTGTGCCTGACGGCAGAAATCTTTAATGCAGCAGAGAGGCGCTTCAGGGACGGGAACGGGGCTTGTTTAGTAAGGAGGGAAGGCGGGCGTCACTGGGGTGGAGGAAGGGGTGATGGGGTGGGGAATGGGATCCTCTCCCAGAAAGAGAGCCTGCATTCGTTAGGGTCCAGGGAGGGTGTGGCCACCAGGATCAAAGCGTGCTACCTTGAGTCACCACCACGATGGAACTGCCCGAGGGAAGAGGGTCCAGACACTGGAGCTCATTACAATGCATTGGATAGAATCACAGAATACTAGGACCTCGAGAGGTCATCGAGTCCAGTCCCCTGCCCTCAAGCCAGGACCCAGTACTGTCTAGACCATCCCTGATAGACATTTACTTAACCTACTCTTAAATATCTCCAGAGATGGGGATTCCACAACCTCCCTGGGCAACTTATTCCAGTGTTTCACCACCCTGACAGTTAGGAACTTTTTCCTAATGTCCAACCTAAACCTCCCTTGCTGCAGTTTAAGCCCATTGCTTCTTGTTCTATCCTCAGAGGCCAAGGAGAACATTTTTTCTCCCTCCTCCTTATGACACCCTTTTAGATATCTGAAAATGGCTATCCTATTCCTTCTCAATCTTCTCTTTTCCAAACTAAACAAGCTCAGTTCTTTCAGCCTTCCTTCATAGGTCATGTTCTCTAGACCTTTCATCATTCTTGTTGCTCTTTTCTGGACCCTCTCCAAATTCTCCACATCTTTCTTGAAATGTGGTGCCCAGAACTGGACACAATACTCCAACTGAAGCCTAATCAGCGCAGAGTAGAGTGGAAGAATGACTTCTCGTGTCTTGCTCACAACACTCCTGTTAATGCAGGCCAGAATCATGTTTGCTTTTTTTGCAACAGCATCACACTGTTGATGCTGCTTGAAGCAAATCTGCACCCACGGTACTTGATGGGTCTCCCTAAAGGCAGCCCCTCCAGCTTAGTTGTGGGAGAAGCCCCTTGTATTAGCTGCTGGCCTAAGACGAGCCTTGGGAAGCTCTGGTGAATCCAGTAGGGAGGACGGCAATGGGTATAAGTACCCCCTCATTACAGGATCACTTCTATTCTGTGTCTCAGCGCTGTGCGCGGCCGAGCACAAAGCAAGTCCTTGCCCACAGTGCTCCAAGAGGACTGCAGCTGAACACAAACCCTTAGATGACTGTGTCTCTTCCACTTTCCTTGGGTTGCTCTGAGCTGACGAGGTCACCAAGATCTGTGTCTGGCTTGCGATGTGCGTGTCACTCAGTAGTGAGTCAGGCAGGGGAGGAGGGGGGTTTAAATGAGGCAAACTAGCTTTTTGCTTCTGTTTGCGGTGCGGAGCCGAATACAGCGGCGGATGAGTGAGCCGGGCGCTTGGCTGCCCCTTGCACTAATGAAGCGGTTGTGAACAGTTGTGACAGCAGAGTCTTCTCTGGGGTGGCGGTGGCGTTGTGTGAAGAACACAGCTTGACTTGGCGATCACAGCCCGTGCTGCTGTCAGGGGGAAATCACACGCTTTGGCTCGTAAGCTGAGAGGTTTTGATCTGGAAGCTGCTGTTGGGGAAAATAGGGACTACTAAATTCATTGTACAGATTTGCTTTTCCGACTGTAACTGTTCGGCGTGGGCCTCCCCGGAGTTCCAGCAGCGAACTGTCCGCTCTTATTGGCTGTCTCCATCTTCATGTGGGTTTAAAATGTCAAGCTTCTCAACACATGAAACGTTCAGAAAGTGCCTAAACCCCATTGACTTTGACTGTGATGCAGGGGCCTACATTGCATGTTTCTGAAAATGTTGTTCCAAGCATCATTATACTGCATTGCATGCTGCTTGGAGCAAATCTGTACGAGATGGGTCTCCCTAAAGGCAGCCCCTTCGGCTTAGTTGTGGGAGAATCCCCCTCGTGTTGGCTGCTGGGTCTCCTTTTGGCTGTAGTCCCTGCTCAGGCTGAGGGGTTGCGCTTTCCCCTGCACATGTCCTATACTGTAGCTGGCACTGTGACGTAGTCGGCGCAGCTCAGGGATGGGAGCCTCATAATCTGAGTTCTAATCTCTGAACAACTGTCTAGCTAGGAAGCTTGGACTAGCCATTTCCCCCTCCCCCACCGTTCTGACTCTGCTTCCCTATTGGTGAAATGGGGGAAATAGCCTATTTCCAGAGAGTGCAGGCCACTGGGCTCCACCAGCAGACCCCCTGCCTGCCCCTCTCCCCCAAGCACCACTCGAGCCCTGCGGCACCGGAGCCCTGCACTTCCTCTTCCTCCTCCTCCCAGCCCTTTGGGAGTGCTAGAATCACCTGATTTGTGCTCTGCCCCCCCTCCTCCCTCCCAGAGCTGGAACAGTGGCAAACAGCTGGTTCCCCAGTGCACAAGAGGGGTGTGTAGTGGTTAGAGACGGGGGCGCCGCAGGGACACAGATGGAGCCCCAGTGGGCTGTGGGTTGCAGCCTGCTGGTTTAACTTGTGCGGCCTGCTGGTTTAACTGCTGTCACACAAGTCATTAACATGAAGGACCGTCTGTGCTAAGCATTGATTTGAATAACATCTAGGCATCCCATCCTCACAGAACTGCTGAATGAGCAATGGGCAGCTAAGGCTAGGGAGTAGGCTGCATAAGCGTTCCTTCTTCATCTCAGTGGGATGCTAGATTGCTGTAGGATGGGGCAGTTCTGCTCACTGTGCTGGCGTGCCTAGAATTTGCCGGTGGTGCCGACTGACCCGTAGCAGTGCTGTGATTGGCACTGTGTGCAATCGGCACCCACCGCACTTCATGAGCTCTTGCTTTACGTGCGTGTCACTTTAGTAACACTGGTAGGAAAAAACAATGTGGATGAAAATCAGCAGACTCCGGCAACCCTATGCCTGTGCAGTGGTAAAAAATGTCTCACGGGGCCACACGTAGAACTCCAATGGGCTGTGTTTATAACTGTTTAGAAAATACACCAGGGTTGGAAGTACCAGTGGGTTGTTAAAGGACTGAGCAGTGCAGGCTACATCAATAACAGGTGTCAACCAACATCACAATGTCCTGGAATTGTCAGAAGTTTCAGAGGGGAAGCCTTGTTAGTCTGTAAGTGGAAAAACTTAAACAGCCAATAGTCCTGCAGCACCTTAGAGACTAACAAAACATGTTGATGGGATCATGAACTTTCATGGGCACAACCCAGTTCACTCGCGGGAGGGCCCTGCCTGGCCCTGGGGCTGCCTGGCAGAAGTGGCTTGTGCCCACGAAAGCTCATGATGCCTTCAACATGTTTTGTTAGTCTCTATGGTGCTGCAAGACTATTCGCTGGTCTTTTAAGTTTTTTTCTGAAATTGTCAGAGACTCATAGAACAGGAAGGAACCTCAAGGGGTCATCAAATCCAATGCCCTGCACTCATGGCAGGACCAAGCACCATGTAGACCAGCCCAATCTTTTCGAGCCATACAGACCCTTTTTGATCTCTTAAAATTTCATGGATCCCCCTCCCTGGGGCAAAATAAATGATTGGGCCCCCACGGTCTTTACTTTTAAACTTTCCACGGACTCCCTGCAGTACCATCACAGGCCACCAGCCACTGATCTAGACCATTCTTGACAGGTGTTTGTCTAACCTGCTCTTAAAAATCTCCAGTGATGGAGATTCCACAACCTCCCTGGGCAATTTATTCAAGTGCTTAACCATCCTGACAGGTAGGAAGTTATTTTGAACATGGAAAGAATCTAGTGGAAAAATGCATTGTCTACAAGCAAAATACCACACCCATTTATTTGTCATGGGTACTAGAAATCATTTGTTAATGAGAACACAGTGTATCCCTGATGTGACCCCCTAGGATCTTGGCTTTGGTGATTAAAGCAGACCTTTCTAAAGCCCTGAGCATGCTGGGCGCAGTTTGGGTGCTGTGGAAATGGGGCCTCACGGGATGGGAATAAATGGGCAGAGCACAGACGTTCCTTCACTTCGAGACATGGTATTAGGTTGTAGGAAATAGCTTCTGAAATGGCTGGACATCCACTGATTGCGTTGATTTTCCTTGGACCGCTCCAGTGATGTGATTTTTCAAATGCATAGAGTGAAGCACAAATGCTTGTGTTTGTAGAACTGAGGCCTATCTAAGCTGTGGGCAACATGCTTGCAGAAGGATATGGTACCAGGGGCAAGCAATTGCCAGCGACTGTGGTGAACATAGATCTGGGTTCTCAAACCATTCCCAACATGTCATTCAAAACTTGATTTAATTACAGCCCACTTCCGTTAGAGGGAACCCTAGTGCGAGTTTCCACAGGCATCTAACTGTTCAGAAAGCTTGATGGCATACTAACGAGTAGCCATGGAGAGAGAGGTAGACGAAGAAACCTGAGACACAAATTTTTAAATCCGTATTGCTTTACAGATCTTCAAACTGCATAAACCTTGTCTTGCCCTTCAGTGCACAGGTAGAGACTCAGGGTTGAGCATAAGGGAGCAGTCGACAAAGGCTTCCCCTGTAGACCGATCCGTGTCTTGACTGCCACACTGTGTTGACAATCAGCTGAGCCGGCACAGTGTGGCGGCCATTTTTATTTTAATGAAGCCGGGGATATTTAAATCCCCGCTTCATTGACTGTCGGGTAGCCTATTTTATATGCCTCTGTCAGCAGAGGCATGTAGTCTAGACATACCCTCAGGATGTGTCTAGACTACAGGGTTTTGTTGACAAAAGTGGACTTTTGTTGACAAAACTATGCCTGCGTCTACACTACTGCCGTTCTGTTGACATAATGTTGACAGAACGCGGCAGTTTTGTCGAGGGCGGTAAACCTCATTCTATGAGGAATAACGCCTTTGTCGACAGAGTTCTGTTGACAGAAGGCGTTGCTGCGTCTACGCTGTCCTTTGCATCTACACTCTCGTGTTGACAAAGTGGCTTGCTTTGTCGACAGAACTGGATGCAGTCTAGACACTCTTTGTCGACAGTATCTGTTGACACAGCCTCTGTTGACAAAAGCCTGTAGTCTAGCTTTACCCTCAAACTCATTTCCCAAGACAGAGTTGTAGGGGATGCAAACATGGGGCTGGATTATGTTCATGGAGGAGAGGTCTATCAATTGCTGTTAGCCAGAATGGGCAAGGAGGATGTCCCTACCGTCTGTTTGTCAGAGGCTGAGAATGGGCTAGAGGGAGGGAAATTACTTGATGATCACCTGTTGATTCCCTCTGGAGGCACCTGTCACTGGCCACTATCGGCAGACAGGATACTGGGCTAGATGGACCTTTGGTCTGACCCAGTCTGGCAGCTCTTATGTTTATTGGAAGCTGTTTCCAGTCTTGACCAAGGCGAGGCTGCTGCTGCTGCATCATAGATTGGGCTGCTTAGCCTGGCTCAGCCTCTACGGGTGCACAGCAAATTGGCCCTGAAATACCTCCTGTTAATGGAAATGCAGCCAGCCACCTGGGCCAGCGGGTGGGGGAGTAGTTTGCAGACATTACGGGGAGCTGCCTGGCCTGTTCTGAGGTTCTCCCCCTTCAGCTTCTTCCCCGCGAGCTATTCCCTTCTGACACCTGGCTTCCTTGAAGTGGCACCGCAGCGTCTTCAGGCTAAGTAGCTACCAGTTATAATTACAGCACCTCTGTACCAGGATTAAGCGGTTCACTGAGAGAGGTGTGGGAAAGGTTAGGGCCACGCTCTGCATGGCTTAGCTCTAATGAGGCTTAAAAAGCTGCTTTTCTCTCTCACATTGCACCTTGTTTTTGAAACATCTGCCCCCCCCCAACCCTTCCCGCCGGGGGAGGGGGCTGGACAGTGGCTGCCGTCGCCTTTCCTTGCCCCCGAGCAGATATTTAAAGGGAATGAGTTTGTTAAATGCAGCGCGCACATTAGGCTGCAATTATGCCTTAATTACACAGCCCGCCATTCACTCTGGCACGACAACGCCCCCTCTGCCGTCTACAGAAGCTTCTCAGCCTACGGTGCCAGCTTCCTCCCTTAGCAAGATTGCTCAAGCCTGAACAAGGGAGTACAGGCACCTAGATTTTCAGGAGTGACGGAAGGCAGAACAAGGAGCAATGGTCTCAAGTTGTGGTGGGAGACGTCCAGCTTGGATATTAGGAAAAACTATTTCCCTAGAAGGGTGGTGAAGCACTGGGATGGGTTCCCTAGGGAAGTAGTGGCGTCTCCCTCCCTAGGGGTGTTTAAGTCTCAGCTTGACAAAGCCCTGGCGGGGTTGATTTAGTTGGGATTGGTCCTGCCTAGAGCAGGGGGCTGAACTTGATGACTCCTGAGGTCTCTTCCAGCTCTATGGTTCTATGATTCCTCCCAGGCCTCCTGGCTTTGTCCCCATGCCACTGAGAGAAGGAACCAGAGCTGGGTTCACAATGGCCGGCTGCGGAAAGCCGAATACCCGCTCTTTCTATGATACAGGGTAGGGAGAGAAAGTAGAATATTTAGAGACGGAAACAGCCCTGGCCAGAGCGGCGGGTATAAAAGGCAGGGGAAGGCATTGTCTTCCCAAATCACCGGTCCGGCCCTACTCAGACTTCATCCCCAGAACACCTACTTAGGTGTAGTGGGGGTGGAGTCTTTCTGCCCCTGAGCTCCCTGCCCCTGAGTGTTGCCCACGAAACACGGCCACAGGTGCATGCTCAATCATGCTGAAGATGCTGAAACTCCGCTGTTGAGTTCTCCTGCTGGTTCCTGTAACCAGAGAGAGCAGCAGGGCCCCTAGCACCCTCCTCCGGAGCTTGCCTGCCTGCATTTCTCTGGGGCACCCTGGGACTTGCCTATGGGAAAGCCGCTTGTCACCCTGAGTAATGAAAAGGCCAGTGTCAGGCTGGGAAAGGGCTCCTCCTTCAGCTTCATTGGCCAAGCTGCAAGCTGGGGAGGGGGGAGAAACCAATCCCTGCAAGCATCCTTTCCTGGCCACCCACTAGGGCTGCTGCGAGGGGTCTGCCTGCCTCCAGGCCTGTCAGCTCTGGATCCCCTGGGATGTGCTTAGCGTCTAGCGCCTCAGCAAGCAGCAGCATCTGTTTCTCCTGTGAAACTTCCTGGCACAATTCCTGGGATGGGCGCTGTCCAGTCCCCTTTCTCAGCTCCAGGTATCAGAGCCAGCACGGATCCCCAAGGTTGCCCAGTTACTTACCCATTTCTCCCCAAGCCGCCTTGCAAAGAGTGAAGCCGCCAGTTATGGCTGAACTCCCTTGGGCTATGCACTAGCTGGGAGGCAGTTAACACTCATGCGCTTGCAAGAGTGACACCTGGATGCTCCTTGGTCTGAAACTGCATGAAGCCCAGGAAAATCCACGCCACATGAAAACCACAGAGTCCTGTGCTTTCTAGCTCATGTTTCCCTGGGGAATTGGGGATGCACAATGCATGCAGGACAGGGGCTGCCTCTGCTTTGCTCTGCAGCCTCTGCCCCTCATTAGCCACCTCAAATGCTGTGAGATATGGAATTTGTGAGGCACGAATTTCTGAAAGGGAAGGGGCTTGTCTGGTTTTTTTTCCCCCGTGAGTTCATTTGAAAGTGTAGTTGCTTAGAATGTGGGCTAACCTTTTATGCTAACCTTTCTGGCTTCCTCACCTTGTCTCTCTGCTCTCCTGGGACTAACATGGCCACAATAGCATTGCACATTTCAAGTAAGAGGGTCATGCTAAAAAATTCCCCTTATTGAAAAGCCCTGGAGAATTTAATACAGAATCCTACAGGGTGCTTTAGGGATGCATCTACACAGCAAGGGCTGCATCTACACAGCACCCAAAACTTGAAATAAGATCCTCAATTTGCACTGCACAAATTGCGTAGCTTATTTCGAGTCTATTTATAAATTTGGCGCGGTCTTCACCTATTGGACAATCAGACATGAGATGGATCTGGGGTTGACTTTTTCCCTTCCCTGTTCACTGTAGGTCACCCCCCCATGATGTATGGTTGGGACTTTGGGCCAGTGTAATTTAGGTGATGAAGTGTGATTCCACTTGTCTTGTGAGCTTTTCCTGTGTCTACCTCTCTGAATGCCCCTCCCTTAATTTTTATAGAAAGGGGTGGAAGGATGGTCCAGTCTGCAGAGGGGAGGGCAAAACAAGTAGCTGGATTTTTTTAAGGCACATGATTAAGCATCAGGAACACTAGCTGCTGCGATTTCCTGGCACTGACTGACACTAATCTTGGGCAAGTCACTTATCTTTATCTTATTTACGCGTAAGAAGGGATTAATTGTAACCTTATGGGCTGTGACAAAGTGGGGATTGTATTTACTCTGTTCACTTGGCATGCTGTGTGTGATTTCTACTGTCATGTGCTGCTCTGTTGTAACCGTGTGTGTGTGCGTGCCTCAGTTTCACTGGGCACTCCACTGGTGCCCAGCTGGGAATGGGAGTTTTGGGTGTGACTCTCACTGAGGGGCAGGCTGCCTCAGGCTGTCCCATCTTAGCATGTACAAAACAATAGCTCAGGCTCTCTCTTGTAACCTGAGCCAACATGGGGGGGAGCAACCAGGTGACATCAGGTGACATCTGGCTGGGGCCAGTTGCTGAGTGTGTGAGGGAGTCTCAGGATGCAGGGAGGGGGCCCATGGTGCCGGCTGTGGGCCCCCCTCTCTCCAAGTTGGATTGTACTACCTGCTTCTGGTTCCTGCGTTAACAAGGGTGTTCTACACTGTGTCCCTGTCAATGAATAAACTTTCTATTCTGCCTGCTGGCTGAAAGTCACATCTGGCTGCGCATGGGGGTTCAGGGTCCAGAGACTTGCCACTCCTCCAAGACAGTGGTGGCAGCGGTGGGATGGACTGTACCCCATGGACGGAGTATCTAGCAGTAAGTGACTGGGGCACAGTGGAAAGAAGAGGGGCTTGCAAGAGCCAAGCGTGCTGAAGGCCAGTGAGGAGCGGTTCCAGGAAGTGAAGGGACCTGGGGTCTAACCCGAGTGCGATCCTCAAGAGGGGTGTCACCCCAAGTAGGGGTTCCTCCTGAGGACTGTGAGAAGTGGTCCCAGGAGACAGAGGGACCTATGGTCAAACCTCCAGGGGGGGAGTTGTGACCCCATGGAGACTGGCACCCTGAAGGGGTTCTTGGGAATTGTGGGGTGCTGCAAGCGTGGGCCTGTGAGTCTGCACCCCCTTGGGAACAGCGGGGAGATGGCCGATCCCCAGCTCCTGAAGAGGTATGTTGTTGAGCTATGCAAGGAGAGAGGAATAAAGATCAGAGGGTTCAGCAAAACCCAGCTAATTGTCCAGCTGCGAGAGAACCATCCCTCCCTCCTCCCCCTCCTCTCACAGACCTGGACCCTGTCCCAGCTGGGAGAAACCAGACACAAGTGACAGGGCCCAGCGCCAAGCTGCTGAGATGGTGGCTGTGCCTGACGGACTGTGATATGGAGGGGTCTGTGTTAAGGACAGTGCCAAGTCCTGGCTGATGCTCTGGCGTGGAGAAAGGTGCCTGAACTTCCCCAGGCCACTGGCTAAGTGACCCTGCTCAGCTGGGTCTCAAAGGGGAGAGAGAGGTGACAAAGTGGGGATGGGATTCACTCTGTTTGCTTGTCATGCTGGATGTGATTTCTACTGTCCTGTGCTGCTCGGTAGTAACTCTGTGTGCGTGCCTCAGTTTCCCTGGGCACTGCATTGGTGCCCAGCTGGGGTTGGGAGCTTTGGGTGTGACTCTCACTGAGGGGCAGGCTGCCCCCATCTTCGCAGGTAAGCAACAATAGCTCTGGCTCTCTTGTAACCTGAGCCTAGATCGGGGAGTAACCAAGTGCCACCTTTTTACCCAGGAAAACTGGACAAAGGAGGAGGTGGGGCTACTTGCAGGGCTGGGGCCAGTTGCTGAGTGTGTGAGGGAGTCTCGGGGGGCTTAGGATGCAGGGAGGAGACCCATGGCACTGGCTCTGGGCCCCCCTCTCGCCAACTTGGATTGTACTACCCGCTTCCGGTTCCTGTGTTAACAACAGATCTGTGTTACTCTGTGTCCCTGTCAACGGATAAACCGTCTGTTTTGCCTGCTGGCTGAGAGTCACATACCATCTCCTAGAACTGGAAGGGACCTTGAGAGGTCACCAAGTCCAGTCCCCTACCCCCACGGCAGGACCAAGCACCATCCATGCCCCAGATCCCTAAATGGCCCCCTCAGGGATTGAACTCACAACCCTGGGTTTAGCAGGCCAATGCTCATTTGGCTGTCAGTGGGGGTGCAGGGCCCAGAGACTCCCCACTCCTCCGTGACACAGGCTGAGCCTGACTTCATTGTCCAGCTCTCTGGGGATCCTGACATGGGACTTACCTATTGAATGGGCAGTGCTGAAAGGCATCTATGTAAAAACACCACCACCTGAGTTCCCCACCTCTGCCCTTTCCATACCTGCCCTGTAAAAGCCAGCCCAGCTGCTGAGGGGGAGTTGGCTCCTACTTGGGTTTGCACACAAGCGACAGGATTAATGGAATTTGCATGGCAGGATATCAGTTAGGGAGAGTGGAACGGGAGCTGGCAGGAACAGAGCCTGGCTTTCAGATCCCAGTGTGAGTATGGCGTTCAGGCAGTGAAGTTTACAAATGCCGAGGGCTTTTGCTTTGAAGCAAATTGGATACGGAATTACCAAGGACAAAACAAACAGGGAGCTCCAGGATCCCTTTGTGTAGAACTAATGCTCAAAACAGGACTGCCCTTTGGACATGAATTAGCCACTGGATAGAGCTGCTTTTGTCCAGGCTAAGCATTTAGGCAGTTTCCCATTGACTTTTGTGGAGGCTAATCTATCGAAAGCCAGAGCTGACTTGGCTGTTTACCACCTTGCTGCTCCTCCACTATCTGTTCCCTTTAAATAAATGCAGTGCTGAATTGATTCCCAACCTCTGAATCGGCCGGCACTGAGCTGAGGGCAGGAACAAGCCCTCTGTGAGGTGCCCATAAATTCCCTCTGAGGAAGATGGTCAGAGGGGTTATTTCAAACAGCCCCTTTCACGTGTTCCTCCAGTGGCTCAGGGCAGACGCTTTGCCGTCTTTCTTCACCTGTCCCAAATATTGCCGCCAACTTTGAACTTCCCGCCCATAACGCTGAATTTGTCCCTCTCTGTCTAAAGATGGAAGAGGAATGAAAACAGGAGGATTCTGTAGAATTGAGTAGAGAATTAAATTCTTTCTGCGGGGCTTTCTGCCTGCTGGAGACTTCTGTAGGATGGTTTTGGAGGTGTAGGAAGGCTATAAAGTTTGAGAACACTAGGGTTGGTGGGAAGGAAATCCTACAGAAAGGCTTATCACTTTCTATTCATGTCCTTTAGTTTTGTAGCACCTGCAGGCCCCAAAGGAGATCAGGGCAATATGTACTAGGCATGGTAAGTACAAACAGTGAGATCAAAGATCTTACAGGCCAAATAGGCAGGCCAAAGGATGGGAGGGACTCTAGTAGCCCCAACAGGCTGGCTGCGTCTACACTGGCATGATTTTGCGCAAAAAGTGCCAGTGAAGACAAGGCCTTATTCAAGGTCACCCAACCAGTCAAGGCCGGAACAGAACACAGGGCTTTAGGGTCACAGGTCAGCACCCTTTGCGTTGGGTCATGTGCTAAACGTTTTCTGCTAAGGTTTATCCCCAGATAAGGTGCAGTAACACTACAGGCTCCCTGGCTCTGTCCTGTAAACTAGGGGAAAGTCTCTTGGGCTGTGAAATGGTAACAAATCCCACATCTTGACAGGGTTAGCCTAGGTAACCATTGTGGTACCTTCTTAACCCTGTGATTCTCCGAGCATCTGCTGGTTTTGCCAAGCAGGGCTCCTTTTGGGGGTGAACGTGATGGGGCTCTTTTAATCGGGGTGGTGGACTGGAATGAGCTCCTCCCCTGCAACTTGCTTCGTAGCCCAGAACACAGATCAGCTTTCCATCTTCATCCTCCGTCCTTTCCTCCTCTGCGGGCTTAACAGCAGAAGGGCAACGTGTTCCCTTGTGACGGATTGTTCTGCATCCGGGCTGTCTCTCAGACCAGTTGATGGGCAGCAGGGGAATCTAATCACAGCAGCACTGAGAGGAGGAATGGGGATGAAGACAGAGCTGCTTTGGCTCTCTTCCTCTAATTAATCTGCCATTCACAGTGCAAAGTGCTCCCATGTGAGGGAGTCTGAGCGCCAGACACCAGCTCTCTCCCTTGCTCACCGGGCAGGCAGAGGCTGGGGAATGGTATGGAAAGGCAGGGTGCTGAGTCTCTAGGAAGCAGCAGATTCCCCCATCTAGGGAGCACTCCTGGTCATCCCAGACTGGGTTCACCTGCTCTCATTAGATGGTCCAAAGGATCTCACTAGTTTGACCTTGCATCAGGGTGGTCTTGTCTCTGGGGCTGAAGGGGAGACAGGAGGCAGCTCCATCCCCCACTACAGAGGACACCCTTCTCTTTGGGAAGGCAGCATGGTCATCTGATCTCCTTTTTCAGGACTCACAGACAGCAGCAGTGAGTGCCGTAAGTCAGGCCATGGAGACTCGGTTTTTCCTCCTGTATCTGGAAAGGAAGCCGAGCCAGCTTAGCAGGCTATGCAGGGTCTCCCTTGTCAAGCTGTGACAGTCACCGACTGTCCCCTTGGGTACTCTGAGCTTGTTCACCACCCAGGTGAGTGCCTTTGTGATCCCTTATGTCAAACCCACAACTAATTGAGGTTACTCCAAATCCCCAAAAAACAGTAGCTTACCCCAGGTCAATGACTTTGTAGATCAGTGTTTCTTAAATTGTGGTCTGTGGCACACCGGTGTGCCGCAAGGCAGTCGAAGGTGTGCCATGGAGAACAGAATTCAAAATGGCCACCCTTAAAGGGGCAGGTGACTTTTTTTTTTGGTCAATAACTTTCCCCCGACCCTTTTTTTTCCCTCAATGATTTTCCTCCCTTCCCCCAACCCTTCCTCCCCCCCTTTTTTTGTGTCCCTCATAAAAAAATCCTTGGTGTTCCTCATAAGAAAAAGTATTGTTTTGTGTTCATGAGTCTTAAAAAGTTTAAGAAACACTGTCTTAGATCTCACACCAAAGACCATGCTTGCAGTCTGTAGAATAATAAACTGCATAAAGATGTATTAAGTGGGAAGAAGAAATTAGTTATTTACAAGGTTACTGCAGATAAACACACAACTTAGGCCACGTCTATACCTACCCAGTAGTTCGAATTAAGATTCACAACGCCAGCTATGTTAATTGCATAGCTGAAGTCAACGTACCTTAATTTGATCTTTTGCACCAGCTTTACAGTGGAAGGATGATGGGAGCAAATGTTCCTGTCAACTTTCCTTACTCCTCGTGAGAAGTAGGAGTACTGGCATTGATGGTTCTCAGCGTTTGATTTAGCAGGTCTTTACTAGACTCACTAAATCAAATGCCAGAAGATTGACCATCGCAGCATTGATCTTCTTGCTAAAGTGGACATGGCCTTACAATCTTAAATTTCAATAGATAATAGAAAGTTCTGTAACAAAGAAGCTGTATCTGTTCTTTAGGACTAACCCAAGCACAGCACGGGAGGTCTCTTGCTTGTGCCTAATAAACCTGGTCCCCTAGAGTCAAACCTGCATAGAGATCCAGTTTCTTCTTGTTAGGGGGTTTTTAAACTCCCTCCTCCCTTGTGGTCTGAGCTACAAACTCAGTTGATGGGCAGAATCCACTTGTCATTCCTCTTGGCGGGGAAAGGAGAGGCAAAAGAACAAATTGTCCTCTTCATGGTCCCACAATCTGCTAGTGTTTAAGGACTTTTCCTGTTGGGCAGAGCGTAACCCCTTTCTGTTGGAGCAACATGTCACACTAATATTTATCTCCAGTCTGATTTACAGTCACAGAAGCTTACAATGCACATATATTGCCTTACAATGTGGGATAAATGTTATAAGTGAGATAAATGCAGGCAATAACTCGTATTCATTGAAGTCTAAACACTAAACAATTGTGATAATTCTAATAGCTGAGAGGTGAGTCAGACTGATTCCAGTAAGGTATTTGTTAGTATTCAAGCAAGGCAGGGGACTTTGCCATGAATTAGCACCCAGTCTGCCAGGGCCTTTCCTGATTTGGGGTGCACGGGGACAAGGCTGTCCTTAGGATTTATGGGGCCTGATGCAGCACTATTAAACTTGTGCCCCTATGGCTGATGCTAGCCTGGGTGGGAGGAATGATGATGTTTTAGAGTTGTCATTTTATAATCTTAGCAACACACTAATCAAATATCTGTAAAACAAATTTTAAACTAAGGTTAAACTTCAACAACTTGTCCTTGTTGAATCTGATCAGATTTCTTTTGGCCCAATCCTCCAATTTGTCTAGATCACTCTGGACTCTCTCCGTACCTTCCAGCATATCTACCTCTCCCCCTAGCTTTGTGTCATCTGTGAATTTGCTGAGGGTGCAATCCATCCCCTCCTCCAGGTCATTAAGAAAGATGTTGAACAAAACAGGCCCTAGAACTAATCCTCAGAACTTGATACCGACCGCCAACCAGACATCGAGATCACTTCCTGTTGAGCCCGACAATCTCACCAGCTTTTTATCCACCTTGCTGTCCATTTATCCAATCCATGCTCCCTTAACTTGCTGGCAAGAATACTGTGAGAAACTGATTCAAAAGCTTTGCTAAGGCTAAGGCATGCACCAGTCAATGTCTAGAGACCCTGAGTGAGTGGTGAGAGATGAGTTAAGCATGGCTTCCATTCCATTTGTCCAGCTTTCTATCTGATTCTCTACTCTAGCTTTACCATGCTAAGGGCTGCTCCTGCAAATAGGGAGACCAACAGCTTCCATGAGCCTCTGGGCAAGGTGGGGAGCAGCTCTGTGCCCCAAAAGGGGCGGGGCCTTGAATGGAAGGGGCAGCCACCCATCCACACTGCTTAGAACATGGTGCTGGCCATCCCTAGACCACAGAGTTGCAGAAAGCACACAGGGCTCCGGCCGCAATTGAAAAGTCTCGGGGCTTCGCATTCTGCTGCATTAGTGGCGGGGCAACTGTCTGTGCGGCAAATAAGGGCAAAGGGGAGCTTGATCTTTTTTTTTTTTCTTCTGAAAGTGAAATTTAATGCTGGGTTGACAGCCCTTTGCACCACTTACCTGGGAAGCGGTAATACGAGTTCTCGGTCCTTACCCCTGAGTTGGGGGGGAAGGGGGATAGAGGGTGGAGTGCTTTCCCAGTGCTCAGTCTCTGTAGATGCCACCAGCAAGCTAGTGCCTGCTGAGCCGGCGGGTGTTACCATCAGGATACCGCTCTCCTGAAAACGGGAGTGAGCCGCTCACTTCAACAACAGCCCTCAAAGCAGGACAGTTTTTGCCCCAGCAACGTAGAGGTTAAAACACTGCGTTTCTGCTCTCCAGGAGTCGCTCACTCCCACGTCCCTTTTCCTCAGTAGAAGCCTTTGAGAAGTTCCATGACATGCGCTAGGTGCCAGCAAACCCTGTTAGGGCCGACAAAGGAATTATTCCCCGTCTGTGCAGGGAGAAATGAAAGACCTAACGGGATTCCTCCTGTCATTACCTTTGTCCCTTCCAAACAGGGGAGTTGGGGAGAGAGATAAAAGCGACATATTGTTAAACAACTTCATCTTTGGCCCCTTTTATTTCTATTGGCTGCACAGCAAATGCTCGGGAAGAACAGGAAAACTAATGAGCTGCCTACAAGATGGAGAACATTGAGGCTCAATGGGATGTGAGAGCTATAAATCTAGACGACGTTACGTTTTTTTCTAATGTGTCCCTTAGACAGCCGAATGGATCTGGAGCGTGATGTCAGTCCGGTGATGTGAGGGAAGGTCTCTCTTTGGTTGAATAGCACAGCCTCCACGTTCATACCTCACCACCTCTGGTTTCTTCAGGTCTCCAAAGCGGAGCAGAGTTGGGGCTGGCCCTAGCCGGGTGGAGAGACGTAAGAGAGCTCAGTTATTGCTCTTCCTCCAGGCACCGGGGTGTTCGGAGTGGCTCATTTTGTGGGGTTGAAAAAGTGAGGCGTGACGCTGGTCTGAGTGGTTCAACGACTGATTCTTTGTTGGAGAAATTGAATCAAGGAATGTGCCATCTTTCAGGGTAGAGAAAGTCTGCATGCAGAGTAGCAGGCTGTAGGCTTAAACCCTGAAGTGGCTTTGTTAAAGTATATGAATTAAAGTTTCTATTAGCCCTGGACAGTCCTTCTGCTTCACCCTCCTTGTTTCACAGCTAGGGAAGCTGACGTGACACAGAAAAAGCAGGGAACCAGGACTGGAAACTGACTCTCCCTCATCCTTGTGTAGACAGCATGAGGCTGATGAAAGAACTCTGTCCATCTAGTTTGAAGGGTAGCCGCAGAGGTGGTTGCAATAGGAAAGTACTTGTAAAAAATGGTAAGTTACTTTCACTGCTGGGTAGCTGTCTTAGTCTGTTTAAACAAAACCAAAGAGTGTGGCACCTCAGAGGCGAACCCCTTTATGTATAAACTTGTTAATCATTAAGGTGCCACAGGACTCCTCATCATGTCTCTCAACCTCACACCCAACTCTAGACGATGCGGGTTTTGTACCGTGCGGAGAGAACGTTTCGACGCTCAATAGTGTCGACACTGACCACAGTTGTGCTCCTGGGATGTTTTCAGTGCAAGATGTGGCCCAAGTCCCATGTTCCTGTGTCTCTAGTGCCTAAACCACTTAGGACAACGACACGGGGGCGATGCCACCACTAGAACGCTGCAGCTGTGCTGCAGTAGCATTTCTACCAAGGCGCTCACTCTCTGCAGCCACAGAAGGGGCACTCCCGTCAGGAGCAGCCCTAGATGTGTTGCCGGCAACTGGCACCCTAGGCGAAACGCGCCATCGGCACCCCGCCTCCAAAGCCCTCAACGGCTGTTTATCTTGGCGCCCTTGGCGACTGCCTAGTTCGCCTGTATTGATGGGCCGCCACTGACTCCCATCCCTGTAGTTAATCCTCTACCCTGAGAAACGGCAGTTGAGTCAGATAGGTTAATGAAAGAATACTTCTAAGGCAGGGGTGGGGAACCTCAGGCCTAGAGGCCAAATGTGGCCCCCGGCTTGCCTCGATCTGGCCCCCGAGGCTCAGAGACCCCCAGCATTGGGAAGCCTGTGTTGCTCCTCCAGCTCCCCCACTGCCCTACTGTGGTCTGAAGCGCACACAATCTACTAGCCTGCCCCGCCTCCCAGGCTCTGGTGTATGAGGGAAATGTGGGGCGTGTCTTTCTCCTTCTCAGTCAGGGGCCACGTCGGTGAGTTTGCTTCTCACTTGTGTGCGGTCCCCATCCAGCTGATTCTTCTGAGGGTCAGCAGCCCCCGGCCTAAGGCAATCTACGTGAGGAGGTAAATGAGTCTAACTAGGGCTTTGTCTACACTTGTTTCAAACGCAGTTGCAGTAGCACTGTAAACGGAAAGTGTGGCCACGAGCACTGGGAGCTAGGAGTGAGTTCTCCTAGGGCTCTGTGAAACCACCTGTACCTGGTGCTTTACATCGCTGGGACTTGCTGTGTTGGGCTGGGGAGTGTTTTTTCACATCCCTGAGCCAGAAAGGTGCTGTAAAGCATTAGTGTAGACTTGGCCTAGGTTGCTCAACGGGACTTTTCAAACCCCTGAGACTAACCTAACTTTTCAGTGTAAATCTGGCCTTAGTCACCTTAGGGTATGTCTACACTGCATCCCTCTGTTGGCAGAGGGACGCAGATTAGGCAGGTCGACATAGCAAATGAGGCAGGGATTTAAATATCCTGTGCCTAATTTGCATAAAAATGGCCGCCGCATTTTGCCAACTCAGCACTTTGTCAGCAAAAAGCGGCAGTCTAGAGGAGGATCTGTTGAGAAAGAAAGCCTTTTTTGACAGCTCCCTTATGCCTCCTGCAAAGAGGTTTAGACATACCCTTAGTGGCTTCTATCCTTGGACTTTCTCCTTCAGGGGGGTATTCTCTGGAAAGATCAAAATAACGCCGGCTATAAAAGATTTGCTTGTTCACTCCCATCTTTGGCCTCTCAGGGGCCACCCAGAAATCTCCCCGCGCAGTACTAGACTGATGGCTTTATAACTACCCACTGTTTTCTGCTGCTGTTTGCAGATTAAAAAACAGAAAAGTTGGGTGGTTGAAGTGCCGTCACCAATCATTTTCATGGCCATAGGATTGCTCGTTAGCACGCTTGTTTACAGATTGTTAGGCTGGAGAGAAATCTATAGTCCCTGCATTTTTAACTCAATCACCACTCAATAGGAGAATGCAGTCTAATATCAAAGCAAGGAGTAGTCCCATGACACCTTTCAGGCTCACAAATATATATAGCATCATGAGCTTTCATGGGTAAGATCCAGCTCTTCTGATGAAGTGTGGTTTACCCAAGAAAGCGCATGATATATATTTTTGTTTGTCTGTAAGGTGCCACAGGACTACTCCTTGTTTTTAAAATTACATGGCTACCACTCTGAGACTTTTTCATGAAAGCAAGCATTCATTAAAAGAAATAATGTTTATGGATTCTTGACCTAGATCTCCCCAAACTGGGTGTAGGGTTAAATTAAACTGATCATACTACACCGCTTTGGGCTCTGTAAAATTTCTGCCATGAGTGCTGTAGCTAGGTCTACCTAACCCTGGTATAGACGTGGCTAGACCAACAGAAGGATTCTTCCTTTGGCCTACCTACTACCTCTGAGGGGCAGATGAACTACAGCTCTAGAGGAAAAACCCTTCTGTTGATATAGGAAGAAGCATCTACATTATGATTTGCAGCAGTGTGGTTATACCGCTACAGCGGCTGTAGTGTGGATGTACCTGAACTCTGGTCCCTGGGGTGTGTCTCTTGAGAGCATGATTGGGCAAGAGGATGGCTTTCTCCAAGTCCGTAGAAACTTATAGTGGGGATAACTGAGTGTAGGCTTATTCCAGTGACATTCAACCTTGGGCTTCAGGACAGCCCAAGTGGTCATGCACACTGTTCACTCACCATCTGAGCCAAAACCAGCCCCAGGGTGTCACACCAGAGTCTGCCACTCCTGGGATAAAGAATTCTGGAGAATATCCAAGGACCAGATGAGGACATCTAGGTGGGTGAGTCCTATTCCAGGAGAAGCTGCAATACGACCGGATACGAATTCAGCCCTGATAGTTCCCAGCAACTCTGTGGTTTGTCTTGTGCTGTAAAGTGCTTCTCTTCCTTGGTGCTCTAAATTGCTGTGATCTCGCCTGGGACTAGTGCCGGTCAACAAATTTGTAAGTGACCCAGAAAAAGGGTGTGGCAAGCTATCCCCATTGGGATGCCATCTGATATGCTGAGATATTGCTGAGCCCACCTGTGCTGCCAGCCAGGGCACCCTTTCTGCTCATCTCGGTGAGCCAAGCAATTAAGCCACCACCAGCACACACGAAGGCAGTGCCACACCCAACTGCAGAATGACGCTGAGATTAGCTCTGGGCCAACAGCTTAAGGGACTTGCCCACCGCCCTTGGAGTGCAGACCCAAAGTCGTGTGAAGTTTGCCTCCTCCCTCAATGTGCAGGGAAATATGCACAGCCTCTCCTCCCTGCCCTCCATCACCAATTGTGAATTATACTAGCAGATTTACTCGGCGTTGCTCGGGTCCTTAACTCAGTTAATTTTTTAAAGAAAAGCAAAATGTACACGCTTTATTGAAAAGATTGTATTTTTCAAAAGTTCTGTTATTTTTATGAAGGTAATTTTTTAGTCCTTTTTTTAAAAAGGGAATTCCATCAAGTGTATTCTTTTTTCTTTGTCTCTATAAACTCTTATAGTGTTTTAACCCCTTCCAGTGTTTAACCATCCCGACAGTTAGGAAACTTTTTCCTAATGTCCAAGCTAAACATCCCTTGCTGTAATTTAAGCCCAATAACCTTTTCTTCTAGTTTTCAAACCTTAAGCATTAATTTAGTGTGTGAAAACGGAGCACTGCTCCAAATGTCTCTGTTTTTATCTCTTTTCTGTAAGGTTTATTGAGGAGTAATCCTATTTGCTGGCTCATCTTGGTTCAATCTCTTTCAACATTTCAATATTTCCTCAGTTATGTCAATTTTGAGGATTGTGCTTGATTTGGTGAGACTGCTCTTTTCTGTTTGGTTTTAGGAGCAGCAATCCCATTCCAGGCATATCCCATTTTCCTGGCACAACCAAAGCCTTATGTTGCTTTAATTTATAAGAGGAAGCTGTATACCGAATTTGCTGGTCCTAGCTCTTAGGCTCTGTCTACATTGGCAAGATTTTGCGCAAAAGCGGCAACACTGTCTACACTGGCTGCGAGTATTTGCGCAAGAACACTGATGTTGTAATGTACAAAATCAGTGCTTCTTGTGCAAATACTCTGATGCTCCTGCTCAGGGATAAGCTCTCTTGCGCAAGAGGGTCAGTATAGACAGCAACGTTAATTTCTTGCTCAAGAAAGCCTGATAGCTAAAATGGCCATCAGAACTTTCTTGCACAAGAGAGCATCTACACTGGCATGGATGCTTTTGCGCAAAAGCACATCTCTTGCGCAAAAAGACATGCCAGTGTAGATGCTCTCTTGCGCAAATACTTTAACGGAAAAACTCTTCCGTTAAAAGTATTTGCGCAAAATCTTGTCAGTGTAGATGTAGCCTTACTGTTAGAAGGAGTTCTTAATCAGACAGACAAACAAAATACCTGGTATGTAAATGGGGTTATATTATAAAATAGAAAAATAAGTTTATTACCTACTAAAGGTGGGTTTTAAGTGGTTAAAGGGAGGTAGCAAACAGATCAAAGCAGATGACGAAGCAAATGAAACAAAATATGCAAGCTAAGCTTAATACATGCAAACAGGTTACACAATGCTGTAGTAAGTTGAGGGTCAGTAACATGGAGTCAGCAGGTCTGAATAGCGGCCTGTAACATGAAAACAGCAACAGGCCTGCAATCTAGTGAACAGGCTTTGGTTCAGTAACACAGGAGCCAAGAAAGAGGCCCTATTGATAATTGTGTGATTGTGTAAGTTAGGTAGAGCATGGAAGGACACAGGGAAGCACCAAGTACAGACTGTGAGCCAAAGGGGAGTAGCAGAACATCTTAATAAGAAATGTCTTGGTACAAAGACTCCCCAAAAACTAATGCACATACCGACCTAGGTTCAGGACCAGGCCAAAACGGACGACATGAAGGATAGTAAGTGAGCCCCCCTTCCATAAGGTGAGGGGTGGTAACTAGGCAACAGAGGGTGGTAACCTGGTGCATAAAGAAGTGATGTAAGTTGTTTGTACCTGTCTATAAAAGGACACTGTAAAGGGTACACTCTGACCAACCTCGGGGGGACGCACTAGGTGCCTGAACGGCAGGTGTCATTGCCTAGACTTACACAATGCACAGTGGCTTAACTCTGACTAACTGCTGTTAATATCTGTTATACGGCAATAGGCCTGCTATGTGTTGGTACCTTGTCAACGCGGGCCAAATGCACAGTGGTGCAGCATTGAGAATTTCTGCTACCAACTGTTAGAGCATCGCATGTGACAATAAATCTGCTCAATTGATTTCAAACCTTGCCTGAATCTGTTGTTTCCGGGGGCTCTTAGAGATCTCCTGTGCTGACCCAAGTGCACGGGGTCTAACACTCTAGATAAAAGGAGCACTGATAGTGACGCGCAAAGCCAAAAGTTTATCCTCACCGCTGGAGTAGAGGTCCTGTCAGGAGCACACCAGGACAACCCCGAGAACCCTGACCAGATGACACTGAGACACTGCAATTTCTTACTCTAAATGCTATTTTAGGAAGGTTGCAAAGTTCCTGTAGCTTAGAGTTCTGGTTATATCTCAGTCTGGACTCCCTTTGACTGTCTTTAGCAGTCATCTTAGGCAGGCAATGGAGAATAGTGCCATGTGCCTTCGTTCCCAGCTTTCAATAGGATTTACGGAAGGTGAGACTCTTTTGTTTCCCAATTTGACATCCTCCTCCATTTTAATGGAAAAGAGCTAGAAGTCCAAGATGGTGTTTAGCAATGTTCCCTCTAATTTCTTCCATCCATGTGTAGAATAAACGTTATGTGCACCGAAGCACGTGTGGATGTGCATGCTGCTGGTTGTGGGCACTGTGCTAATCAGCTGGGTGGTATTTGAATCTCTCCTGGGTGTCAACTGCTCAGCTTACAGGGAACACTAGTATTTAGTACCAGGTAACAGGATCACCTGACCTCGTAGTGTCACATCTGTGTTCCAGGACGCTTCTCAGGAAGGAGGGAGATTAATATCTTCATAGTCTTCTTGTTTCTCCCAAACTGCCCATTAAGTCTTTTTGACTGCTATCTCGAGGGTGTACCCAAATGCACCCAGTTCTAACTGTTACATAGTCCTGTCAGTGCTGATCCCCACGCTGGCAGTCTGAGTGCAGAAGGTAGAGGTCTGCAAGAAACCTTTAAAAAAATACCTTGCCTATACCGGCTCTGCTTACAAAAACTTCCCAAAGTCACAGATATACTGATGTTGGGGGGTAGCTGCCACCATCAAATGATTTATCCCTAAAAACCAGGGGTGAACACTTGAATTCTCCCCTAGGGTACCCCCAGCTCTTTTACCATGAGAGAGCTTGAAAAACAAGAGATGAGAAAAATGAACTGCAGTCTCTGGTAGTCAATCTCTTAGTCTCAGGCATGCAGACAGACGCAGACAGACCTGCTGTTCCCTTCCAGGACACAAGAATCGAATCACGTTAAAAAGTGATTTTTATTACAAAACAAAAGCTATACTTGATAAAGCATACTTGGTTGCAAAGTGTTACAGAGCAACTAAGGACAACAAATTAAAACACAGAGCAAATCTCTGGGAACAATTCTTAGTGAATAGGAGAGGGGAGGCATAGATTCACACAGAGCATTTCAAATCAATCCACAAAATAAAGAAAAATAGCCTGATCGTGCCTAGATTCACTTTTCCCCTTTATTTACTCACAATCCCTTCTTGGTTTAGTCCACTTCCATGCCCTGAATTCCTTTGAGGCATGGTCGTCCTGCCTGGGTTTAAATCATTCTCTGTCTCTCAGCTCCTGGTTTAACTCTCCCTACCCCCAAAAGAAAGCAGGCAAGGTATCTTATACAATTCAAGTTTCAGCACCATGTGCCCATTCGTTCTTTTGGCTCCCTGCCAACACCCTTGCTAGCTACCTGAGTTTAACCCCTTAGTCACTGGATGCTGGCCAGCACTCCTATCCATCACAAGTCCATATTCCTAACTCTAGGTACAGAAATTATACTTGCATGCTAATTGGATAATCACATTCAGTAAATCATAACTGTTCCGATGAGATCTCACATGGCCCATCTTGTATAAAACATATGTTATGTCATAGTCATATGATATTTCTATGAAGAATATAGGGTATAACATCACAAAGGTGTGAAAAGTTTTGCCCGTGATAAAAAATTACCCAAAATAAGTCCAAAGAGATTTCATAAAACTGGATCCCTGGGTAGCAAAATGGCAGATGAAATTCAATGCTGATAAATGCAATGTAATGCATATTGGTGAACAATTCCAAGTATACATATGACATGATATGGTCTAAATTAGCTGTGACCACTCAGCAAAGATCTCAGAATCATCCATTCTATTGTGAAGCAGCAATCAATAAAGCGAACAATGTTAGGAACTGTTAATGCTGTTATAGAAATCCTCTGTGTGCTCATATCTTGAATACTGCATGAGCCCCATCTCCAAAGAGAAATATTACAAATGGAAAAGGTACAAAGAAGCGTAGCATAAAGGATTAAAGGTATGGAACAGTATCTGGATAAGAAGAGATTTAAAAGCATAGGAATGGCCAACTCAGAAAAGAGATGATTAAATGGGGATATGATAGAGGTTTATAAAATTATGAACGAAGTGGTGAAAGTAAATATGGAAGTATTATTTACTTATTTAATTGTGAATGAAGTGGTGAAAGTAAATAAGGAAGTGTTATAAGAAGCAGCATTACACAAAAACTGGGAGACACCGATGAAATTAATAGGCAACAGTTTGAAAATAAACAAGGAAGTACTTTTTCACACACCGCATAGTCAATCTGTGGAACTCCTTGCCACAGGACTTTGAGAAGGCCAACACTACAACTTGGTTCAAAAAAGAATTAAGCTTCTGAAGGATAGGTCCACCAGTGGCTATTAGCCATGATAATTTGGGCTGGAATCCCATGCTTTTGGGTGTCCGTTAGCTTCTGACTGCCAGATGCTGGGGATGGATCCTTGATAATTGCCCTCTGAAGCATCTGACATAAGGCTAGCTGGACCTTTGGTCTGACCAATATGGCCATATTTATTTTCTTAGAAGGAGTAGCAATTATGGGATTGGGGTTCGAAAGGACAAAAGGCAGCTGGGCACCCATCTCTTCTTGAAACTTAATGGCTCTTCTTGTCCTCTGTGCTTTGCAAAGCATCCCCCTAGAACACTGGGCAAGCTGTAGTGTTCTGCATCAGAGGTGGCTTCCTTTAGGTGGTAGGTGGTCTTATTCCCATGAGCCATGCGATGCAATGGTAAAATTCTGTAAAGCATTTTGATTTGCAGCCAGAGGCAAGGTGTGACAGAGAGGCAAGCTTGTTAGAAGATAGTTATCATGTACCAGCTGTGCCTGTCTGTCTCTCATGGAATGGTATTTGCTGTCAGCCTATTTGTCTGGTGTGTCCTCATTCCAGAACGTTTCTGAAATCGGAGCTTGTGTGCAGTTTCTGGTCTCCCCTCCCCGATGTGACTGGCTGCATGGCCAGTTGTGCTGAGCTGCCGTGGGGGGTGGCAGGGGCCGGGCCAATAGCCAGAAAGTGTCTCCTGGTGCCCTCCAGTATGCACCCTAGGGAGAAGCTTGGCTTGGGTTCTGAAGCCTTGTAAAGTGACAAGCATGATCAACCAAAGGCTTGTCTATACCCACCGCTTTTCGGTGCTGCCCTTCCCCTAGCCCCCTCTCGCAGCACGGGTGGTGAGTTCAGGCCCATTTAGCAAAGCTACGGCCGGGTTGTTCTGGCAGAGAAGACAATTAATGTGGGGAAGGTGAAAAATCTGCCTTGCATTTTTTAACCGCCTCTAACCCTATTAGTTGGGCCATTTGGAGTCTGCAGAGGCCTATTTTGCAATGGAATGGATTGTAAGAGGATTCGGTTTCATTATATTTTTAATTAAGGGCAGGGAAGGAAAAGGGGTAAAGTAGCAGCAATGTCATTAAGAACTCTGAAAGGAATATTAAAGACTCCTGGGATGTTTTTCCTGCGAACACAGTCACATGATCTGAAATGGGTTTTGTTTTTCTGCCCACCAAGAGTCCAAGGGGGGATTTAAATCTTGTTCTTGGGTTAACTAACACTCCTTGGCTTTTTCCCCCATCTCCGTGCACTTTATAAATGCCAATGTGTTCAGAGCAGTAGGTTTTGCAGACAAGGTAAAAGCTACGGAGAGGGGAAGGGATTTGCACCCCAGGTCACATAGGGTGCCTCTACACTGAAAGGCGTAACTCGAAATGAGCGACACAAACTGAGCTACGTCAATTGCGTCGCTTATTTCGACAGAGGGAGCGTCCACACAGCACTTATTTCGAAACAGAGCCCTCTTTCTCTGACTTCCCTTAATCTTCGCACAATGATGCTGTGTCTAGACTGGCCAGTTTTTCTGGAAAATCAGCCGCTTTTCTGGAAAAACTTGCCAGCTGTCTACATTGGCTGCTTGAATTTCTGCAAAAGCACTGACTTCCTACTGTAAGAAATCAGTGCTTTTTGTGGAAATACTATGCTGCTCCCATTCGGGCAAAAGTCCCTTTTGCACAAAAGGGCCAGTGTAGACAGCTGAGATTTGTTTTCCGCAAAAAAGCCCCGATCGTGAAAATGGTGATCGGGGCTTTTTTGTGGAAAAGCGCGTCTAGATTGTCACAGACGCTTTTCTGCAAAAAGTGCTTTTGCGGAAAAGCGTCCGTGCCAATCTAGACGCTCTTTTCCGAAAATGCTTTCAACGGAAAACTTTTCCGTTAAAAGCATTTCCGGAAAATCATGCCAGTCTAGACGTAGCCTGAGGGTTACAGGAGTCGGAGTAAGAAGTCCTCCAGCGTGGCAGTATTTTGACACTATTTCGAAATAATGGCCTGCTGTGCAGACGTGGGCTAAGTTATTTTGGAATAGTGCTAGTTATTTAGAAACCGTGTTGCAATGTAGATGTACCCCTAATGAATCACTGGCAGGAATGGGAACCCAAAGTCCTGGCAAAGGATGGGTGGCAGCTGATGAGTCTGGGAACTTCTCAGGAGGGAAAACTGAACGTCAGCACAGACGGGAAGCACTGGATGATGGTTTGATTCCCAATTTGGCAGCAGTCTCTCTTGGTGAGCTTAGCGAAGACACTTCCTCTCTCTGTGCCTCAGCTTTTTATCTGCAAAATAAGAATAATCATCCCCCGTCTTGTCTACTTAGCTCTTCAGGGAAGAGATTGTCTTATGGTGTATGTACAACACCTCGTCCAATGAGGCAGCAGGCGAGGTGGAAGCCAATAAAAATACACAGACAACTTGCTTTGAGCATGAAGAGCAGAAACGGGGGCGGGGGGAATCTTTGCTTCTTAGTCAAAGGTGTGACGGTTACACACTCCAGGTTTGCTTTGGGATCTGGGCTTGGATGAACCACAAATTTCATCGGGTTGAGTCCCGAGTCAGGCCTGAGCCTTACAATGAGAGTTGAGACTGGATCTCCCAAAGACCGGTTGGGACCTGGTATTGGGGTTCTGAGTCCGTGTCATTTTCAGGGGTCTTGAAACTCTTGCACTGTGCTGCATGACTTGTCTGCTTTGCAGAGGCCAGACTGTACTAGAGGTGGGTGGGAACAGAGGGAAACTCCAGGACAGAACTGGGGTCGTTGGCACAGCTGGGGGCGGGGGTTGGAACAATCCAGGGCTGCAGTAAGGTTCGCACTGCTGTGCACTGGCAGAATTGTCCAAGGGAGCTTCCCACCTGCTCACATCCATCCGGCACTGTTAGACTCTTGTGAGTGCTCTGATTCACCCAAAGTCACTCTGTGTGTTTAATCCTAACCAGGTCTCTCTCCGCGCTTGTGATGCGCCAGACTCAGAGTGTCTAGAAGCTGCACTGTTTCTTATCTGCCTTTCACACTGTGTCAGAACCCTCCTGCTAAGTGTCTTTTTGTCCCCTAATAAACTGATAAGCTCCTGGTAATCCACTGATGGCCGATGGGGGGGGGGGAGGGGCTGCCCTGCCTGGGTAGATAAGGGAGCTCTTTGCCATTGGGGGAGAGCATGTGGAGCCCGGAGCCTATTGCGAGAGGTCCAATAAAAAGCTTTTCTGAAAGGGAGTTTAGGGGTCTGATGCTGTAAAATGCCCGGTGTCTGCAGCTGGTATTGACGTGGCCGGAATGGGAAGATGCAATAAAAATGGAGCCTGTTAACGGGGGCAGTTCAGTGCTCGTTGAAGAGAGACGTAGGCCGGAGGAAGCACAAAAGTCCTCCCTTACAGATGGGGGGAGATTGCTCCTTCCAAGAGCTGGTCGGTTTGACCCAATAGTCGCGGTCGATGCGGAGCGACGAGCATAAAGAACACCAGCCACAGATCACTTGTCACGGGGAGATGAGAGAGCCCAGTGGCTGAATGATGTAGCAGGGACAGGGCAGCCAGAACCCTGGAGGCATCAGCGCAAAGACGACAAATTGCCGTGTCTCACTGGGCGAGTCACTTCCATTCTGCCTGGCTCCCCATCGCTAACGCGGGGGTTAGGACACTCACCCGCCTTGGCAAGATGCTGTGAGATGCACAGAGGTAAATCGCTAGCCAAGTGTGAACTACTCGTCTGGATTCCTAGTGCAATGCTTCCCGACCGCTGGTCCGCTAACCGGCACGGGGCTGCGAAACCCTGACTGACGGGCCACGGCCACACCCCCTGCATTTATTTAGTCCTGCCCGTGGGGGGCCCAGGGAATTCCCCTCCGTGCTGCACGGAGCAACAGGCTGAGTGGGGCGGCTGGTAGCTGGGTGTGCTGGGGCTGAAGCCGGGACCACTGTGAAGTTGGTCCTACGGGGGAAGCCTCACTATGGCCCCAGTTCCAGCTCCGGCGATCGCTACGCAGCCTGGCCGGTGGGGCCAAGTGCCGCACGTACAGCAGCTGCCCCAGCCACAGCAGGAGCTGCACAGGGAGGGGGTTGAGGGAAGCCCTGAGTCTCTGCAGAAGCCACATGGGGGTTGAGGGGCAGCAAGCGGCCTCAGGTAACAGATTAGGGCCCCATAATTGAAAGCCTGGCCCTTTAAGCCTTTCATCCCAAACCAAAACACAGCTACCCAGAACCCCCATCTTCCCCTCTGATTCCACCCCAACTACGTTCATTGGAGATAATCTTCACTTACAAGGAGCTGGGTGGCTAATCGTGCCCATTCTTTCTGCTTCAGACTCAGAAACTTCACCCGGCTGTTTTATCCCCATTCCTGCCATCTGTGGCAGTGACTTAACAGCCACAGTCTTGGTTACAACGACGTGCATTGCGCGCGTACAGACGCAATTTAAAATGACATGTGATCGCTTAAAAGTACCATAACGAATATGCAAATACATAAATAAATTAATTACCACAAGGAATATGCAAATATTTCCGTGTCGGTCCGCCAACCGTTTTTAAATGACTTTGCCGATCCTCGGTATAAAAAAAGTTGGGAGCCGCGGTCCTAGTGCACTGCCATCTCGTGCCTTCCCTCAGGTATATGCCCAGTTCTTTTCCTGCTCCCCTTTGCTTTTTAGAAACACTTGGTTCTTGAAAGGGTTACTGACGGGTTACATAGACCTCAAAGGGACTCACAAGGGAATGGTCAATAGAGTTGCCCCATTCTGCAGATGGGAAAAACTAGAGTTAGGGGGAGCAAACTCCCATCCAGTGCTTTATCCCCACAGGGAAAGTCTCTTCTCTTCACTGATAATTCGAGGATCTTTCTTCTTTTCTACTATTTTGAATGGGGCGGCAGTACGTCTCTCTATATCCCCTCTCTGTCCCTTTGGTTGTACAGTCATTCCTATTTGGGCTTGCAAAGGGATTTGAATTCGCCGCTTTCCACCTCTGCGGGATGGCCAGTGACTCTGTCGTGGTAAGAACCTGCCGGAGTGGGAGCTGAGCAGACGCAGAGGGTCTGGAGGTTCAGTGGAGGGATCTAGCACGTTGCTTTTGATGGAAACTTCTAGCATTTCCTAGTGTCGCAAGGAAAGTTTTTCTTGCCCCTGGGCAGGAGGCTGCGGGCCGGTGAGCTAAAGGAGGTGGCCTTAGCTGGTGGCAGAGCTTGGCAGTGGTGCTACAGAGCTATCCAAACCTCTGGAGTCTTCAGAAACGGGCCAGCAATCTGGAGACTAGATCATCCAGACCTTTCTGCTTCATGGGGCTGGTCTTCAGTGCACAGTTAACTCCGGCAATAACTCCAGTGTTGACCCTCATAGGAGTTGCTTCCACAGATGGAAACCCTTAACTCGAGTGCGGTTGTACTAGTGACTTGAGTTAGCTGGGTAGAGGAGCCGACAGTCATGCTGGGCCCCTGGGCAAAGTAGGGGGCGGATCCAGGCTCCCAGAAGGGGTGGGGCCTCAGGCAGAAGGGGCGGGGCTGAGAGCAGCTGACCCTCAGCACCACCTGGACCACAGCTCTCCACCCCCAATCCTGCCTGCAGCATGGAGAGGCACGGCACAGCATCGCCACACTTAGGGCTCCGGGCACCACGGCACTCCGGGCCCCGGGGCAATAGCCCCCGTTCCCCCTCCTGTTGGCGGGCATGCATCTGGGTATAGGTGAATAACGCTCAACTTAACATGGCTATCAGCTGCTAACAGGACCACTCCATAGAGTGGATGTGGCCGGCTCTACTTGAATGCCATGCATCCAATGCCTTCCCATGATACAGCCTCGGGCCCAGAAAGGACAGACAAATTCTCCCGTAGCTCTCTGGGCACGAAATCGGAATGCTTAGCTCGGGGCAGTGCACAGAATCACGGGGCGTGTACCCAGAAGTGACTCCGGTACTGCAGCACAGCATGGCCAGTCGCAGTCAAGTGATATTACCTGGAGAGAAGCATCGTCCCTGCCAGGGTAACAAAACCAGAGTTCTATGCCACTAAGGCAGGCTTTCCCCAGCTGCACGAGAAGTAGCTGGTTTCTCGGGGGCAACAGCCATTCGGAGCTGGCTGCATGGGTCTGGAGGTGGAGATCAGGTGGAAGGTCTCCATCCCTGTGCTTCTCCTACACAAAGTAGCTTTTCCTGGCTGATAAAGCAGCAGGTGGCTGCCAAGCCTAATTCAGTGTTGGTTAACTGTGGCACTCCCTGTGCTGAAACACAAACACCTACTGCAGTGAGGGGCAACTGAGGCTCGGGAGCAGGCCACATGAGAGGGCCTCCTTCATCTCAGAGGGCCACAAGATTGTCCTAACCATGACAGTCTCCAGGGATAGGCCAGTTTTGCTACAGGCACTAGAATGTGTTCGCCGATTGAACCGTAGCAGCACTTTGATTGGATGCAGGGGGGGATGTACGGGGCTCTCACGATGCTGTGAGCCATCAGCACGCACCTCGCCACACGTGCCCTGGCTTTACATGCGTGTCACTTTAGTCATACAGTTTGGAAAAAGCCTCTGTGGACAGAAACCAGTGGAATCTGGCAACCCCGTGTGTGGACAATAGTAATCAAAATGTCTCATGGGCCATTCACAGAACCGCGATGGGCCGCCCCGCAGGTGGCCCCCCACTGCCCTACAGCCTGGCAGGCATGCCTGTGGGGCTCCCCCTGCACCAAACATGAGTGAATCTTTGCTACTCACCAAACCCCACTGCCTCAAGGTGCTAACGAGCTCCTATTAATCTGCCTGAATCCGTGGGGACTGGAGCTGGCAGGAAACAAAGTTGAGTGCATCTCGCAGTTATAAAAATGCTGGTTTTTCTACTCCCCCCTCCCCCATTGGTGTCATTAATTTCACCAAGTTTGAGGTTTTGGGGGAGGAAGAAAAGGAGTGTTGAATGTAATTGTTTTGCTGGATTGTACTTCAGTCTCCTTGGGGATTGCTGATCTCTGGCCTCCTGCATCCACGGATTCCCTGCTTCGTGTGTTCCCCTCCTTCTTCCACTGGAAAAACAACTCATTAGCACAAGGACGTGTGGGAGCCCTGGGAGAGCGTCCTAATTTCTTCCGCTTTTTCCCAGCGCTGCGGTGCAGGGTGGGGAGCCTGTCTTGTGGGTGAGAAGAATGGAGAGGAGCTTGCCAGTTGCGCAGCTCAAGAAAGCACACTTTCTGGGGTGGTCTCCCTCCGCCGTGTCAGCAGCGTGTGTGGTGGGCCGGAAACCACAGGCGGAATTGACCGCCTGATCCCAGCAGAGCCTTGAGGAATGTGGGATTTTAAAGGAGGTCTCTCAAAGAGAAAGTCACTTGACAAGTGCTCAGTCCATCAATCCAGGCCCACCCATTGGCAGGGGGGAAAAGGGCACAATTGCTCCCAGGCCCTGTGATTCAAAAAGGACCGGGGGGGGGAGCTGGCTGCTGCCACCCTGGCTACCATATCTGGAGCAGCAGCCAGAGCCAATTGCTGCCGGAGCATTGTGTGCTCCAGACAGCTCTCTGGGCTGGCTGGGGTGTATGTGGAGAGGGAGGGGGGTAGCGTGGCCTGCTCTGGGCAGCTCTCAGGGCTGTCTGGGGGGACGGGAAACCAGTGTGGTGTGCAGCCCCCAGCCCCCCCCCCCCCCTCGCTTCTGCCTGATGCCCTTCCCGCTTCTGGAACATAGAGCCAGTCCCCTCCACCTTGCCCAGGCGCCAGGCAAGTCTGCCCCTCCCACTCCCCGCCTGTCTCTATCAATACATGATCTACAACTTCTGTGCCTCCAGAAGCAGCAAAGGATTTGATGGATCATTTACCGCCTTGATTTTTGAAGAACACTGTTTTGGCACGGGGAAGGGGGGCTTTCCAGTGGCGCAGAGCGTAGTGCTGCCCAGGAGGACTCGGTTGGGCCTGGGGGTGCACTCAACTTTTGCTCTGACCTAGGGCTTTTCATCAGTGCTTTACCAAGGAGGTCAATATCATGCTCCCGGGAGCCATGTGGCCGCCCAGGGACACCCAGTTGGGGCGAGGTGCTTCTTTGCTGCCTTTTCTAATCATTTGCTCCTTACTGTTTTTCTCCCCTCCTTGGGGGCTGGGGTTGTTGATGGGAAACCAACTTCAAGTCCCAAGCTCATGACCCACAACCAAACCTCTCTCTTCCTACCCCCAGGCCTCCGGGCCTGGAGAACTTCCATTGTTTTCCTTTGTCCACCCAGGTTCTGTCCTGCCTCAGCAGGCTCATCTGAGCCATTCCTGGCTGGAGTGTTAGTCCCACAGCCTATGGATCCTCTGGGCCTGTCCACACCTAGCACTCTGCTCCCCTTGAGTATCTCAACTTCACTGCCCTTGATAAGGAATTACCTGATCCCACTCAGATTGGGCTCATCCTATAAGGTTGGCTTAGTCTGGAGCACACCAGCTGCAGCTCAGCTACCTTGTGAGCCCTTGTTTTACAGATGGGTAAACTGAGGCACAAAAGTCTCCCCTGCAAGCTGGATACTTCTGCGGCCACCCAGGAGAGATTCAGATGCTGCCCAGCTGATGAGCAGAGCACCCCCATCTGGCAGCTTGTGATTCTACAGGTGGTGCACATCTGCACCTGCCTCAGTGTGCACATCACAAAATGTATTCCCCACATGGATGGAAAATAATTAGAGGGTACATTGCAGAAAAGGGGGATGTGCCTGCCAACCCTCCGGGTCTGAGAGAGAGCCAGGAACTGAACCCGGCTCTCCTGAGTCCCGTAGGCAGTGCCTATAGGCTCTGTAGTGAGTGAGGGCTAGTAATAAATGCCGCTTAGCAAGGCCTGTGCCAAACCAGGAGAGCAGCCAGGTGAGTTTCCCTTTGCTGGCCTTCTGATGGACTCTAGCCATGTGAATCACCTGGCAGCGGCGCACCAGCTCCCATGTGCCCCAAATCCAAGGCTCTCCCAGGCACATCAGCATCTGTCCAGACTGGCATTTGATGGCGGGGAAAGACACTAAATAATCTTCAGCCTATTGATCCAGGGTCGCCCATGCCAAGGGCTGGTCGATAGAAAAGGACAGCCGAGTGGTTCTGTAATAAAGTGCTTTCACTTGACTGGCTTTGGGAGAGCGGGAGCAAACGAGAGATTAAATTCTCCTGCCATCGACAACTCATCAAGCACAAGATATATTAGTGGAGAAAAATTACACTTGCCAAGCCCTGATGGGTGAGTCAAGCTGTCGGGAACGGCTTGTCCTAGTCAGAAAACATTGGGCACAACCAAAGTGATTCTGCCTCCCACTGCCCCAAAATGCCACTTGTGGGAGCAGGGATTTAATAGTGTAGTCGATGAACCGACTAACCGATAAGCAAAACCGTATAGGTTAATGCTATAGACTACACGCATTTCTCTCTCCCTGCCAATACATTTTTTAGCAGGCAGGCCAGAAGACTGGCTCAGCTCTGGCTTGCGATGGGTCTGGGACCTACCCCTGCTGCGGCTCTGCATTTCAAGTGTATTAAGAGCCAGACGGGCAGGCAGCCCAGCTCAGTCCTGGCTCACACTGGGTCTGGGAGCTCAGACCTGCCCTAGACAGGGACTGCTGCCACCCCACACTGCTGCCTCTTTCTCAGAAGCAGCAGCACAGGGCAACAGGCATCCGGTCCGCGAGGGGCGCTGGTTTTTAAACTGGCTCCCCTCACAGACCAGCTCCCTCCTGGCACCCTATGCTACTGATGGGTTGCTGGCCCAATCCTCTAATCTGTCTAGATCACTCTGGATCCTATCTCCGCCCTCCAGAGTATCTACCTCTCCCCCTAGCTTAGTGTAATCCGCTAACTTGCTGAGGGTGCAATCCAGCCCCTCATCCAGGTCATTAATAAAGATGTTGAACAAAACTAGCCCTAAAACCGATCCTTGGGGCACTCCGCTAGAAACTAACCGCCAACCTGACATCGAGCCGTTGATCACTACCCATTGGGCCCGACAATCTAGCCAGCTTTCTATCCATCTTACAGTCCATTTATCCAATCCATACTCCCTTAACTTGCTGGCAAGAATATTGTGGGAGACCGTATCAAAAGCCTTGCTAAAGTCAAGGTATATCACATCCACTGACTTCCCCATGTCCACAGAACCAGTTACCTCTTCATAATCAGAGTGGTCTGGCACGACTTGCCCTTCGTGAATCCATGCTGACTATTCCTGATCACTTTCCCCTCTTCCAAGTGCTGATACAATGGCTGCTGGCCCCAACCCAGGGGACTATAGAATAGTCGACTACCCAACAAAATTTCACGAGGTAATACTCGACTATTCAATGAACTGATATTTAACATCCCTATTTGGGAGGAAGGTTGGAGGCGCAGCAAAGCCTGCCTGGCTATTCAATTCTGGTTCCCGGTCCGTTTTGGAGACTGCTGAGCACTGTGACCTGATGAACAGGTGCCTATCTGATGGAGAGTCCACCTCGGTTCCGCGCAAATTCAGGACTTGGCTTTGCCGTAACTTCGAGAGAGGCACTGACTCATTCCCTTCCCTGCTGTCAGGGTGGACGGTTTGTGGTTAAGGCATCAGGCTGGGATGCTGGTGATGTGGCTCCAGTTCCTGGCTCAACCACAGATGCCCTGGTTGACTGAAAGCAAGTGTCTTAATCTACATTGTGCCTCAATTCCCCTCCTCTTTGGCTTGCTTGTTGCGTTCTTTTCTCCCGTTTCTTGACCACTTTGTAAGCTCAACAAAACAGGGATGTTCTATGTATATGCAATGCTCAGCACAACATCCTGCCACTCCTGGCCTCTTAAGAGACACCGAGGAAGGTGCTGTTGAAGGCACATTACAAGAGTAGCTTATCGGGTAGTTGAGTGGAGTATCGACTACTTGTTTCTCTCCCTCCCTTACTGCCTCTCTGAATGGCAGCAAGCGGGGGGTGGGGGAGGACTGGAGCTGGTGCTGGAGTGAGGGAACTGGCTTTAAAGCCAGCACCATCTCTGTGGAGTTGTCTAACATGGGAGGCTGCGGAGAACAGGGGCTGCTGGACTCAGCATGAGCTGGGGACCGTGCAGCCCCGGATGGTGCTGGTCTGGCACGCCTCTTCATTTTAAATGTAGTAAGAGCCCAACAGCTCTTGCTACATTTAAAATGCAGAGCCACAGCGTGGGTGACTCCCCGAGCTGGCATGAGCCAGGACTGCTCAGTCCCGGCTGGAGCTGGCTCCTGGAGCTACCCCCACAGCAGCTTTGCAGAGCCGTCCTTATCGACTGCACGATTAGCCTGATCGCTGCATTTGGACATCTTACTGAGACCCTCAAGGTGCTTTGCCAAACTGGCTATGTGGTGCCAACCCCTTCCACCAGTCGAAACTGCACCAGAGAAGGGGGAAGTGACTTGCAAATTCACAGCAGGAGCCAATGGTACAACGGAGCTCTCCTGTTTGCAGGCCGGTTCTCCGCACGATGCACAGGACTGCCACCCACTTGTTTGTAGACTATTCAATGACTTTGCTTTCCTGGGACATTTGCTTCTCTTGTGCCCTTTGTCTAACTACAAAGTCTCATCTGAGGACGTGGAGTGTGCCCCTGAACGCTCATAACACCGTATATATATATATATATATGTTAGTCTCTCAGGTGCTCCAGGGCTGCTCGTGTGTTTGCAGAAAGACGAGCAGCAATGCTCCCATGGACAGACTGGTGCAGCAGCGTCCAGCTTTTTGGCACCTCTGGGATTTTATAGCCTCTCGCAGCACCTCTATCACGTTGACACTTACATAATTACACATCAGAGCAGAGAGGATGAAGCACCGGGCACTTCCTAAACATGTCAGCGTGATGGGAGAGGTTTGGACTCGGATGGACTTTTTAAGCATTTGATTTCAGACACCAATCAGGCGAGTGTCTGGAGGATCAATACCCACAAGCCTTGGACAGCGTCGGGGGAACGTCAGGGAGTGCAGCACTGAGGATGGGGGGCGAGGAGACAAATGGTGTGTTCGTGAGGAGCAGCAGCTGTTTGTGTGTCATTGCACAATGCAGGGAAGAGATGGGACCACAGAGCTGCCATCCTCCCCTACAGGCACTGCTGGGCATGTGAGCAGGGCAGGTGGCTGGCCAGGGCCCAAGCAAGCAGAAGCTGGACATCAGGAATGGTGGGGACGGGGCATCTGCCCGGCACTGGCTCTTTAAGGCTAAAACCCCACCCTTGCACAGAGCCCACAGCTGAGGCTGATACTGCCCATTAGGGCTCTCCCAGCCTGAGGGAAGAGGAGCAGGTGGCTTCCTGGAGACAGAGCAAGGCTGGAAAGGCAGGCAGAGCTGGGGAAGCTCTGGCTAGTCAAGCTGCAGGGCCTGAGGCAAGGCCCGAGTGCACTAGGGCTGCCAGGGCAGAAGGTCTACACCCCCTTGCTGCTGATGAGTGGCCACTTCAGACTGCAGTTTGCCCCTTTGGCAGGGGCTAGATGGAGACTGGCAGTGGGTCACTGAGGCAAGGAGGGTAGAGGGGAGTTGGGGGGTTCCCTGGGAGGGGAGGATCCCAGAGTGCACAGACAGGACTACAGATAAAACACCCCCCGCTCCCCGGAAGGAGGCCAAGAGACAGGAATGGGCACTGCCGGTGGGCAGTGTCCTGAAGGGGATGCCAAGATCCGGGAGCGACATGGGTCCAGAAGGGAGCGCCTGGAGTGAGGACACGGGGAGACACCAGCCAGAGGAGGGGCCCTGCAGGCTAACGAGCTAATTTCCAGGGCTACCAGTAGGAGGCGCCGTGGCAGTGAGTGTCCTCATGACAGGTGGGTTAAATTCCTAAGTCTTCCCAGGGACCTAGGGTTGCATTGGTACTAATGTTGCGCTACAGATGGGGAAACTGAGGCACCAGTGTTAAGTCCCACATCTCCAAAAGTGGCAGTGATTTGGCAGTGCCTGTGTAGAGCCGGCGGTGCAAGGCACTGAGCACTCTCTGTTCCCCCCCGAAAACAAGGCAGCTGCACGTGCTCAGCGCCCCCAAGCATCAGGGGCAGTAACGATAACTCTTGCCACGGATTATGACACTTGAGCCACAGTGACGTGTCCTGGCACTGAACACACTTGGGCTCTGTTCCCAGCTCTCAGGCTAGACCCTGCTCTAACCACTAAGTAATACTGCCTGCTATTTTAAAGCGTTGCGTCTTGAGTTCCTCCAAAACCCTGACACATCAGGCCTCGTTCCCCATAAAGAACATAAAAGCCCGGCCAGTCTGTAAAACAAAAGGAAAAAATATGTAGCATTTTAGAGACTCACAAGATAGTTTATTAGGTGATGAGCTTTCATGGGCCAGATCTCTGTCTGATGCTGTGCAGCGACCCTCATCTCACCGCAGTGCAATAGTTCCCAGGCTGGGGAGCAATGCTTTGTCTTCAGGAGCAACCATTATCACAATATGAATAAGCCGCATGCCATAAGAAACTGCTGAGTTAGGCTCTGGTGGGGGCAGCGTGCAAGTCTCGGGGGGGGGGGCTGTAGAACAATGCATGCTGTAGGGGCTTTCTCTGTAAATTAATGGAGCTCTGTGTGCCCGTGTTGGGAGGGAGGGGTGTTTGTGTGTGTGTCAAGCCCATGCTGGACCTGGATCTGTTTTAAGTGTTCTTCAGTCTTGGCATCCAATACAGTAATTCCTCATTGAACACGTGCCTGCTTAATACGTTTTTGCGATAGCACGATTTTTTTTTTAGGGAAAGTTTTTTGAATTACACGATCGTCCCCGGAATAACACGATTTCCCCAGCCGGCCTGTTGACGGCAAAGCGGTGAACCCACCCTGCAAAGCGGTGGAGGGTTTGCTGCTCGCCGCGCCGTTCCCCGCTGACTCCCCCTCTCCTCCCCCCTCGCTTTCAGGCCAGCGGCTGGGTTTCCCCAGCCGGCCCGTCGCCGGTGGCTGCGCAGGGCTTCCCCCACGTTCCTACAGAGAGTTCGCTGCTCGCCGCGCCATTCCCCAGCAACCCCTCCTCGCCGGACACAGTGCGTGTCCTAGCAGACCTGTCACAGGGGCATACTCCCAACCCAATCTCCCTCCCCTCTCCTCCCCTTCCCTTCCCCAGAGCCAAACATCTCCCCTCCCTGCTGTAACCCAGTCCCCTTTCTCCCCCAACCTTATGTCCTGGTCCCAACAGACATCACCGCTTGAACCTCAATCCCCATTATTTTCAATGGAAAAATTGACCCCGCATAACACGTTTTCACTTAGCACGATCATTTTCTGAAACAGATCTATAGTGTTAAATGAGGAATTACTGTACTTCAGTTCTTTTGTTCTTGCGCTTGGGTGGCGATTGGGGAGGGTGGCTATAAACCTCCTTTGTTCTTCGTGCTTGCAAAGAACTTGCGTATCAACAGTGCAGGTTAGTCTAGCCTAGAAGTTGCTCTCACTTGCATACTGTTTGTTTTACCTTGGGGAGCACTCTGGCCCTGCCCTCGGGTCAGGTTGCTGTGCTCTGTATTGCAGGATTAGAACAAGAATTCCCTCTAATCTTTTCCATCTCTGTGCAAATTTTTCATCCATGTGCGGAATAAATTTTTATGTGGACCAAGGCGCACGTGTGAATGTGCACCACAAAGAGATCAAAACACCTAGCAGTGGGTACGCTGCTAACCAGCTGGGTGGCATTTGACTCTCTCCTGAGCGGCTGCCCAAGCGCACAGCTTACAGGGAGCACTGATGGGAGCAGAGCAACTGCAGAGTCCTTATGCCAACTAGGGACCGCTTCACTGTGGGAAGTACATGGAGAAGGCATCACCGCTAGCTCCAAACCTTTTCCCTGCCAGGGAATCGAGCTCCCTTCCTTGAAGCGAACAGCTTCTCAAAAGAGGCCAGGGCAAGGCAGGTAGTCCGACCCGCTCTGGAACACAAACCTTCCCTCTGTCTGGAGTTTTCAGTCTAGGGAACTGTAAAGGATAAAATGACGTGAGTTTGGACTTTCTGCTGTCTTCAGAGGTGGCGGCCACATTCAACCATGTAAGAATGATGATCACAGCTTGGGTATGTTCAGAGGCCGTCCGGGGTGGAACTAATCTCATCAGAGCCGTTTTTTCGGTTTAGAAATGTTCAGCGTGGCGATGCCTTGAAGCCGAGCTGGCGCCTCAAACAGAAGCTGTTGCCATCAGCTGTGTTTGAGGTTCATTAACAGGGCTGAGAGAAGCTTCCCTCCGTACCTAATGTTGTGGCCTGACTCAGTCGCATGCCTCCAACCAGCTTCGTTCCCATCCTACTCGGGTCTTCCTCACTTCCTGACCTGAGTGGCACAAATTCCCTTCCAGGATTGTCTTCCTCCTCACCCCGATCTCCACCGTATTCTAGGTCTTGCTCAGATGTGACGAACAAGCTTGAGCCTTCTCCTTTTCCTTCACCTTTTCCCTAAAACCAAATAGCTGGCTCCGAGGCACCCCCTTATAATTTTAGGTTGATTTTATCTCCCCAGCAAATGCTTCCATACACCTCTAAGTTCATACATCCATCTCACGTGCCACATGCTACCAACACAAGGATGGGAGGGGCAGGTATGTTTCCAACTGGGCTGGAATTTTGGAAGTCCGGGTGCATCCTGTAGGAAGAATTTGTTCTCACCGGATTCCAGGCTGCTTTGTAGAGCAGCGGTTCCCAACTATAGGGCTGTAGCATGCTGCTGGGCCACACCCATGCCTTGATGATTGGCTTGGTGGGAATCTCAGTTCCCTGTAAGCTGTGGGGTAGCACAGCTGCTAATTGAGCCATCCAGAGATTTAGGGCTGCTATGCAGTCAGCTTCCTGGCTGGGGAGGGGCACTTCCTCAGCACCAGAAGATCCCTGCTCCAGACAATAAGCATGCAGGTAGGGAAGGGAACAGAAGGAAATAAGGAGGGAGGGAGTAAGTAAGTAAGTAAGTAAGTGGTTGGGAGGAGAGTTTGGAGCATGCAGTAAGGGAGAGGAGAGGTTTGATTAGAGATCTGATTACAGCAGCTGGGTTTGCCTGCAGCTTCCTCTGAGGAAACCCAGCATGCTCCTCTAGCTTCCTGCATGGGGTATGTGGGAGAAATGGGAGGTGGTGCTGGCGTCTGTGCAGTGAGATGGGGACAGAAGGAAGTTTGGGGTGTCTTAACTTGCTCCTACCTGGACTGCAGGCAGCAAGAGCCAGACTGTCTGTATCAGCACAGCAGTCCTTGTGGACTGCAGACACAAGACTCTCTCATGGACTAGGGAAGTCTGTGTGGGATGGTATCCAAATTTCAGGTGAGTTAAAAGCTTTTAGGCTGCTTTTGAATACTGGAACAAAAGGCCTAGCTCAGGACATTTGCATGGTTGCATTTCAACGTTTGCATAGGTGTTAATGGCTTAAGATAAGAAAGGAAAGGATTATCTTAATAGAATTGTTTTTAGTCTTGTAAATATCTGCAAACTCAGATCCTTTTCACCATGTATTGTATGCATACAGATACCATGTAAAATAACACATGACCACTTACAATTAATTACCATAATGAATATGCAAATAAAATGTTACCCATCTGCCAAAAGCTTATGAATGGGTTTGCCCATCCATGATATAAAAAAGATTGGGAACCATTGCTGCAGAGCACAGAGCAGGAGATAGAAACAATAGCAATTCCACCCCAAGGAATACACCAGGGAGATGGTTTTCTGTGCTATCCAAGTATTGTTCAGCAGAGCTGGTCTGGAAATGGAGAAGGACACTTTCTGCAAAAGCACCATCAAAACCAATTGCTGGTGTTAGAATTTTCCTCGGGATTCTTTTTGGATGGAAATGAACATCTTTCTGCCCAACATGTCTTTGTCATCAAACAACATAGTGTCCCATTGATGTTGGCTTTCAAATGCTCAGCAGTAAAGTTAGGGTCTTGTGCAGGTTTGTGCGGGATTAGGGCCCAATTGTCGGTGTCCGTCTCACCCTTCACTTCTCTTGCTTTTCAGAATGTATCCAACATGGGGAAACGTCAGTGGCAAAAACAAAAGAGTAACTCTGCCAGTCCGCTTCTGAAAAGGTAAGGAAACCTTCAAAAGTGAGCAGTAGGGACACTGAGTGTTGCTTTTTGCCACTAATTTTTCTAAACCTGGAGAAGCTTTGAAAAAAATGTTTGGGGGGAGGAGGAAAATGTGTGTGGGGAGAAACTAATTCCCTTAAGTCATTGGTGGGGAAAAAAGAATGAAACTTTCAAATGGGTTGCTGTCTTCCAAAACCCAAATGAGAGTTATGGTTCACTTTGAAATGTTCCCATAGGCTGGTTTTCGACCAGTGCTATTTAAAGGCTATGCCCTTGATGTTGTCCTGGTGGATTCTATTACAATTCCTCAAATTAAAAGAACTGTAGCTTAAACCCTTTCCCACCTCATCAGAAACATCTGAAGAAGTGGGTTGTGCCTACAAATGTGGGAACTGCATGTTTTGTTAGTTTCTAAGGTGCTGCAAGACTCTTTGTTTTTAAAGTTTGTAATCAGAAACAGAACTTGAGCATGAAGTATGACCAGGGTCCTTCAACCCCTAGGTGTCTAGCCTTATGCAGTTAAGACTGCTTGCATGTGTAAGTCTTACAGCAGTTGCTGTCATAAGGGAGGGTTTCTAACCTCTCAGGGGCAGGGCAGGACCGTCCCTCTGCTACAGATTTCTAGACTTCCCATGTCTGCTCTCCTGCAATGCCCTCTCCTATCTCCTTTGTTTCCTCCACACCTGTCCCTTGAGAAGAGCAAGGGTTGCAGCTTTCAAAGTGTGATTAGTCCTGTACTTTTGTTTCAGCTACACCAGACTAACATGGCTACATTTCTACCACTATTCTAGAGGTAGCCCTGTTCCCTTACACATTACAAAGACAGCCTCTCCACCTTTTGATATTCATAGTAACTCCAGATTAGCCACTTAATTGACTCTAACAATAAGCAATTTCCTCCTTCCTTGTCCCCTCGCCTCCACCTTCTGTTCTAAGTAGCTGATTCATTACTGTGTAATTTGTTTACTACTTCATTGTATCCCTCTGTTATATAATGGTCATGCCAGTTCACTTTCAGAATATGATCTGAGGAAGTAGGTCTGCCCCACGAAAGCTCATCACCTAATAAACCATCTTGTTAGTCTTTAAAGTGCTACATGACTGCTTTTTTGTTTTTAATTTGATGTGGAGTTTCCAGTGCCACCTCCCGCAGCCCCTGGCTGGAGAAGGGGGTGGAGTCCAGCCAAGTCTGTGTCTTAAAGCTTCATTGTAGGTGAGAAGTTAATGTAGTTCCACACCAAGGTGCCTGCTGCCCCTGCCTGGCTAGCATAAACCCCAACCTCTGGAGGAGCTGGCACTATGCATCTGCCTCAGATGCTCACTCCGCCAGGCTAAATTACTCTGCATGACTTAAAGGGATAACGCCTGCAATTGAATGCTTCTAAGTGCAAATTGGGTTCCCAATGGCTCTAGATTTAAAGTGGCACTACAACAAAATAAAATTATTTGAAGGCAACTGTCTTGGGAATGCTGTTAATAGGGAGCGGCCAGGGTGGGGTGGGCATAAAGAGGGAGATGGGGTTTATCGTGCCTCAGTACATTTTGTGAAATTGAATATCTTTACTGGCTCTTTACGTTAGCCTTTGAAACATACAAGGGAAAGCAGGCAGAGCTTTTAAAAGGCATCTCAAAGGTTTCATTTTGATTTCATGGAACATTTATTATTCAGTAAATAACCAATAGCTTTATCTATCTCTGGTACTTACCTGGTATTGGTACAGATGCTGCAGCATTTAGCTCCTCGCAACTTTAGATGTGCATCTCCTCACAATATCCCTCGTCGCTGGAGTTGAGGCCCATCTCTTGGGCAGGCTGTAGTGTAAGCCATATGTAGGCCTGCAGGGGTTACATTTCTATTCCTTTAGGCCAGCCATGAACCCTGCCGGCAAAAGCACTAGGTGTTCTTTATCAGACGGCCTTCATCAGCCACAGCCTTATGCTTCCTAGCTGAGAACTGAGTATGGGGTAAATAATGTGACCTCGGTTCTCAGCTCTGTGGGAATGTTGAGAGTGGCATTGAGTCAGTGCACACACACTCAGTAAACAGCTAAGGTATAAGATCACTGGGAGTCCCACCCCTAGTGAATTTTGCCTGGGACCCCAACCTCGAGTGTGCCCGGATTTCCTCCAGCTGGAGTCACATCCACTGCGGCCCTGGTGTGAGGTGATAGGGATGGGACTCCCCGCAGATTGAAGGGATGTAAGTATTTCTAAGTGCCTGTTACTCTTTTATGCATTGCTCTGCCTGTACTTATTGATGTCACTTTGCAGTAGCTGTGTAGCCATTTGGCAGTATTAACCCTGTAACAGTAGTGATGTAGAGAAACTAAGAAAAGCAATTATCCCTAATTGACTCAGTGTTGAAGCAATCCATAATCCTGTTTGTCCATGGCTCTATGAGTTGACACAGGCATTAGACCCTTGTGCTCTTTCTGTGTTGGGGATCTGCTCAGAGATACTTTGGTGCCCTTAGCCTCTGTCTCCTCTACCAGTTTGATGGGGGCAGGGGTGTATATGATGCCACTAGCAGATCAAGTCAGAGGCCGCCACCACCAGGCAGGAATCTATTAACTTATCCCCAGAGCCAGTCCTGGGACTGAGGAAACTTGGAATGGACCATTTCAGCTTCAGGGTGTCAGCAGAGATGCCTGTACTTATATGCAGACCATGCAATTGCGTAGGGCACCTGCAAATTTGGGGCACCGCTGGGTCTTAGTGTCCACCATCTGTCTCCTCCTACCCCTGTTCTGTGGCTCTGCTTCCTCAGGAGAGGATCTAGTTAACTTACAAGTGACAAAGCCTGCCAGAGCTATTAGCAAACACTGAACCTGGGAAAGAGCCAATCAAGTGGTCATGAAGCCATTTAACAGCCAATCCTGGGTCTGTACTGTCAGTTTCTGAATTTACTGTGCTAGTCGACAGGACCTTGGTTTAAAATGTGATTTAAAACCATTTCATTCGGGTGTTGCTGCAGATTATAAAATCACATCTCAAAAAATTCATTTCCCCCTATCACCAGGCACTGGGGCACCAGTTTAATAGCACAGTGTAGGGTCCCATAAATCCTAAGCATGGCCCTGGGTGCTAGTTTAATTCCTCTGTTGTGTCTGTTAATATTCCGGTAGTGCCTGAGGCTCCGGTCCTGCTCTCGGCTCCCCATATGTTCAGAGGAGTCACTGCAATTCTGCGCTCAGCCCAGGTGTGCATGGGTAGAAGTGTCTGGCCTGTGAGTTACACCTAAGTTAGATTCAGAGGACGTTTCCCACTGCTGCTGGGAGGTTAGGAAGTGGAAATCAAGGTGTTTTTTTCACTCTAAATATGGAATTCCTGGGTCGGGGTAGGGGAAAGTGGTTGGTAATTTTGATTAGCTGAGCTTCCTGGAGCCCATCTTGGGATGCTTGAAGCTGACCTGATAAATGCTCTGCACTGACCACTTCCTGTTTCCTTTGGGGACCACTTCCTGTTTCCAGCTCTTGCCAAGGAGTGGTCTTTTTGGAAAATCTTGGCCCAGACTGTGGGGAGTGAACATTTCTGATTTTTCAAAGGTACCGAGCAGGGTTCTCTGTAAGCTGGGAGCTTGTTTGGCCACTCAGGAGAGATTCAAGTGCTGCCCAGCTGATTATCAGAGTGCCCACGGCTAGGATTTTGTTTGTGTGTTCTGGTGGTGCACATTTGATTTGGTGCGCATAACAAAATGTATTCCACACCTGGATGAAAAAAAAAGGGGAAACACTGGTCCCAAGTGTTGACTTCAGCTAACGTGATGGGTGCCCAGAACCATTATTCCGTTAATGTCTTGTCGATGCTGGCCCAATCTCTGTAGCCCATGGAACCTCTCATTCTCCATTGTAGGCTTTGCACATCTTCCTTTCCACTCAGTCCTCTCACCTGGTGCAGGATAACTATGCTCAAGTTATAAAGGCTGATCTTTTATGACATTTACCGCCGCTCGTGCCGGAGTGAGCACTGTTTAATTCACTTGTTGCTATGCTGCCCGTCAGTCACCCTAAATGTTAGAGATGTGTGTCTACTGGCCAGGCTGCAGAAGTGCTGCTTCAGATCTAGAGGGAGCTGCTCTGCGTCTGAATTCAATTAATTATGGACTTAATCAAGATATGGGGTGGTGGATCCTTTATCAATGAAGGTGCTAACTACTTTCTGAATGGTATCCTTCCTGTCTTATCCATCCACTGACTTTGATTTTTATCTACTCAGGTTTAGCACCCTTTCTCCTGATACTTTATGCAGAGAGGTAGAGGGGTGGGCGACCGAACATCTTTCTCTCCCCCCTCCCTTCCCTTCTCCTATTTATTTTGAGTTTCCTTATCCTCTAATCATAACTCCAGTCATCTGAAGAAGTGGGCTGTGCCCACGAAAGCTCATGATACAATCTACATGTTTTGTTAGTCTATAAAGTGCTACCGGACCATTTGCTTGCTGTTTTTTAAAAACCAAGTTTTTGTGGTGCCCTTTTGTACAGCTCCCAAGTGGGTCTAGAGGTGGTATCAGTGATCTGCAACAATTCCTGTTCCTCAAGGCTATAATTTCACTGAGTAAGGCGGGCAACTTGATAACATTGTTTTTTTAAAACCGAGATCCTGTGTACCACTGACACGGATGCATTGAAATGAAAAGCACAGGAGAGGTAATTGGGTGGTGCCGGGGGAAAAAAAATCCTAGATGCCAATTTAAGGAACGTAAACCATGCAGACTCCAGTGTTCCTTCCCAGGCAGCACTGCCAACAGAAAAGAAAAGAAATAGTGCAGTTAGATTATCCAGGGTCCTGCATTCAAAGGAGGAGACCGAATGCAGCATGACAGGTAAAACCCTTGCATTGCCTCCTGCCAGACTCCTACATTAAAAAAGCTTCATTTTTTTTCTATACAAAATCATCCTCCCTGATGACAATTGTAATTAAAAGCTGATCAATTCAACAGGTGTTAAATAGTGGTTCCCTCCCACCACCTACCATCTCCGTGCTGACTTCCACCCCTCTCCAGCAAAGGGAATTAAGTTTTCCGTGACTGTTTCTTCCCCATCTTCTGGGGAAGGGGGTAGTTTTTGCCCAGAGCAGGAAGCCACTTGGTAGGAGGCCAATGGAGAGTGGTTTAGAAACAGGACTGCTGAGTTCTGTCCTCCCTCCATTGCTAACTTGATGCATGTCCTTGAGGGGATCCTAAGCTGGGGACGATGAGCCTTACTTCTTCCTGCCTTTTGGTCTGTTTGCTTCCTTGGGAGAGGGGCTGGTGCTTGCTATGCTAGGAAATGCTTAGCCGCCTGGGAGCTGGGCAAAAAGTGACCTTGCTCTAAATGCCCGGCCAATGGGAACAATGGGGGTGTGTGCATGTGTGCCTGCAGGGAGCACTTCCCTGCAGTATGCAGATCTGCTTCCTTGCCTTCCTTTCTCCCCCTTCTCCACTACACACACACTAGGCAGAGCCTACAGGCCTGGCTTAGGATTTATGGTAGGGTGGGGAACCTTTTTCTGTGTCGGGCCACTGACCCACCAAAAAGTCAGTGAGAAGCAAAAAAAAAAACCCAAACCCAAACAACTCTCACTGGCTGGCCCCCAAGTGAGAAGGAGAGACACTTCCCATATTCCCCTCACACACCAGACCCCATCTTAGTAGATTTTGTGTGCTCCAGCCCCGTGGTGGGACAGTGGGGGGGTTGAAGTACTAGTGTGGGTCCCAAATGCTGGGGGGGGGGGCCTGGACCCAAGGAAGCTGAGGATCCTGTGTGCTGTTTGTGAGTGTGGTGTGTGTGATTTTCTTTTTTTTTCTTTCTCCTTTCCTCCCCCCACTTTCCCCCAGTGTGTGCTGTGACTGACAGCTGGAAACTGTTGGCTTTAATTAAAGTTTGAAATCTAGAAGCCTCTGGTGATTGGCTGAGCCTTGGTAGGGGGAGGAACTATCAGGCAATCCAGGGCTTTATAAAGGAGTGAGTCAGCGACCAGGGAGCTTGTGAACAGCTGATTGCAAGCAGGGAGTTTAGAGAGGGAGGTCGGAAGGAGGCCCGGGTACTCTTCTCTTTCCTTTAAACCCTTTTAATCTGATGAGGTTCAACAAGGACAAGTGTAGAGTCCTGCACTTGGGACAGAAGAATCCCAAGCATTGTTACAGGCTGGGGACCAACTGGCTAAGTAGCAGTTCTGCAGAAAAGGACCCGGGGATTACAGTGGATGAAAAGCTGGATAGGAGTCAACAGTGTGTCCTTGTAGCCAAGAAGGCTAATGGCATATTAGGTTGCATTAGGAGGAGCATTGCCAGCAGATCCAGAGATGTCATTATTCCTCTTTACTCGACTCTAGTGAGGCCATATCTGGAGTATTTGTCCAATTCTGGGCTCCCAATTACAGGAAGGATGTGGATGCATTGGAGAGGTTCCAGCGGAGGCCAACCAAAATGATTAGGGGGCTGGAGCATATGACCTACGAGGAGAGGCTGAGGGTGTTGGGTCTGTTTAGTCTGCAGAAGCGAAGAGTGAGGGGGGATTTGATAGCAGCCTTCAACTTCCTGAAGGGAGGTTCCAAAGAGGCTGGAGAAAGGCTGTTCTCAATAGTGACAGATGGCAGAACAAGGAACAATGGTCTCCAGTTGGGGTGGGAGAGGTCCAGGTTGGGTATTAGGAAAACTTATTTCCCTAGGAGGGTGGTGAAGCACTCGAATGGGTTACCTGGGGAAGTAGTGGAGTTTCCATCCCTAGAGGTGTTTAAGTCTCGGCTTGACAAAGCCCTGGCTGGGTTGATTTGATTGGGATTGGTCCTACCTTGGACAGGAGGCTGGACTTGATGGCCTTTTAAGGTCTCTTCCAGCTCTATGGTTCTATGATTCTATCCCCACCCCGATTTATGGCCCGGTCCCCAGCAATGTAGGGGCAGACTGTCAAGCGCTCAGTGCTGGAGCTGGATGCTGATGGAACATTTGTTGCCAAATAAGGCAGAATTGAGGTTAAATTTGCTGGATTGTTTCATGTCGGGAGAGGAAGAGGGGAGGGAATAAAATCCTCTTCAAAAACATGAAAGGGTTCCTGTGACAGATATGACTCTATCCTGGTATTCTCATCCACCTGATTGAATTACCTGCCATAAATTAATATGGTCCAATTGTAAGTATTTTAGGGGGGTTTCTATGGAAATGTTTGTGTGCTGGTCGATTGTTTGTAACCGCTTTAAGGAGAAGGCATGCCTAATATCACCTGGGCCGGCCCGAGCCATTCGTACGCCCTAGGCCCCAGGAGCGTGGCAGCCCTATGTGGTGTCCCCTACAATGAGGCGCCCCCCGCGGTAGCCCGGTCAGCCCGTAGCGTGGGCTGGCTCTGAATATCACCCTAGGGATCTAACAGTCTGTTCCTAGGGCGTGCTTGGGATGAGGGAATGCAAGTGACGCACCCTCAAATCCATCCGTTTTTTGAAGTTATGTCTTGGTCAGAAACCTAGTGTCTGACTATACGTTCCAGGTTGCTCTGAAAACTCATATGGGTGACTCAGACACGATGTGTTAGCTCTGAGAGAAGTCTATGAACCGGCGACCACTGAGTTTAACAGACATACCAGAGCCTTGGTTAGAGTGGGCTCTGGTGAGCTTATTAACATAAATAGGCTTTTCATGTTCTCTAATTATTTTTATCTTAACTGAGTTTGCTTCGATAGACCTGTGGGGTAACTCAGCTGTGGTAATTGCATTGCATACTGTTTGAGGAGCTGAGTGAAGCAAGCTTGCTTCGGCGGACTGTCTCCGGCCGGAAGTATCACAGCTAGGGATGTGAAAGCTTAACCGGATAACACTGGTTATCCGGTTAACAGGTGATGCTTACTGATGGAGGATGGAGCAGCTCTCTGCCTGCCGTGGGACACGGCGGCTGGAGCAGCCCCTCTGGGCTGAAGTGCCCCCTGCCCGCAACCCCTTGAATCGGTTAAGCGTAATGGATAATGGTTAACCAATTAAACAGGATTTTATCTCTTTAATCACAACATGATCAGGAAACGGTGCAGTGTGGAAATACTCCCCACAGGAGGGAGAGACAGGGTCCCCACCGAGGAAAGGGCCCGGCTCCGGATCTTGGAGCCCAGTAGTGCCTGCTCAAACTGGGCCCTGGGAGGTGCTGTTGCCCTGACGACTGTACCAGCTAGTTCGGCCCTCTGTTTGGAAATGCAACACTTCCGGGTTTCACAATTGACAATGACTTCTTGTATCCAGTTCTTTGCTGGGGTTTCTTTTTTTAAAAAGGTAAAGGCGTGAAATGGTTTGGTTTGCTCTGGGGTCAAGTTTTTTGACCGGTTCAGTTCACTGAAACAAATTTGCTTGGGGTGAGTGGGGGAGGGAGGGGTTAACCCTTTTTTGTGGGTAGGACTGTATTGCGTTTGGCCAGCAGGATGGAAAATCCGTTATTTGCCCGGCTCAGGTCAGCACCCACGGTGCGCTGGGCTGTCCAGAGATCAGCACCCCAGTTGCAGCACGTTTCTGAAAACCTGGCTTTTGCGAGGCCCTGTCACATCTGGGTCCTCGAATAGCATTATGGCCAGCCCTGAAATGATCAAATCATGAGGCAGGTGACTAAAAAGCATGTTGTTGTTTTTTTAGGCTAGCTCAGTGTTCTCTTTGTTTGCTAAAGGGCTAGAAGCTGACTCGTCTTTTTCACTAAAAGCTGACATTCATGCAGCACAAGAATGTGGCATAGTGGGGGGCTGTCTGCTCTAACCCGGGGTCCCCCTGCACTGTGTATTAACCCAGACACCCGGGCTCAGTCTCCCAGGGAGAGAGACAAAGGGAGGAAGGCGGAGACCAGCACCTGGCTGGGGGGCAGGGCCTGGCAGGGAGGATGTTGCTGGCTGGGAAGCATGGGGAGAAGAGGCTAAGCTGGGACCTGGGGGTGACGGACCCCTACCCCTAGGGTCTGAGGCATCCTGGCCCTGGCCCCGGTAGCCACATCACATATGGGCTGTGCTGTCTCCTGAAGGAACAATAAATCCCTCTCTAGTCTACGACGGGTAGAGTCTGCTCTTGCTGCTACGGGGCTGCAGGATTTGGGGACTCAGTGACCCCTGGATTCCCTTATGGCATTTTCCTGAAGGCACAAGGATCAGGGGAGGTTGCACCGCCTCTGCTTGGTGGATGGGCTTTTCTGGTCAGCATCTTTCACTTGCACTACATTTGCTTTAAGGTGAAAAGGAAATTGGGGGCGGGGGGAACACATTTGGCCATGTGCTTAGGAGCAGACTGTGCCCTTGCCAGCCAGCCAGAGGGGAACCCCTGGAAACGGATTGATCACCGACAGACTGCCATAGCTGGTGTCCTAACAGGGCGAGTGGCACTGCTGGAATGGATATTAAGTGATTTGCAAGCCTGTCACTTGCAAACACAGCTGTAAATGGAGTAAGAGCAGAGCGGGGAATGGAAAGCGGCTTGGGCTATTTAGTGGAAGTACAGTGAAAAATGGGAAAGGCTTCCTTTTCAGACTCGGACTTTCAAAGAAACAAAGGTCCCCGCATCTATTTTCGTGTCTTTTATGTTCTCCTTGCACTTAATCTCGTTTAGCGCCACAATTAAATTTTAAGACACAGAAGAGTGTTCGCTTACACACTTGGATTCTTCGCAGATTGAATTATTTAATAGAGTGTGTAGCAGCTCCATGATCTCTGAGCTATGGCTCCAAAAGCAGCCAAGCAGAAAATTAATAAACACTGCCTGCCGTCTCTGCGGCTCCTGCTGCCCCGGTGTGGTTCTCCCCCTCCCGCCTGCTGGTTTTGCCATTCGTAGTTTCTTTCCCTCTTCGGCATCCATTTCTCATTCTTCCCCCTTTGCGTTTGTTTCTCCCCTCTTACTCTTCTCCCTCGCTCTTCCCCTTTATTCCTTCTGCCAGTCTCACCCTTGCTGTTCCTCCGCTCCCCCGTTGTACTCGCCTTCTGCTCCACCTCCATTTTGTGGCCTATAGGCTCCATCTGCACCCCTCATGTGCCCCATGACAGCCCCATTGCCTTGAATGGGATTTTTCCCCAGAACAAGGGCTGCAGGTGGGAAGGAAGGTTCCAAGATCAAGTGAGCAACATTGTCTGTTTCCAGAAGGGCAAATCTTACTTGTGAAGATCCATTTACCATGCCCTGCTCCATAGGGACCAGGGTGGGCAGTGGAGCAGCGGATTAAGGCTGGCAGGGAGCAATAAGAACACTTCCCCTGTTTCTCCCAGGGTCCTCTGCCCCCATGTCTTTGCCTTTGAGCAGCCATGTATACCTGCCGTCCCTGAGCAGGGAATTCTTGCAGCTCAGAGAGAGGTGCTTTTCCACCCTGCGCCGTGCAGGAGAGGAAAACACACCGCTCTACATGCTGCTTGTGGCTCTGTCAATCCAAAAGGAACCTGTAGATGAATTGCCAGCCTCCGCTGCACCCAGCCCCTCACCTCCGTTTCCCTGGGTGGGTCCCCGGATCCTGGCCCCACAGGAGTTTCCTGTGCGTCACAGCAGCCCTCCGTAAGGTAACACGTCAGACCCCCTAAAGTTCAAGCCTGCACATTTCAGCTAGGCTGTCTCAGCTACTTCCAGCCCTGCCTCGCTGGAGCTATTCCCTGGACACGGGGTCTTCCCTGCAGGAGCCTCTTACAACAGTATCATTACAGCCTCCTGAGCGTCCCCTGCCTGCAGCTGCCTGTTGCTCCCAATGGGAAGTGACTGGAGTTCCCTCCGGTGGGGCTCCAGCCCCATGGTAAATCCCCGTTATAAAATCCAAGACGGCCCTTTTTTCACTGGACAGTCTCTTCTATTTGCAGTCATGCTGCCCCTATGGGGCAGCCAAAAAGGCCTCCAGCCCATAGGACAGAGTGTGTTCTGCTGGTGTCTGCTTCGCTACATTCCTTGGCTCAAAAGAAATTGAATTTCCATCAGCTTTCCCTGTTATGCCTTTCTTCCCCCACCTCAGCGCTCCTTCTTCCACCCCCTCTTCCTTCTGTATAGCCCTTCCCGGGAGCAAATCGCACTGGGCAATTATGCAGAGTGAGAGAGAGAGCGCATTAAACCAGGCGAGGTTTCCGCTGAGACCGCAGCTTGGCAAATAGCAATACAAAAGCAGTCTATGAAATTCAGTAAATTGCCTGTTGGATAAAGGCAGATATTTACAATGCACGCGGAGCCCTCGCAAATTATCGGAGGAGACATCCGTTTATTTCCCCCCTTCCTCCTCTTTACAAAGTGCTAACTGAAAAGGCTTAAAAATTGCTCCTAAAGAGGAGCGCTTGGCCTCTAGTTCCTAGGAAATGGCTGCAATTTTCCTAAATCAATTCCCCGGGAGGTTAGGCGGCTGCTTTTTTTTTTTTTTTTAAATAGTCATCTAACTTTCACTCTCATTTGCACAGGCTGTTCCATTCCCACATCTGCTCTTCAAGCCGTTTTTTGTCTTTTGCAAATTAATATTGAAATCACTGTAGCACTTACTGTCCCAGCTCAGACTGAGCCCCCAATTGGGCTGGGAGCTGTACAAATCACACAGGACTAGACCGTGCCCTAAATGGATGTCAGAGAGACCTCAGTGGTTCAGAAGGGAAACTGAGGTGCAGAATGATCAGGAGGTTTGCTCAAGCGTCTGTGGGAAAAGCAAGACTTGAAGCAGGGTCAAGTCTCACACCCATGTGTTAGTCACATCCTTCCTCTACCTTATATAGCACCAAGCCGCTAGCTTTCCCCCAACGGCCTGTCTTGCTGGAGAGGGATGGATTCTGTATGGTACTAATATATTTGTCATTGCTCTTCACTGTCCTTCCATGAAATTCACTATATCTAATGGGACGGGGAAACAGCTCCCTACTTTCTCTCCTCAAATGTCCCTATTCATAGCTCCACAGTGTTGGTAGGGCCCAATATTCCCTCTGACTTTTCCATCCATGTGTGGAATAAATTTTATGTGCACCAAGGCATGTGTGGTTGTGCACCACTAGTAGAAACACTGCTGGCTGTGGGCGCTTTATAATCAGCTAGGCAATGTTTGACTCTTTCCTGGTTAGCCACCCAAGTGCTCAGCTTACAGGGAACACTGGCTAGAGTACCCCAAGGCTGAGCTGCATCTCAGAACTATAGCTCATTAAAGGAAGGGAACGTGAGTGGACCAGCAAAGCCTATAGAATTGAGGGTGAGGTATGGTACTGCCTTTCCACAAGACACTCCTCTTGGTCCCCTCTGTTCCTCTCTGGCCCTTCACTTTTGAGACAGTAAAGTGATAACACACACTATCATACACCAAGCAAAATGTCATTGTCCACCTCCTTGATGGATCCTTCACACACACACACACACACACACACACACACACACACACACACACACACACACACACACACACACACACCATGTTTTTTGTGGGTTTGATTTTGAATCTGGAAGTCAAATACACACACACACACACACACACACACACACCATGTTTTTTGTGGGTTTGATTTTGAATCTGGAAGTCAAATCCAGGGGACACAGCCTGGATGCAGCTTCCTCTGCTTAGCTCGTCTGAAAATGAGCTTTGTTTGGAATTCTCTGATTTTGTTCTGCACTGGAATAAAAGGTTGACATGCACTTACTTCTGCCCTTAAATATCCCTTCAAAATTCATTGGGCAACATTGAAATATTTCATTTTGATCATGTCAGAACATAGGCAGGCCTCATATTAAATATTGAATTATGTTCTGTTTTATAACACATACCTATGTGAGTCGATATTTAATATAATAGAGAATTCTAATCGAAGCGATACAGTTTCATTGATTTGTTTAGGTTTCTCACCCATCAAATTTTGTCAATCAACTCAATTGGGCTAAATGTTTCAATTTTTAAGGAAGGTGCATTTTACTATGGAAAACACTTATACCAAATATTTCATCGGCTCTAGTCTCCTAAAGGGACATCTCACCTTCTTTCCTAACTTTTCTGTGGACTTATCCCCGCTTTCCCAACCATCTAAGCATGCAGAGCGGGTGTTCTTCTGAACAAACAGCCCAGCTTCAACCCTAGCTGCTGTCTGGAAGGAAGAGTGTTACCCCAATGTGCCACACCCTGTGACTTTAGGAAAGGCTGTCTCTGAACACCTCGTCCACAGGTTCCCACTGCCCCTCTGTGCTCTTCACTCAGCCGCCCCATGTGCTACATCCCCCGCTTTCCATGTTTCCAGCTTGGACCTCCGTGTAAAACTCCATTAGTGGAACTGTCTTAAGACGCCCTGGGTTCAACAACCGAACACGACAGCTAAAATCCCTCTACCTGCCCTGGAGACTACATGGGTCACTCCAGGTCAGGGGTGGGATCTGCTGGTAGGTCTTGGCAGACAGCAAAAGTACTTAGACTGGAATCTCTTCATAGATTCCAAGCCCAGAAGAGGCTATTGTGGCCATCTAGTCTGGGCTCCTGTATAACCAGCCCAGAGAACTGCTTCTCCCCCTCCCCCCCAGTAATTCATAGCACAGATCTTCAGTACTAGGACTGTCGGTCCTTTCGTTTGTGTAGAACCAGGAAAAACTCAGATTGGGAGCCAGAGGTGCCATCGCACTACAAATAATAGCTACCGAGAGATGCAGCCTGACTCTCAGACCTGAGTGTACAATGCTAAAGCACATTGTACGGAATGTTTTCCTTTCCGTGGCTGATGCTGTTGTAAGAGTGAGTCCTTGGCAAACACACCTCACGGGCTATTTCACCCGGGCAGAGACGAAAGGGTTCCCGAGAACTAGATGGTCAGTTACAATGAAAAGTAACTGCCGGGAAGGCTCCCGGAACGACTTCCAGGCTTGCTCTCATGGGGTCAACCACCACGAGGATGGGATAAGGTGGCAATTCTGCGAGCCGACGAGGAAGGAAAAGTAACACTTTTCCAATTGAAACTCCGGCAGGAGTGAGAGGGGAAGCAGCACCAAAATCACGGACCCTCTCTAAGTGCTAGGATCGATACGGTAAAAAGTAGCCCACGGAGCCAACACTTGCAGGGGTGGGGGGGGAAGAATGAAATTGTGTGTGTTTTGGTGTTTTCAATACGGACAACAGTTAAAAAGTGAGTGGAAAAAATTCCTTTCCTGCTTCTCCACACCATCCCCTGCCCCTGTGTGTCTGTCCATACTTGTGTTTTATGGAGTTATCATCTCAGCTGAGTTCAAAACCTTAGTAAGAAACGTTTGGCTCTTTAGGGGGAATGACACCAATCCTGTGTGTAATTGAGTTGTCGCTCTGGATATCGTTTGGCTGCTTTGAAACAGCCTCCTTTACAGCCCACCCTTTTTATCTGCTTTTTTAATTCATTGCTTGTAAACAGCGTTTTTATAGGGCTGCAAAGAATTTTGTATTTTTTTTAAAGCAACAGCAAAGAGGCAAATAAATCAGGAAGCAAATTGCTCTCACGGCTCAGTCTCTTCAGGCTGGGAGACGGAGGCTCAGACTCGCAAAAGTACTGAGGACTCTCGCTCTCATAGAAAAACGTGTCAGTGAGGTCTGGTCTGCACGGCAGGCTCAAGTCAGTGTGACATTCCTCACGGCCTAACCTATGTTGACAGCGCTGTGTCAGGAGGACAGCTAGGGTGTGTCTAAACTACATGGCTCTATCGACGGAGCCATGTAGATTAGGCTGATCGGCAAAGGGAAATGAAGCCGCGATTTAAATAATCGCGGCTTCATTTAAATTTACATGGCTGCTGCGCTGAGCCGACAAACAGCTGATCAGCTGTTTGTTGGCTAAGCGCGCTAGTCTGGACGCTCCCCTGCCGACATGAAAGCCCTTTATCGACCTCCCCGGTAAACCTCATCCTACGAGGCATAAGGGGGAGGTCGATAAAGGGCTTTCAGGTCGGCGCGGGAGCGTCCAGACTAGCGCGCTGCGCCGACAAACAGCTGATCAGCTGTTTGTTGGCTCAGCGCAGCAGCCATGTAAATTTAAATTACTATGGTTGTGACAATTTTCTTCCACTATTTGATCTGAGGAAGTGGGTCTGGCCCACGAAAGCTCACCACCTGATAAACCATCTTGCTAGTCTTTAAAGTGCTACATAGTCCTGGTTTTTTGGCTCTGGAAACCTGGCCTTACATTGTCCTCTTCCTCCCTCAGTAAAGGGGTTCTCAGCCACGAGACCAGCACATGAACCTTCCTTCTTGGGGGTTGCAGCCTTCAGGGGTGGGGAATCTAGGTCAGGGGCTGCTGACCTCAGAAAACTGTCGGGGGCCACACACGACTGAGAAGGAGAAAGACCTTCCCTTCCCATACCAGAGCCCAGTAGGTTTTGTGTGCTCCAGCCCTGTGGTGGGGCAGTGAGGGGCTGGAGCACTGGGGGGGGGGGGAAGTCCCCAATTCTGGGGAGGGGACTCTGAGCCTCGAGGGCTGGATCCAAGCAGGTCAGGGGCCATATTCAGCCCCTGCGCCTGAGGTTCCCCACCCCTGCTTTTAGAGCCTCAGATAAAGAAATCTGCTGCCATGTGTGACACTACAACCCGCCACACTTTCGTTGTGGCTTCATGATGAAATTGGGGACAGGAGGGAGAGGGAAAACGAGCACTAGTCTGCACTAGAAGTGCTGCAGCAGCACTGTCTACATGGGGCCTTAGATTGGGGGTGTAACTGCTTTATTCAGGGGGTGACCTGGTCACATCCCTGAGCGACACAAGCTTGGGTGGCCACCCAGGAGCAATTCAAATGCCACCTGGCTGATTGGCCGAGAGCCCACAGATGGCAGAACTTGTTCTGATGGGTAGTGCACATCTGCACATGCCTTGGTGCACACAACAAAATTTATTCTGTACATGGACGGAAAAAATGAGGGCACATTGGACACAAGTAATAGCCCTAAGTCTGTGTGTTCAAGCCTCAATAAAGATGTCAGAGTCCAGGTTTTGGAAAGTTCCAGGAAGAATTTGTTGAATCCTTATGCTGCCTGAAATCTCTAGCTCATTGGCAGCAGCTTCCTGACAGAACTAAACAAAGTAAAATAAATAAGGAGAGCACAGAGCAATAGAAACCAGTTAGAGGAGATCAGTGATGAATTGAATAATTCATTCCAGAGAGAGAGAGCTATTTGCCGTGTCAGTCTTATCTTGATTGTATTTATAGACAGAGACTTTTGACAAGGAAATTACCTGTAAATTCTTTTTCACAGAAAATAATCCATGAGAGTTTCCTGTGGCCTTTGGTGGGGAGTGAGGAAATTTGATGGGTTTCTGTAAAGAACGCAGCATGTGAACTCTCATTTCACCATGAAAGCAGAAGGAAGCAGCTGCTTTGAAAAGTGGTAACTGGAAATTGACTGGGGGAGAGTCACTCAGAGATGGACAACCCGGAGGGGCCACAGGCGTGGCCCTCCCTTATCCCAGTGGGTCGCAAGATTGTCATAACCAAGAGACTCTCCCAGGACAGGCAGTTTTGCTTACAGCAGTGGCGTACATAGAATTCGTGGGGCGGTGCCAATAGCACCATAGCAGCGCTGTGAGTGGCCGCAGGCGGAGCACACGGCTCTGACTGGCAGCGCTGTGTGCAATCAGCATGCCTCTGGTGTCACGTGTCTCTTTTTAGTAAGACTGGTAGAAAGACCAAATGTCTTGCAGGCCACACGTAGAACCCTAATGGGCTGCAGGTTGCCCACCCCTGCGCTAAGTTCATGGGTCAGCTGTGAAGTCGTCAGTGGTCACTTATCGTCTTGTAGACCAAGGGAGCATGGTCCAGGAGTTAGAACAGGCTTCTGGGAAGCAGGATACATAGTCTCCTTCAGGCTCTGCTACTGACTTGCCTCTTAGTCTTTGCCTCTGTTTCCTCCTTTGGAGAGTAATCATTTCTAGGTCCAGATCTACAAAGGTATTGGATTTCCATGGAAGTTACCAGCTTCAATGTCTTTGAGGTTCTGGGCCTTAGATCCTGAATCAGAGCCCTTTGAAATCAGTGGTTGCTTGGCACGGGCCCAGTGTGAAAACACGACTGAAAACCCTCCCTTAGGCACCAGCCTTCTCCCAAGGGGCCTGATTTGAAGCTCAGTGGAAGTCTTTCTGGTGAGTTGAACAGGCTCCGGTGAAGGAGGTGAGAGAGAGGGAGACAGATGAACTTAGGCAGAGTAGGCAGAGCCGTGTGCCATTTCAGGCAGTGCTTCTGCCATGCCAGTGGGTGACCCATTGGAAAAATGTTAGACAGCTGCACTTGGGTTGGGTTGAAGGTTTGGGGAAGGAGGCTGAAATGGTTCTTGTACAGCGGGAGAGGGAAAGAAGCCGTAGGTGTATTTCCAGCCTCTCCAGTGCTTCATCAAAGCATAATCTGATAGGGGGGAGGGAGGGTATGGTCCAAAAAAGACTTGGATAAACAGGATCCATGCTTCTTCCGCCTCCAGCTCAGGGGTGACTCCGGCTCAGGCCGATGTCTCTCTGCTAGTTTTAATCTACCTAGCGCTGCTAAAAACAGCCTCGTCTGGAGCCCTGGTACTCGGTGTCTGTTCTGCTGCCTGTGCGTCTGCACCTCCTCTGCTTTTTGTGTCTGTCTACACAATCTGCAGCCATACCTCCAATCACGGGCAGGCTTGTGCCTTGGGTCACCTCTTCTGTTTTTACTAGTCTTCAACAGATACTTGTGGAGCACACACAGAGCTACTAGGTTCTAGGTGGCCTTGTGCCTGATTATTATTAATCATCTGCATGTCCTGAGTAGAAATGGGCAAAGAACTGAATGTTTTGTTCCCCGGCAATTCTGAGGCAGGGGGCAAGGAATCAAATCAAACAAAACCTTTCTACTTTGGAGCTTTTAGGCTGTGTTTTTAAATAAAATGAAAGTCTGACACGAAAAGCAATTTATTTGGAACAAAAAAATAAATAAATCTAAGCATTTCCATAAACGCTGAAAGGAAATGTTCAAAATTTATTTTAAAAGGATTTTTGTTGGACTAAAACTATTTTTCACGGCCATCTTGAATTTGCTTGATGTTTTGGTATTGCAGAATCCTGAATAGTTTTTCTGACTTCCCAGAAAAGTCTGAGCTGGAAAACTTTGCCCAACTTCATTCCTGATGGTAGAATCTTTGTTCCTGGGGTTGAGAGCTGAGCTGGCTTTTCATTCCCCAGGTGGTGGTTGCAAGCACCGGCCATTAGAAAAAGCCATTTGACTTTCAAACTGGGTAAATTTGATCTGAAATCCTTGAGGGATCTTTTACAATGGAAGCCTTTGTGTCCGTTTCTCAGTCTCCTTTGGGTCTGATGCAATAGTCAAGTCTGATATTCAGTTTTGTTTTGATTATTTTGCTAAAAGTTTTTGCAACTTGTTCCACAAGAAGCCAGATCTCACTGGATCAAAGAAACAAACCCCTAAATTTTCAAGTGCAACTAGTGATTTTCGGTGCCCAGCCTGAAGTATCCTTTAAAGTAGCTGGATCAGCACAGAGCTACGTTTCCACCTTCTGAAGACCAGCTTCTTGTAAGGTGTCTTGGCAAATTAAGGGCCAAGTCTCTCCAAATCTCCCTGTAGAATAGTAATAGAGATGTAGCCGTGTTAGTCTAGTCTAGCTGAAACAAAAAACAGAATTATGTAGCACTTTAAAGACTAACAAGATGGTTTATTAGGTGATGAGCTTTCGTGGGCCAGACCCATTTCCTCAGATCAATATGTGGAAGAAAATCGGCACAACCATATATACCAAAGTGATACAATCAAAAAAATGAACGCAGGTGAAATTGACAAATCAAATTTTAGAACAGAGTGGGGGCGAGAGGGGAAGGTTAGTGTCTGTGAGGTAATGACATAGGGGTGATAATAGGGGAAGTTTCTGTGAGGTAATGACAATATGGGGTGATAACTGGGGAAGCTATCTTTGTAATAGGTGAGATAATCATTACCTGTTAGCATACTGTGGGACCACTCTCTACAGAAAACCCACTGACTCATACAGTTACCTACATGCTTCCAGCTCCCATCCAGAATACACCACACGATCCATCGTCTATAGCCAAGCCCTTCGATACAACCGCATCTGCTCTAATCCCACTGACAGAGACCAGAAGCTTCAGGATCTCTACCAAGCATTTATAAACCTCAACTACCCACCCGGAGAAATAAAAAAGCAAATTGAAAGAGCCAGACGAATACCTAGAAACCATCTACTTCAAGACAGACCCAAGAAAACCAACAATAGAACACCACTTGTCATCACCTACAACCCCCAACTTAAACCTGTCCAACACATTATCAATAAACTACAGCCTATACTGGAACAGGATACCATGCTCCAAGAGGCTCTGGAAGACAGACCCATAGTCTCCTAGGATGTGTCTAGACTACATGCCTCCGTCGACGGAGGCATGTAGATTAGCCAGATCGGCAGAGGGAAATGAAGCCGCGATTAAAATAATCATGGCTTCATTTAAATTTAAATGGCTGCCCTGCTCTGCCGATCAGCTGTTTGTCAAGCCTTTCTTGGTCGGCACAGGTATGCCTTGTGAAATCTCCGTCGACGGAGGCATGTAGTGTAGACGTACCCCTATAGACCTAACCTCAAGATGATTCTTACCAACAACCACAGGACATACCACACTAATACCAACCCTGGTACCTTCCCTTGCAACAAACCCTGTTGCCAGCTTTGTCCACATATTCATTCTGCTGATACCATTATTGGACCTAACCAAGTGAGTTATAAGATCAAGAACACATATTCCTGCGCATCCAGAAATATAATCTATGCTATCATGTGCCGAAAGTGTCCGTCTGCTTTGTACATTGAACAAACATCTCAGACGCTTCGCCAAAGGATTAATGCCTACAAAACAGATATCAGACAAGATCACAAAGAAAAAACAGTTTCTTGCCATTTTAACCAGAAAGGACACTCTCTCAATGACTTAACCACCTGCATTCTGCTACAAAGACCTTTTACATCTGCACTTGAAAGGGAATCCTCTGAACTGTCATTCATGTTAAAATTCGACACTCTCTGGGAAGGAATGAACAAACGCTCAAGCTATCTTACCCATTACCAAGATAGCTTCCCCAATTATCACCTCTAATACCATTAGCTCACAGACATCCCACTCTCCCCACCTCTAATATCATCAATTCACAGACACTTACCTTCCTTCTTCCCCCCCCCGCCCCCCCGCATCCCCCTCCTGTTCTGAAATGTGATTTGTCCTTTTCATGTGTTCATTTTTTTTAAATTGTATCCTTTGGTATATATGGTTGTGACTATTTTCTTCCGCTATTTGATCTGAGGAAGTGGATCTGGCCCATGAAAGCTCATCATCTAATAAACCATCATGTTAGTCTTTAAAGTGCTACATTGTCCTGCATTTTGCTTCAGCTACCCCAGACTAACACGGCTACATTTCTATCACTATCTTGCATATTTTTGACTTTTGATATAGGGAAAATACTGTAGAATTTTAATGGAGTAAGGCAGTGTTTCCCAATTGTATTTGGCCCTTGAACCCTTTTAAACTTGAAAGAATTTTGTGGAACCCCTAATAACAGTCTAATATATGGAGCTGAAAAAGTAGACCACAAATGAGTAAGGATAATAATAAACAAATGCTAAACAGGGTCATGAGATCACTATTTAGTTTAATTGCACATATTTAAAAACAAAAATCACATCGTATTACTTATTTTTAAAGAAATCATAAAATGTTGTTGTAATGAAATTTTCTCACGGAACCCTTATTTTCATTTTATCGTTTGGGAAACACTGGAGTAGGGGATTGAGGTAAGAGGGTTCTACAGGAGTTTAGGTGGGATCTATAGAAATGACCCAAGTCTTTTGGAGCTGAACAGAGAATGAGATGCTTTCTGTAGGTTTTTGACCACCATCCTATGGTTGAATCTTTTATAGCAAAACTCTCATTGATATCAAGGGGGATGGGATTTCATCCTACAATGGGGATATAATTCTCTCTCAAATGTTACCGGATGGCTTGTAAGAACCTATAGAAAGGCAATTATCCTCCTGTTAAATTCCACCAGACTTCCCCAGTCAGCAAAGCTACACCACTCAGAGCGAGAACAGCATGCTGTCAATATGCAGGCACCGGTTCCACAGCTGGATTAAAGCTGTTACAATTTGTTTCCTGAACAGCGTTGGGGGAAATGTATTTTGATAGCTGAACCTCCCACTTGCATTGAAGGGAAGTTATAATTTGAATGAAGCATAAAATACTTTGAGTGAACTTCTTGTCTCCTCAAACGCACAGAAGCTCAGCCTGGTGTATAATTGAGTTGTTGTAATGAAGGCCTGTTTTGGTTCTTTGGGAAAGGATTTGTTTAGAAAAATGTCTCTTTATTTAATTTAAATTTCATGCCATTTCTTCGTGTCTGTTAACTGGGTAGGCATTACAGCCCTAATTCATCCCTTGTGTAACTATGGTAGTCGATGAAATGACACCAAGGAGGGATTTGGTCCCCTATGCAGCTTGGAAATTTAATAACCAGCAGCTGATCTTGCTTCCATTCAGGTTGAGATTTGCAATTAGCTTGAACAAAAGTGGGAAGTGGCCATCAATCAACAGGGAACAGTAGGCCGGATTCTGAAGTGCTTAGGACTCTACTCTCACTGAGTTTATTTGTATGCAGTAGGGCCTAGTGGTCCCAGTCAAAATGGAAGCCCCAGTATGCTAGGTGCTGTACATACTGAGTAAGAGGCACTCCCTGCCCCAAAACACTTAGGCTATGTCTACACTACGAGTTTTCTCGGCAAAAAATATGCTAATGAGGGGCTCATTTGCATGAGTTGTGATCTCATTTGCATATTTTCTGCGATCCCTTTTCTTCGCTAGGGTTTCTTTTTGCGCAAAAACCCCTTTTCCCACAAGATCAGTAAACATCCTTTTTTTGGGGCATAAGGCTCTTGCGGGAAAAGGGGGTTTTGTGCAAAAAGAAAATGTCCACACTGCTTGTTTTTGTGCAAAAACCCTAGCGAAAAAACAGATTGGCAGAAAATATGCAAATTAGATCATGACTCATGCAAATGAGCCCCTCTTTAGCATATTTTTTGCCGAGAAAACTCGTAGCGTAGACGTAGCCTTAGTCTGAATGGACAAGGCAAAGAAAGAATAGGAGAGAAGCATTGCCCTTACCTTTTTACAGATGGAGAAGAGAGCTACAGAAAGATTAGGGAATTTGGCCAACGAGATATGGGCAGTCTGTGGCAGAGCCAGGAATTGGCTCCAGATCTGACCAGTGCTTGTAAGTGCAGGGCCCTGTGGAAGTTAATAGCTGTCCTTTTTGTAGGAGATGCTCAGCTCATGCTAGGTTTAGGGGTATTATACAGGAAAAATACGGGATAGGCTAATGGAGCACCCTTGTTCTAAGTGAATGCTGGCTGTGGAATTCTCCAGCGTCACCAGGAAGTGGGTGAATCTCCCTTCTGGAGAGAGCACATGGAGGATTCTTGCCTTATTGACGCAGGGTTAGGCCCAAGAGACTGAATTCAGCCCAGCACGTGCGCATCCTTTTATCTTTACCTTGAGGGGGAATCAAACCTGTTTGAATCTCCCTCTCCTCTCTGGCAACGGCGGTTCAGCTCCTGGTTCCTGATGCCCGAGCACATGGGACAGGCTCTTTGGCAGAGGGAACAAGTCCCGTGGGAAGGTTGGACTCTCCACTAGGGAATGTGGGTTGAGCTCAGGCCAAAGCGGGAACATTTTTCTCTTCATCTCAGTTACAAACACAGCTTCCCTCCCCCCCTCCCCCCCACAACCCTCCAGAGTAAGACGTTGTTTCTGCTATGACGGGCAAAGGCGGCTCTAACCAGCCATTAGCAGGGCTGGTTGTATGACTGGGCGTGTGCCCCCACACCAGGCTGCCACATGGCTGTTTGCTTGTAATTGGTTCAGCGCTGCTCACTAGTGCAGATACGTTTGGTTGGGATGGGGTGTATCTTTGTATACCTGGCTTGGCCAGACCGCTCCCTCCATGCCACAGGACACTTCAGAACACTCCCTGGGTGACTGGTGCTCTTGCTGTACTCTGGACGTGGTGTCCTTTGACGTGCTAGTGCGGCAGGGGCCCAGATTCCCAGGATGCAATGCTGCAGCTGTGGTGAGGCACCGAAGCTGCTGCTGACTGTGGCGCAAAGAGCTGCTGGCGTGGACACAGGTCAGCCAGATTTTCTGTGACTGGTTCAGATGAGGGGGTGTCCAACGAGGTAATATAATATCTAGTCCAGGGCTACTCCACTTTGGAAGCTGTGGTGAGGCACCGAAGCTGCTGCTGACTGTGGCGCAAAGAGCTGCTGGCGTGGACACAGGTCAGCCAGATTTTCTGTGACTGGTTCGGATGAGGGGGTGTCCAACGAGGTAATATAATATCTAGTCCAGGGCTACTCCACTTTGGAAGCCCCGGGGGCCACAATGATACTCAGAGCACATGCCAAGGGCAACAACTTAAGTGTGGTTACATCTACATGCAAATATATGCAAATAGCTTCTTTCACACTGATGGGCATGAATACAAAGCACTTCCCACAATTCTCCCAGCACCTCCCCCCTGGGGGCTAGTGTAGCAAAAATGTATATTTTAGTTAGTACTGGTTATAAGACTATAAGTATGATGTATAATTGCATGTATAATGACTTGCTTATAAGTTCTGTAGTTTCTATTTCTCTCTCTCTCTCTCTCTCAGGATTAGATAATGTTACTGTAAGGCCTTGCTCCCTGTTAGCATTACAAATTCAGTTGTATCCCTTGTCTACATCACAGACTAAATTGTGTCTTTTAGTAATTATTGATCTTGTCTGGAAACTGCACCATTGTGGTATGAGTGGAGGGTGTGTGTGAGTGAAAGCCATCACAGATGCCCAGGTGATCAAGAAGTGAAAACTTTGAAGATAACAAGGAAACATGCATTGTGTCTTGAGGCTGAATTGAATTAGCAGCATTGAGGAACCCTGGAGACAGGCAGAGACCCCACCAAGAGTGGGAGACAAGCCCAGGCAGCCTGACCATCACCATCACAGGATAATCTGTGCTTTTGGGAGTTAACACCTCCTAAAGGTGGATGATGGCAGCATGACACTGCAATATCCATAAACCCCAATGGGAACTGACATGCATAAGAAGGGAAGCTTTTGCCATGAGACTCTGGATTCAGTCCTGCAAGCCAAGCCTCAGAAGAGTCTCAGAGGAACACTGAGTCCTTGCTCAGTCAGCCTGGCCAGTAAGACTGCCTTGAGCCACCATGGACTGGTAGATATGCACCATCTGCAGGACGTACGTGTGTGTGTGTGTGTGTGTGTGTGTGTGTGTGTGTGTGTGTGTGTGTGTTTGTCTTTTTGCTTGTGTAGCTACATTGAAACTTTTCTCCATTTTACAAGGTCCAATGGCAAATGCCCATCAGGATGCATAATCCATTAGTACCTCTGAGCAGCCCGAAAGATGAAAAGCGACAAGTAAACAAACTCCCTCTTCCTGTTTTGTGTACTTTTGTATCATTTAAATATTATGTTTCCTGGGAGAAATGTTGGCAGCTCTTGAAATGTGTTAATTAATAAATGAAGCACTTAAATTAGGTTTAATAGGATAATCCTTTGCTGCATGTTATGTAAATAGTAATTGAATATTAAGAACATGCTAACTGAGAACTAACTATGGAGTGGAGATATATTTCATAGCTGTTAAGTGCTGGTTGTGAGCATAGGCTCAAACTGGGAAATGACTGTCTAGAAAGGAGTACTGCAGAAAGGGATCTAGGGGTCATAGTGGACCACAAGCTAAATGAGTCAACAGTGTGAAGCTGTTGCAAAAAAAAAAAGCAAACATGATTCTGGGATGTATTAACAGGTGGTTGGTTGTAAGTGGGACGCGAGGAGTCTTTCTTCTGCTCTATTCTGATTAGTCCTCAACTGGAGTACTGTGTCCAGTTCTAGGTGCCACATTTCAGGCAAGATGTTGAGAAATTGTGGAAGGACCAGAGAAGTGATTAAAGGTCTCAAACCCATAGTCTGAGGGAAAATTGAAAGAATGAGGTTTGTTTGTCCTGGAAAAGAAAAGACTGAGGGGGGACAGTACAAATTGAAGTACCTAAAAGGATGTTTAAGAGGGATGTTAACTAACGATTAATTAACTGACTACTCAACTAGTCGATAGGCACTTCCACATTCCTCCTCTGTACAAGAGCCTCCACTGGGGCTCTTGTACATTTCAAAGGAGGAATGCGGAACTCCATATGCAGCCCGCGGCCAACAGGAAGACCAGCTGACTCCAGGCTGCATACGGGCATGCCAGCATGAAATGTACAAGAGTCCCCAGCGGGGGCTCTTGTGCATTTCAAAGTGGAAGCGGGTGGGCGATGAAATTTTTGGGTGTAAAAAGTACGAAAATAATAAAGCGTTATAAAACAAAACAAAAATTCAGTTTTCTCCAAATTCCAGTTGTATTGACATACCCCCCAGGCTTCTCGTTCCACTGGTTGAAAAACACTGATCTAGATGGTGCTTGGTCCTACCATGAGTGCAGGGGACTGGACTTCATGATCCCTTAAAGTCCCTTCTAGTTCTATGATTCTGTGACTTAGATAAACGCTCCAGGACCTGATCCCAAAGTCTTATGGGGTCAGTGGAGGAAGTAGTACGGATTCTCGAGTAAGGAGTGGGAAAAATGTCAGATTGGGCTCTGAGAATTCATTGGCCCGATGGCGAGATCTTTGAAACCATAGTGAATAAATCACGGATCAGGCGCAGTTTAATTCTGCTAATAACTGTGCTCTCTGGGGTGACGACAGCCCTGCTAACATTCCTCCTCCTGTGCCGGTAACTACCCGGGCCTTCGTTTGTAGCGAAGAGCATCCCCTGCAGGACTGAGCCCCACAGGCAGTCTTGCAGGAGCCACGTCCCACAGGTTTGTTTGCTTTCTGCACCTGGTGCTCAACACACAGCTGCCATCAGGGCCTCGTGAACCAGACCCATGCTCCTCACACCTGGAGTTCTGAGCCAAGTTGGCAGCTCCAGCCAGCAGTGAATTCAAAGCCGATAGAAGAGTGTTTTCCATCCACCGTGCACCTTTAGCCTGTGTGATTCATAGCATAGGATATTAATGGGGCCAAGAACTTAGCAAGATTCAGACAGGCCTGGGGCTATTTATATGGCCAGTGAGAAGAACCAGTTTTAAGAGCTCTGGATGAGATCTAAAACCTCTTTTTTTTTTTTTTTCCCCCCCTCTCTCTTCAGGGCATGAGTCAACCTTTTCCTGATAGGCTCCCTCTGAGGGCAGAGTAGCCTATCTCTGCAGCGTTCCTCATACCTTCCTCTTTAGCAGCTGGCAAGGAGACAGGTTATTGGATTAGCTGCCCTTCTGGCCTGTTCTGGAATGGCTGTCCCTGGGGTATGTTCCCGTTCGGTGTGATCTCACCCTTTCTGCTCGCTCGCTGCATGCAACCTGCCAGCTCTGAGATTTATTTATGGGCAGTTGTTCAGTTACACTGTTGCGAAGCACCCAGGGATAAATTACTTCTAGAGCACCCTTGTTTTAAGGGAGTAATTAGCTTTTCTAAACAGGGAGTCATATCTTCAGTAGGCGAAATTTGATCTTCAAGGATATTTTCTCCCCTGAACTTATGCTGCATAATAAAACAATGGTGGAATTAGTGATTTTGAGGGCCCAGCCTTAACCCTCTTTCTTTCTCCCTCTCTCCAACTTCTTTCACATGCCCCTCCTCCCATTTGTCTTGGAAGGCGTCTTGCATTGGGCAGGAGGCCTGTCACTTATCTTTCATGCTAGGACAGCTCTGTTACTCCTCCAGCAGCATTTGTGGTGCTTCTCTGCCCCTTCTGTACATGCTATACCAAGGGGTGGCAACGTAGGGCTTGGTATGGCACCGAATATGGCTCTTTTGGCCATCCCCACTGCCCCGTGCAGCCCAGCTAGAACTGAGCCATGGTGCGGCTGTCTCTACTGGGGTCAGGGCCATGGTGCAGCCCTAGGATTCTAGCCATCATAGAATCCTAGGGCTAGAAGAGACCTCAGGAGATCATCTTGGTTACTGCTTGTAGAGTGACCCAACACACATCTAAACCCTTTCCCCCACCCCCGTCCGGCCCTCTCCTGCACTGCCCAGACATATTGCCCTTCTAAGGGGATCGGTATATGCTGCTTTAAATGGAGTTACCCACACTGCTGACAGCACTGTTTTAATTAAAGACCTAAAATAAGCTTGTTTAATACGCAGAGGCAGGTTTTAAACGAGCACAAGTAATGAGGCATTCACGTCAGAAATGGTTACAAGACAAATAGGACTTTTTTTCTAAACTTAACAAACTAGACCTTGTTCGTGAAATGCTTACAACACGCTCTCTGCAACAAGGCCAGCCAGACTGGAGGTCAGGGTCTGCTCCCACCATCCAACGGCTCTTTCCTTTGGCCTCTTAGGTGAGGGAGACTGAACTTGGGCTGTTCTTGCCCCCTCGCTTTATATTCAGTCACCCTTTGAAATGTGTTTTTTCTGAGGGTTATCCCTAGATCAAGTGCCTGCCAGCCGTGAGGATGGAAATTCATTGCGAAAGATGCGTCATGTCTTTGCTAAAAGACAGATTTGCCTTGTGTGTCTCTCTTGCTGTTTCAAGATGTTTCAAGCTTGCTGTTTTATACAGTCTCTCTCCGACTTATGAACCGGTTATGGACCAAGCAATTGGTCGTAACTCGGCTTGTTCGTAAGTCGGACCCCATAGAGTTACACACAACTGCGCTGTTCATAAGCACGGATCATGTTCGTAACTAGGGGTCCGCCATTTACGACAGCTTCGGTTGTAACTGCGAACGGTTGTAAGTCGACTGTTCACAACTCGGGGACCGGCTGTATGTAAATTGAAGAAAATATACATTCCCTATGTTTAAAATCCGCTTGGCCAGTCCTGAGGTAGGGGCCTATGGGTTTCATGTACATTTCATCATAATACTGACCAGCAAGTTACTGATTTTCAAATGGTGCCTTACCGAGAGATTCATGCAAAGATGATTACAATGGGTGCGAATACAGGGATCCCACTCACATGTAAATGCCCAGCTGACCCAGATAAGAAGGCTGTGTCAATGAGGGCTCTGCTTGCACTTCTAAGTAGGAGACCGGGATCTTAATCAGAAGTAAAGCGGAGCTCTCAAGTTGCTGTAGCAGTCCTCATGCGTTTTGTTTTTTTTCCCCATGCAGAAACTGCCTCAAACCTCAACCATTTGCCTCTGTCACTTAACTAAGAGCAGGGTGATTTATGCAACTGAGTAGAAGAAAGTTATTTAGCCATTGTTTTAAAAACAGGTGCAGAGGAACGGGTGGGGAGGCAGAGAAGGAATGGAGACATATTTCATTTGTAATTCAAATCCTGCCTCCTGGGAGAGTTTAGGTGACAACCAGGGATCGCGGAGGTAATTAATCTCCTGGGCTGGGAGGAGATGAAGCTTAAAAGTGTCGTTTATGCCAAAAGCGCTGGGTTTTGGGTGCGTTGCCGCCTCTGCTCCAGGCTGGAATGGTTCTGTGGTGGACAGGAGGGTATTGTAAGAGAGGGGAGCAGGCAGGAGGGAAGCTTCTGGAATAGCAGTGATGTGGGAGCTGCAGGGACTAATGATGGGGGAATACACAGGCCCTGTGCTAGGGACAGCTTGATTTTTCTTTTTTTTTGAACCTTTGACATCACTGGATTCTGGGCAGCCCTAGGCTCAGAGCGATCCATTCTTTGTGCAGGTCTAAGTCAAAGGGCAGGACTGGTGGTGAATCCAACCCAAGGTACCCTTCCACAGGGTCCTTCCTATGCTTTTGGTTTATACAGAGCTTAGAGTGGGATAGGCAACTTTTGGGGGGGTCTAATGTAACTTTTTTTGAGGTATCAAATGCTCCCATCCAAACTGGGCTGCAAAGTCAAAACTATGAATACATTCATGAATGGAAAATGCAACGCCTGTTCCTTTGGTTCAGCTGAACCCTCTCCTCCCAATAAGGTTGCAGCATTTGATTCCAATTGTCATGAGTTCACTGTTTCCATGCAATTAGCTGGCTGCTTGAAACCGTCATCGGAACTGGGATTTTTCATTTTGAAAATGTCAGAACAAATCTCCAGCCCCTTTTTTCTAAAGTGTTTTTGAGCCCAATAAAAAATAAATCAATCCGTCTTCAGTTTCATCAGATCTGCATTTTCCCACTTCAGAAAACGTCCAAAGAAACCCTTGTGCAGCTCATCTGCCTTCAAGCTTTTGGGGCGGGGGCAAGTCTGGGTCTTGTGATAAGAACATAACAGCGTCCAGATGGGGTCAGACTAGCCCAGTGTCCTGTCTGCCGACAGTGGCCAATGCCAGATGCCCCAGAGGGAGGGAACACAACAGGGAATCCTCACGTGATCCCTCCCCAGTCACCCATTTCCAGACACACAGAGGCTAGGGACACCGTTCTTACCCATCCTGGCTAATGGCCATTGATGGACCTAACCTCCATGAATCTATCTAGCTCTTTTGGAACCATGTTCAAGTCCTGGACTTCACCACATCCTGCTACGCACAGGAGGCTTGTCTGCTTCCGGGAAGTCACTTGCACCAGTTTGGCTAGAGGAGCTTCTGGTATAGCTGTCGGCTGTGACGGGTCACAAACTGATGGTGTTACCTGGGTCACTGAAAACAGATGGATTCCATCGGCATCAGGACAGCTCTGGGCCACCCTCTCAGATTTTAGTTCACCTGGTTTTAGATGCAACTTTCTCTGCTGCTTTCAGCTCATGTGGTTCCTAACCCCCAACTAACCTTTTACGTTGTGTGGGTTTTGTGCCCATGGGGGTAATGTGGTTGAGCATCCAGGAAGAATGGAAGCTACTGATACTGTCCTATCAAGCCCTATGTGGCTTGAGCAGTAGGGACTGTGGGTGGAGTCCCTTGCCTGGCTGATGTGCTGTGCTAAGAGAGCTCTTTTGTCCCCTTCAGAGCAGCTCCATATAAAAAATTTGGGACTGCAGCTGCTTCCTCTGAGGTTGGGATGCTACACCTGAGGGCCTAAGCTAGCAGTCTAGGCTCAGGGAGTCAAGGGGTATGTCTAGACTGCACCTCTCTGTCGGCAGAGGGATGCAGATTAGGCAGGTCAACAGTGCAAATGAGGCAGGGATTTAAATATCTCACGCCTACTTTGCATAAAAATGGCTGCCATGTTTTGCCGACTCAGCACTTTGTCTGCAAAAAAGTGGCAGTCTAGAGGGGGATCTGTTGAGAAAGAAAGCCTTTTAAAAAGCATATGG